>NW_021620795.1:4601579-4674360 GCF_004785775.1 Grammomys surdaster
CTCTCTCTCTCTCTCTCTCTCTCTCTCTCTCTCTCTCTCTCGGCTTTTTAGTTAAAAACAAGAGAGATGAAGCTTGAAACCTAATTAAGGAAATGGCCCGTGAACAAAGCAAACAGCCAGGGATCATTATTCAAATGGCAGCCTCGCCTTTTATTTTTGAGGGAAGCTAATGACTGTGCTGCAGCCCAGTGGCCTCTGCATCATATCAAGCACACGTCCCGTCATTAGAGGATAATGTGAGGAATTGGAAAAACATGGTGAAGAAAAAACGTGCACGGATCGCCATTCCCACTTAAAGGCTGTGTTGATGACTTAAAATAAAGACAAATGTTATCCTGGGAGATGCAGAACTGCCCATGGCCAAACCCATTCATCTTACGGCTGTAAAATGCCCTCCCCAGAGAATGAGGATTTGTACGAGGGGCCAAGGGCAAAAAATGAGAACGAACGCATCCAGCCTAGCCATACCTTCCTACGGAAACACTGCCTGGGCATCAGTGAACGTGAATAAAAAAAGTCCCAAGAGATAGGAAGCGAAAGAAATTACCTGAGGGAAAATCTGGAACTTGCTTCTCCTGAATTCCTTAGGTCCTCACTTGCAGCCACTAGCAAAGTTACCCCACAGTGCATGCCTTTCTGAGGCTAGGCAAAGCTGGACACAACCCAGGGGACCTCCTCCACCTGCACTGACCAATGTTCCCACCCCGTCCATCAATACCCAGCATGCCCCTGTGCTCTAGCTCTGCCAACTCCAACTGGTCCAACTATCAAAGACCAGTCCTATTTTTAAGTTCTGGGAGGTAGACTTGAAGCCTCTGTAGCTGGAGAGCTCTGTTCTGCCTCTGATGACCTCCCTATCCTGGAGGAGAGCACCCCTGACCAGGATGCTCTTCTAAGATTGCTAATTGTTCCCATCAGAACCCATATCACCCTTACATTTTATGTACACAAATGTGCCTCCTCCTTCCTAACCCAGGACATACTTCAACAGGCAAAAAAAGGGAATCCGCTCATAGACTAATACATAAAACAAAATATATGGTATTTTAAGTCTGGTTTATTTTACTTGGTGTGGTGTATCTGAAAGCCAATATTATTTCTATATATGCCAATATTTACCTTTAGATTAATAATTTATATGTTATATAATAATACATATTATATAATACATATTACTACACACACGCACTTATATATATAAGTATAGGCATATGGGCTAGCCTCAGTTTTAGGCTGTTACAAATCAGTTAATACAACCACTCAGGTACAGATAATTCTGATGTTACACATAGACTGCATTTGCTTCAAGTACATACCTAGAAGTAGAATAGCTAAATGTGCTTGGGTATATATTAAACTTCTAAGACACTGCCAAACTATTTTGTAAAGTGGTAGAATGATTTCACAGCCCCATCACCAGAATATACTAGTCCTATTTTCTCTGCGGCCTCTCTCAACATTCACCATTTGGGGTTGTGGATATGCTACAATTTTATAGGTTTACAGCGGTGTGTCCCTGTGCTACTCACAGTTCCTTGAGGACGGGTGATGTTTAATGTGTTTTCTTGGACATAGTTGCCACTCATACATCTCTGGCAAAATGTCTGTTCAGATTTCATTTAACATCATTGTGTGGTTTGAATGTGAAATATACCCCACAGGCCCATGTGTCTGATGAAGGTTATGGAACACATAAGAAGAGGAACCTTATCAGAGGACATTGATCACGGGGCCGGCTTTGAGATTCCCTAGCCTGACTCCATTTAGGATTCTCTATCAAGTTCCTGAGTGCCCATGCATAGCTACCAACCAGCCTCCTGTTTCTGCATTGCCTACCTAGCCTGTGGCATGAGAGACTCCAACCCTCTGGGACTGTAGTCGAAAACAAAAGCCAACCAACCACCAAACAAAAACCCCTTCCTCCCTGTTGTTTCTGTCAGGTACATCACAGCAACAGATAAGAAGTTACTACAATTGTGTCGCTCATTTTCTTATTCTTGGTTTTCAAAGGTTTTTTACATATTCTAGACATAGTCCCGTTGACATAGACTGGTAAGTGTTCCCTGCTATTCCAGTTGTCCTGTTTTGAATAATATCTTTCAAAGAGCAAACTTAAGAATTGAACAATTATAAATTTGTTTGGTTTATGCTTTAAAGGATCAGGTTTTAGTGTTAGGTCTAAGAACTTTTATTCCTAATTCATGATCATAAATTTTCCTTTGTGTTTTTTTTTTTACTAGAAATATTACGACTCTATGCTTTTGTTTTTATTGAAGCTAATGAGTCATTTTAAGTTAACTTTTATATAAGATGTGAATGTTGAGGATTATCTATTTTACAGATATCTTTGGCTTTCCAGCACCAATTGTTGCAAACTAACATAGTTGAGAGTGTGGAGGGGGCGGGGAGAAGAAGCTTCAAAACCTGCTTAATATGTTAGCAGAGTTAGTGGTTCAAATGAGAAGCATCCCCCACAGGCTCCAGTATTTGCATACTTAGTCCCCAGTTGGTGGCCCTGTTTGGGAAAGTTTAAGGGGCATGGACTTGCTGGCAGAAGCAAGCCACAGGGTGGGAAAAGGACAGTCTTTAAGATGTGTATGTCTCTTCCTACTTTCAATTTGCTTCCTTTGCTTTGTGACTGCAGGTCAAGATGTGAGCTCTCAACTTCCTGATTCTCCAGCCATGCCTGCTGCTTGAGGCCATGCCTCCACCCCTCCATGGTACACTCACTCCTATCCCTCTGGAACCCTGAGTCAAGCAAATTCTCTCTTCCTTCAATTGCCTTCTATGTGATGTTTTAGCTGTTCATCAACAGACAACTAATACAGAGTCACACTAGCAATTCACAATCTCGTTAGGAAATAAAAGGGACAAAGCTATCTTACCAACACATTAGACACAGGAAGTAAGACGAATCAGCATCAAGCATGTCTGGGAAACAAGGTTCTTCCCCGCCCAGTCTTGATTTCATGTACTCATGGTAAAATATGCATGACATGAAACGTTCCACTTCACTCAGCTGCTCTAAGCATGCCATTGTGTGTCGCTAATTTTTGCTCACAATGTTGTCCAGCCATTACTACCTTACCTCTAGAAAGGTTTCATCATTCCAAACTGAAACTCTACTGCCTTCTAGCACCATCCACTCTCCTCTCCCATCTGTCCAACCAGTAGCTGCTCGACCTTCCCTCTGAGCTTGCCTCCACCAGCTTCATGTAAGAGAATCCTATGGTACTTGCTTCACTTGACACAGTGCTTCAAGGTTCATCCACATTGTAACATGCATATGATGTTATGGTGGCACAATGGGTATCTGAGCTGTGCCAAGGTTGGTTTGAGCCCTTTCTTTAACTCCTTCTGATTGTATACTTACAACTGAAATGGCTGTGTTGTGCAGTAATGCTTGTTTTTAACTCCTTGGAACTTTACTAAACTGTTTGCCTTAGCGACTTTTCATGTATATTCCTGCCAGCAATGTCTGAGGCTTCTAATTTCTCCCATCTTTGCCAAACTTTGTTATCTAGCTTTTGTTCATAATTAGCCTTTGGGTATGAGGTGACATCTCAGTTTGACTTTTAAAACTACATTTAATAAATTGTATAAGCATGTGTGTGTGTGTGTGTGTGTGTGTGTGTAAAAGAAAGAGGAGAGACAGAGACAGAGAGACAGAGAGATAGAGACAGAGAGAGAAAGTTGCCCCAGTCTGCGGGATACTGTAGCTGCTGTCCAGTGTTCTGGAACATTGAAGAACCATTGTTACATAGTTCCAATCTCTTCATTTCCAGCATCAGATTCTCTTATAAACAGTGCTACAGTGAATATCCTTCTCTGATTCTCATTTCAGACACATCAGCAACACTGTCAATATGAAATTGGGTGGGTAGAGAAATGGAAAGGATCAGGGAGTAGTTGGGGGAAGGGAAAGAATATGATCAAAATATATATACAAAAAATAAAACTAAATAACTCTTTTAAAAGCAGCCCCTTCCTCTCCCAATATAGGTAGATATAACTATATATAGACACACTCCAATGTCAGAAAATCAGAAGCAATCCTGCCATGTTCAGTGTGTCCTGTGCAGAGTGGTGCAAGGAGGTTGGTCACCAGTGACACGTCTCCACTGGAGAAATCATTCACACACACTTGCTTTCTGGTGAACTGATCGTTTCCTACCCACTAAGGCCAGTAGTGCACATCCAGCCACCCAGAGGAAGAGCCAAAGGCACATTCTCTCCTTCACTATCAATACCCAACGAACTGAATCTGTTCTCATTGTTTTCAGCTAAACTCAAAAATGGTTACCCATTAAGTGTATCTTTCTCCTGTTTAATATTCAGAGAAAAGAGCTCAGAATCCCAACTTTTCTTACTATTCTATAATGAAAAACACTAACCATCAACAAAGACAACCAGCAGTGGAGGAGGCCCCTTCAAAGCCTAGCCCTTCCTCTGTAAACAAAGAATTCTCCAAGAGACGGTCTGAAGCTCTCCCCATGGGCACTGAACAGTAGGTACACCAACCCAGATTGTGAACAGGCATTTAAAAAAAAAAAAGAAAAAAAACCACCTCTTCACCTTCCCTATTAGTTCTTTTTGGACAAGACTGCTTCTCCCTCAGATTACACAATGCACAGGCTATAATTATAATCACATTCCCAAATCCTGCCGGTTTCAAGCCCAAATCAGTCTTTCTCTCCTCCCAACCCCCCTTTTTAAAAAGATGACTTTTCTGTCATTTAAGCCACAATTTTTGATGCAAAAAAAGCTTCATCAAAAAGTAAATTCCCTCTCAGAAATAAAGAGCTATTTCCCAGCATCCTCCTTCCCATGATCCGCTTGATAATAGGCTTTGAAAACAAGCACAAAATGGCTATTATACCATGCTCAGGTTTGCAATCTAGGAAACAACAGCCATGGTGGGTGACCGAAAATCTCTAAAACTTATCATCTTTACAGAGCTCATTCCTAGACAAAGTGCTGTCTTTTACTCTTTCACATTGCATCCTGGTGAGGGTTTTTTTTCCCTGTAATACTTAGCACAATCTGTAATATACTCCTATACATATTTATTCTATCTCACTATACTGTGAGTGAACACTGTATACCCAGGGCAGGGTACGTGTACTGGTCAGTGTAGAAGCATGAAAGAAGATAATGTCCCCCCATGCCCTAGCACAGCCCTGGATCACTCTAGTGTCTAGAAGTATACATGATATGAACATGAAGGCTCTAAGCATCCATTATTTGACTCACAGTTGTCTGAGACTACTTGCTGTGAGGGCCTCGGAGGCCTCCAATGATCTGTACAGTATTCACCAGGTCTATATTGGTGCCACTATTCTGCATACCTCATGCTTTGTACTTTACCTGGTGTCTATCATCCAGGGGGCTATGAGCGCACCAATTCAATCTTCAACCTTTAAAAAAAAAAGTGGGTAGAAAAACAGAGAACAAACTCGTATTTATATAACTCTAAGCCTTAGCTCTCTATATTGGTTTACTGCAAAAAAAGAATATCCATTATAAAAAAAATGTATTGCATGTATTCAAAAATGGAAAATTCAGTGGAAAGTCTACCACATTACCATGCCTGATAACAACAAAAAACATGCCTTTAAGATCTGGGTTTGTGGTCTGCATATTTTATAGAAACTTGACCATACAGATTTGAAAAGAAATCAGAATTGTTCTCTGTATGCCATTTTATGCATGCTTTCTTATATTTAATAAAAGGCTTTTTCTGTCATTAAGTAGTTTCCTGTCACCCTCGCTTTTATTAGTCAAGCTTTGATGCCCTGAGGCCTCTCTGGGAATCCTGCACTTTTGAATACTATAAAAGCTAAAAGACAGTCAGCAATGACTAATGTACATAAAGTATAGAAGGAAGCCTGACTCTGTGCTGTTTGCTATATACCCTTAGCTCACTTTAGGGCAGTGTGGGATACAGCTCCCATCAACGGGCCTCAGAACTTCCAGAGATCACTGTGGATTCCGACTCAGCTTCCCTCCTGGCAGGCTGCACTACACGATATCATTTCTCCTTACTGACAATCTGTGCAGCCATCAATAAAACATCACTGCACGACTGGACCTGCCACGAGTCCTCTGAGGTGTGCAAGGCTCCCATGTGACAGCCACAGGCACACATCTATGTGAGCTGTTCTTGCTCAGCAGTTTGAAGAATGAAGAATTGCCTCATTATGGATTTGCCACATCTGAGCAGGCTCTGGGATCTGCCTCCTCTCTCGAGAGCCTGTTCTCCCCGAACTCATGCACCACAGTGGTACTGGGAGGTGGAAGGGAGGAGTCCCATGCTTCCCATACACATCAGTCATCCAAGAAGGCAGGAAGTCTTGTGGCATTTGGCTACCTGGATGTGCAATGGGAAGACTATGTGTCAATCTACATATAATACAATGATGCCTTCTTGTTTCAACCAAGCCAGGGGAGGGCCAGAGTTCTTTACACTATTTTCATCTCTATTGCCATACACACAACAGGATAAATGAATTACCTACATACACTATCAAGCTTCCTGTAGCCAGCAGGGCCCCATTTCCATATAGCGCGGGAGCCAGGCTCGTTCAGTGCTCATTCCCATAAGCACCCACTCAATGGAAACCGACTGAACCAGTCACCATAGTGGATGCTGAAGACAAAAGACTGAGCAAGGCAGCCTTGGCCCTGGCCTCTGGGAGTTCAGAACTTTATGAAGGAAGAAGCTGAGAAAGCTTCTCAACTGCTCAACTTCGTGATAAGGAAGGAGGTGGGACTGTAAAGCCAGTGTCAGGAATGATATTCATCTCAGCCTGAGGGTCTCAGGGTCCTTCCAAGAGACAGGGGTGCCTATTCTGAAACACAAAGGCAGTCAAGTAACAGGTGGATATGAGCAGCCATGGGAAAATGAGGCTCAGGATACAGGAGGCTGAGGCTGAAGGGCAGGAGGTGAACAGGACAGAGGGTGAGAAAGGAGTCTGTTTGTTATGGGTGAGAACCAGGAACAGCTGTCTATGGAAGCTGCCAGGCAGGCATGATCAGAGTATCGCTGAGTCAGCTCACCTTCCAGGTCACTTCCTATTTGAGGCCTACCCTGATTACCTCAGGTCTCTCAGTGCAGAACTCACCATTTGGTAGCTTTCATTTATTCACTAGACTCAAAAGTCATGAAAATGAGAACATGAGAATTCTTGAGTTTATCCCCTCAAAACACCAGCAAGGCTCCCAAATGCACAAGTGCTTAATAAGTGTTGACTGAATAACAATCCCTCGCCCTGGTTCCACTCAGATGTATCCAACCTGCAGGTTGCTGAGCCTGGCTGTGAATGCAGCCCACCCAATACAACATACAAAATTACTTCAAATGCTATAAGCCCTTTTTGCTTTTTGTTTTTTGAGATTGACAGTTTGTTTCATAGGCAACTGCATTGAAAGTGATAGTGTCTTTCTCAGTAACAAAAGGTTTGACGTGCCTGTTATTGATCTAGCCTTGTACTAAGCAATACTATATAACTAATGCAGGCCTTGGAACATGAAAGAGGTAAAGAGTCTGTAGGGTGGTTTATAAGGGTTAGGTGGAAGGGTGGCCTCGGTAGCAGGGGTGGAGGAGATAACAGGGAAGGAAAGTCTACAAATGCACTTTGTTAAAAAATAAATAAATAAATAAATAAATAAATAAATAAATAAATAAGTTACTGAAGAATGCAAGTTGAATATGATTGTGTACATCTGGCATTTCAGCACTTGGGAAGGTAGAGGCAAGTAAATTACTACAAGTCTGAGGCTTGATACGACCACACAGCTAGTAACAAGCTAGCCATGGCTACACATCAAGACCCCCACACACACACACACACACACACACACACACACACACACACACACACGAAAGCCATAAAAAAAGATAAAATAAAAATTCTGGATATTCTATCAAAAACATACAAAGAAACCCATCTTCTTTGGATCTAAAATGTAGGGAACCTTTGCTTCATGTAAAAATGATGTTGTGGGGCTCGGCCAAAGCACAAACTAATAATTCCCCCCAGACCCAGACCCAGACCCAGACCACCAGCACAGACTACTGATTACTAGATGAAAGCAGCCACACAAACCATTAGCCTCCATGTCTCAAAGTGAGAATGGAGGACCCTAACAGCTTCAAGATGCTAAAAATCCAAGAGTTCAAGTTTTTAGGACTGAGTCATGTTTCTTCTGAAGTTGGCAGAAGCCTTCCATGCTACCCAGTGTGCTCCAATAGCAAAGTCAGGGAGCAGAGAAGAAAGTTCTGGAAAATCCAATCACTGTGTAAGAGCTCCATTCACAAAGTACAAACTATATGCAGTCTCAGCACAGCCAAGGTCATCTCTGGACAGGGCACAGTACAGTCAGAGCTTGTCAGGATTTCAATACTTAATAAATCCCCAGTCCCTGGGAAAATCACTCAGCCCTATTAGGTATGGAGAATAGGAAGACCTTCCAGTTCAGTCCACACTCGTGTGTACACACAGAGAAGGTCATCACCACCCACTGGCCTACCATTGGTGGCCAAGAGATGTCATTAAAATGACTCTGAACATTTCAACATCTCAGAATCTGCACCTCACCCTTGGGCTTGTGCATTCCACTTGGAAGACTGGAAATTAAGTGAGTCGTCAAAGTGACACAGGCAATCTCCTCATCGCTGGAGGCTCCCAGAGGAGGGGTAGAGCTTTGGGTAAGGAGGAAACAAGTCCATTTATAGCATAGAATTAGATATCTTCCCAGGATCCATGTACAATGAGGAATGCTAAATTGATTCTTGTCAGCTTGGTGGCTGGGCTGTCGATAGTAGTGGGTTTTTAAATGGTAAGAGAAGACCAGAAGTTTTCAAAATGGGAGCAGCTCAGTCTTGCAGAGCAGGATGTGGAAATCTCCCTAGACCAGGACCCTTCCGGAGTGAAAGTAGGATGGCACCTCAGTTCTTCATCTTTATATGATGTTTCTATGACATGAGTCACAGTTCAGGTGATAAGGCATCAATAAAAGAATCAGATCTCTGACTTAAGAACTAGGGAGTGGAACTGTGGGCCACAGTTAATAAGCCCTGGTTCTACATTAAAAGTATCACAACACAAGCATTGGAGAGCAAAGGCAGTCAAGTGTGGCCATCTTGCTCTGGCCTTAGACTAGAGACAGGTATAATGACAAGTGTGGTTGCAAGAAAATCAACAAGTTGAAATTTTTTTCAATATCACTTCTCCCGATTTCACTGACTCTGTGGTTTTGTCTTCATTATCCTAATACCTCCTTTTCCCTCATAACACCAATCTGTAACCAACAATCACAGTAGCTCTCAACGGCTCACCCTCTTTGTGTTTTCAACACCTACTCTTCCTCTTCCTTCACATCATCCCTAGCTTCTCAATATGGGCTGTGTGGCCATTGTACCCCACGATAAGACATCAATTAAGGAGCCTTCACTTGGAGCACACAAGAGAGAACAGTGCTGAAATACAAACATTTCAGCTGTACAACTGGTCTACCTGTGCAGGCAGAGCAGTTGTTCTTAACCTTCCTAATGCTGCAATCATTTAATACAGTGCCTCATATTGTGATGACTCCCAACCATAAAATATGTTTTGTTACCACTGCTATGAATTGTTATCAAAATATTTTTGGAGATAGAGGTTTGCCAAAGAGGTTGTAACCCACAGGTTGAGAGCCACTGAGGTAGAGATTCTTAAATAGGGCCTCAGAATAACTGAAAAGATATGATTTTCACTAAAGTCTCCTTCAATTTCATTATTCCATTGATTTTATTTTATTTCGTTTGGGTGTCTTTTTTTCTTTGTTTATTAGATATTTTAAGATGGGATCTCTCTATAAATAGTCTTGGAACCCACTCCGTGAATCAAGCTGGCCTTAAACTTTTGGCAATCTCCCTAAATCAGTCTCCCAAGTGCTGGGACTACATGCCATGAACCACAATGCTCAGCTCTGATTCATGTTAAAAGTAAATAAATTCAAGTAATATGAAAAGACTCTGCAAGTTTGACACCAGCAGAAATCAGATATTTTAATACTATATTTGGTTGCTGCTATTCACTCAAAATAACAGCTGTTTTATTGAAAATTTTGAAATGAAATTCTGCTGGTCTCACTATTTAGAGTGTTAGCATATATATTTTTTTCATAAAATTGAGGGGTTTTAACATATTGCTAACTGCATTTAACTATAGATAGTTTCCATACACTTGTACTCATTTGAAGGACTTGAACATGCCTTTCCCTGTAAGTTGTAGTCTACTAAGTAGATGATAGCATAAAGAAAGTTAAGAATTGTCTGCATGGGGTGGCCTCCATTGGCATGACCACCCCAGTAGATGGCATCTCACTAGATGTAAAGTTTCAGAAGTGAGAGTTGGTGAGATGCAGCTAGAAAAGAGTACATCCAATAGAAGTCCCAAGGTCAAAGGCACAGCAAAGCCCTTCCAGGACACTTAGGAGATACTGTCTATGACTCATATACTTCATATGACTTTGGTCTGACTTCTTCATAATGCTTTTTAGAATTTTTATTACATTCACATATTTCTGTGCATGGAGTGGGATTACACATTCATATGATGCATCTGCATGATAGATGGATGCCACTGTGTATGTGTGTATATCAGAGGGTAACCTGTGTGAGGGGTTCAGTTCTCTCCTTCTATAATGGGGGTCCATGGGATCAAACTCAGGTCATCAGCCTTGGGGATAAATGCCTTTACCCACTAAGCTTCTGGGTCGCTGGCCTCCCTGTGTTAAACTTAAACTTACTCCATTATTTTCTTCTGCTTCTGGAATAGGAGTTGTAACCTTGAGGCTGCACCATATATCTTGGAAATATGTAATATTTCATTTGATGTTTTTACAGAGGCTCACAATTAAATCTACCTCGAGTCATGGAAGAGACTTTGTATTTTAACCTTGAGGCAATGTTGGAACAGTTAAGATTTTGAGGCCTGAAGATAGACTGAATATATTATTCATTGTGAGATGGACTAAAACTGTGGGAGTCTGGAGAAGAGTGTTATCATTTGTATCTTAAGTATACCAATGGCCCATGTAATAAAAGTGTATTTAGTTCCCAGTGTGGTACAATAGGAGTTGGTAAAATTCTAGGACATATGGCCTTATGGGAGGTCTTCAGGTCACTGGAGATGTAAGATCATGGTGATTTCCTTTCCCTTCTTCTTCCCTTCTCAGACAAAATGTGAGAATTTCTATTCTGCTATGTGCTCCCACATGCTCTCTGTTCTGTCTTGCCACTGGTCCTAAAGCATCCTGGCTAGTCCATTATGTCTGCTCACCTCTGATACTGAAAGCCAAATTAAATCTTTACTCTTTGTAGTCAATCAGCTCAGGTGTTTATTACAGTAATAGAATAGTAACTAATGCTCTCAGCCATATCATGTCCTATCCTGAGAATTTCTAACCTTGGGATGGGAATCACTGGGTATTTCAGACCATCAAACCTAAATCCTCTGAATAATCTATAGACAAACCCACCTCTGTACAGATGCAACGCCCTGAGCCTTACAACAAAAATAACCCTGAGAACAAAGGACTAAACTCCCTTTATGAGAGAAATACCTGGTAACTGATCCAGACTAAATACAGCTGTGGGGGATTGGGAATCTGACTTCAAGGAGAGGTAGCCACTGGAGACTAGTCAACCAGGACTTTCTAAGAACTGCGAATACAATATGATAACAAAGAAGCAGGAAATGGTTTAGTTTATCAGGATGATTGATGGGTTAAAATAAGCAGTGGTAAATCTTTTAGGGAAGATAGAATAGGGACAGGACAGAGGGACACATGTGTAAAAGACATAGACAGACACAAAGCAACAGAGAAAGGGGGGAAAGGAAGACAATTTTTCCTATCCAACTTCTAAACAATCAAAAGGAAAGCAGCGCAAGCAGCCAAGAGTAATGACATGAATCCAAACTCTTCCTTCCAACCAACAAGTACATCTGGATCAAAGGAAAGCATGAGTCTGAAGCTGTTGCACACCCCACAAGACTTCTTACCAAACAGCATGCTTGTATCAGACTCACACAACCACAAAATCTGCTTTCTTATTTCTGAGTGCCATGTTTATTACTATGAGTCAGGGTAAGCACTGAATGCAGAGATGAAGCCAAGTGAGTTTCTAATCTGCTCCTCAGGAGAAGCAGCTGGCAGTTCTCACAGCCTGTGGTAGGGCACACAATAAGAAAATCTAAGGCTTGGCTTTTAAATCCCTCAAGCACAGTGCTCAGGAGATAAAACCAAGCTTGGGACAAATGAGGTTAGAGACATCAGAACCACTTCTCACTCACCCTGCATACCATGCTGTCTGTAGTGAGAGCTAGCCTAGTTAAAATAGAAAGGCTGGAACATTTGTGTTCAGGGTGGGAGCATTCTGAAGAACCAGATTGTTAAGGCTCATGGGTTCAAGTTTTGCTCCCCAGTGGGTGGCACTATTTTGGAAGGTTCTGGGACCTAGCTAGAAGTAGATAAGTAGACTGTTGGGGATGAGTCTTTGGTGTTATCTTATTCCTGACCATTTCCAGTCTCTCTGTTTCTTGTTTGCCCCTAGGTAAGTATTTCTCCTCTGCCTCATGAACCTGCTGTCAGGATGATCTGCTTAAGCCCATGATGCAAAGTAGCAACAAACTGAACCCTCTGAAGCCACAAGCCAAGATAATTTTTTTCACTGTGATGTCATTTGTGCCTCGTGTTTTGTCACAGTGATGAAAGACTAACTAATACCCAGACCCATGTGGTCCCTAAAAAGAGTCTTTGGAAAGATGCATGCTCACTCTGTTACTCTACCTGACCAAATCCAGAGATTAAAAAAAAAAGCCTCGGAGAACAAAACAACAGAAAGCATGTGTACATCTCATTCAATCCCAGAGTTAGTAGGAAGCCACAGGTTAAACAGTCTTCCACACCAGCCCATCAAATGTGATCCTGTCAAAGCTCTCCTCCTACCATGTGAGTGAGGTACCATCTTAGAATCTGAAAGCAGTCCTCACCAGACAACAAGGTTGACACCTTGGCATGGGATTTGCCATCCTCCAGAAGTGTAATCATTTACTTTCTGTTTATTACAAATTTAAGTCTTGTATATTTTTAATAGCTATGTAAAAGATACAGAGAAAAAGCTAAAATCATTGTGTGCTATGGATACATTCAAGATCCACAGACAACCTTCTGGTTTCTCTAATCCTAAGCAGTAACAGTTAAATGTTTCTCTCAGTGGCTGGTAGCAGTGTGAGCCAAGCACAGAGGGCTAGCAACCTGCTCCAGTCTTGTCCAGGATGAGCAAATGGAACCCTAGTTCAAATGAATCAACAACTGTAAGAGCAAATGGCAATGCTTGCAGAGCATCAAGGGGTAGACACACACACACACACACACACACACACACACACACACACACACATTTTCAGCTTTCCTGAAGGTGGGTGGAGCCACATGTCCACATGTGGCTGGCCACATGGGAGGGCATGGGACACACTCAGGAATCTCTACAGCCACTCAATTCTCTCCTCCATGTTTGTATGGCTAGAAACTTCCACAAGCAGAACATGGCTAAATTTCTGATGAAAGACAACCTGAAGAATTACCAAACCCCAAATCTATACAAGACAGTATGCTGCTGAGCTAATTTAGGGTAAATTCTGTGGAATAACTCATGTTCTCTTGAATGTATCCAAAGACAACAGCAAGCACACCTATCATGATTGGTGACTTCATAGGCAGGTCACAGCAGAGCACCAGGGGCCCCTTAAAACCAAACCTTGACTCTGCTTGGGGCGCTGGGATATGGATTAACCCAGGGAGAGGCTGTAGGAACACCATGCCCTGGTACTTTCTGTTTCAACTCTTATGGGCCAAGGCCTCAAACTAGGAATTAAGTTCAATTAGAGGGAGGGAAAGAGAATGATTTTTTTCCTACACACCTAAATTTGTGGCTTGAAAACTGAACCTGCTCCCCAGATGTCTATAGGCCAAGCCAAGCAAACACCAACTGGCTCTTCTCTGCTGTCAGCAATTTGGCCCAGGGAGGTGATAATTTCTCATTTGAGAGATCATTGGCATTTGGGGATGAAATGAGACCTCAGTGTGCTGGGATGACACACGAACTTCATCTCTAGTGCCAGCTCCACTGGACTAGTGGTGACTTCCTGGAGAGCCATGTCAAAAGGATTCTAGGACATCATCCAGGCACAGTGGGGAAGAGTGGATGGTTGATTAGCAAAGCTTGTCAGGGGAAGTTGGAATTAGAACATATGAACAGAGGAAAAATGGGGGTGGGGGGCAGTATAACCCCAAGAGCCCCTATGTCTCATTTTACAGGTGATGGATTCAATGCACTGAAAAGCAACCCTAAAGGTCCCAAGACATTGCTGCTACAGTCCAGACTTGAACTCCCATCTCTCTCCTAAGTTCATGATTATTCCATAACCGCCAGCTGTCACTTAGAAATAATTACTTCTACAAATGCAAATGTGATGCGGCCCTCCTGCCTAGCTCAAGTGTCTCTCGGCAGCTTGCTGTCCCTAGCTTTATATAAAGTAACATATGAAATTTAAAAGCACAGAGCCTTCTCTCACTTGAAGCAGAAAGGAAGCCAGAGATTCAAAGCCTGGGAAAGGTCTCAACCACTGCTGGCTTATTTTGAAGATGAGAGAGAACTGCATGAGAGCTGTGGTGGTTTGATTGAGTAGGTTTGCCCCCCCATAGAGTCATGTATTTGAATGCTTGGCCCATAGCGTGTGACACAATGAGGAGGTGTGGCCTTGTTGAAGTAGGTGTGGCCTTGTTAGAAGAAGTGTGTCACTGTGGAGACGGGCTTTGAGGTCTCACATATAAGCTCAAGCTACACCCGGTCTCTTTCCACTGTTGTTGGATCCTGTCCACCTGGATGCTGCCATGCTTCCCGTCATGATGATAATGGACTGAACCTCTGAAACTGTAAGCCAGCCCCAATTAAATGTTTGCCTTTATAAGAGTTGCTGTGGCCATGGTGTCTCTTCACAGCAATGAAACCCAAACTAAGACAAGAGAGAAAGGAATAGTCTCTGGGATTGAAGATCAGTGAAGAAACAGAGACCTGGTCCTGTGAGACTGAGAGAAACAGAGTTCAGTTAACACCAGCAGGAGCCAGGGGAAGCATTGTGCCACAGAGCTTCCAGAGAAGTGCTGACCTCAGTGCTACTCTATGAGGCAAGGAGGTCAGAGGAGAGCTGTGGACTGAACTGCTGGATCATAGAACTGAGATAATAGATGTTTTGAGTAGGTCAGGTTTCTGCCACCTTGTTAGATGTGAGTTCCTGCTGCTTTCTAGTCAATGTAGCAGAGCGTACCCTGAAACTAAGGAGGCTCCCAATGTGGTACTTAAATCTAGTTCAGAGTCTCTTCCCTGTGCCTGCATTACCAGCTCTCACTTGGATCCCAGGCTGTGATGCAGCTGTTCATAATACTACTGTTTCTTTGTTCAGATTAACCAAAAGTTTAAAAACCAAGCTAAGCTTAGAAACTGTCACCTCCACATCAGGGCCTCCTGAACCAAAAAGTAGCTACAGATCTACACCAACTGTCTAGATCTCTCCGTCAGCTGGTTTATTTCATGAAAATGCATATTACTAGACGATCCTTTTGCCATGGTAGTTTCAAACCACTGCCTTCGGGAGTACTATTTTTACATGTTTTGCTTTCCAAGTCACGTAACATAATGGCTAAGCTACAGAAAGAAGCCTGGGGCCATGTACCAGTCCTGCCACATGGAAGCTTGGGCAAATTCTCTAGACTCTTCAGACCTCAGACATAACCTCTCTAAAATGATAACAATAAATATTATGGGATTGATTGATTGATTGACTGACTGACTGATTGATTGAGACAGGGTCTTTCTATGTAGACCTGGCTGGTCTAGAATTTAGACAAGGGTAGGCTAGAACCCACAAAGACCCACTTGCCTCTACCTCCAAGGTGCTAGACAAACATGTGTCTATACACCTATCATGGATTTTTGTATCTTAACTGTTTCTTAAAGGCTTATGTGTTAAAGGGGCAGGTATGGTTACCAGCCTTGGCAGACATCGGTGCTGATCATGTGGTTTTTGGTTTCTACACATGCAGAATGCAAGAGATTCAGGGTTATAGAGGCTTCCATCCAGGTTCAACACAGAGCAGGTTCAGATTCCCTGCAGACTGGCCCACAGAGGGTAGTGCACAAACTATGAGGGTCAAGTCTGAGGTTCAGTGGAAACCCCAGGAATTCAGACATTACAAGAACATTGACTATCTGCTAAGGAAAGCCACAGGCTTTAAGAGTGAGCCCAAGATAGGAGTCTCATGGGCTATAGGGAATAAAGTCTTTGGGCAGGGCTACCTATACCTTCTGGAGATTCACATCCCACCACTGTGTGCCTGAGGTGCCACTAAACATTAGACAGCTAGGTATTTGTCTTCTTGGGTTCTTCTTGTGCTTCAATCTCTTTTCTCCTTACTATATCTCCATTCCTTGCTTTGGGATTGGAAATGCACATTCTATCCCAGCATCATATGCCAGGAGCATACAGTCTGCTTGGTTTATAGAGGTTTACATCTAAGAGTTTGCCCTGAGTCTTGGACCTAGACTTTTGACAAAGACTGAGATTTTCCAGATATAGAAGATTCTTGGAGATGGACAAGATATGCTTTGCATTGTGAGATAGAAGTGAGATATTGTGGGACAAGGAGGAGACAAGAGGGGACAAGGGGAGAGATATTATAATCTCTATCTGACATGCTTCCTGGAGGCTCTTATTGATGACATGGCCACAGCTGAGGGTATTATTCTTTGGAGGTTTCTAGATCATAAAGTGTTAACTTCATAAGTGGAATTATCCTAATGATAAGTTCACAGTTAGCTGGGCTGTTAGAAGATGAGGCCAGAGTTAGGCAAACAGCAGGGTGTTCTTAAAAGCTGTTTCTTATGCTAGGCCCCTTTCTTGACCTTCTACTCTGTCTGCCTGTCTGTCTGTCTGTTTGTCTGTCTGTCTGTCTGCCTGCCTCTGCCCTTCCTCTCTCTCTCTCTATGTCTGCCTGTCTGCCTATCAGTGTTTCCACTCCCAGCTTTGAGGTGAGATGCTCTGCTCCACCAAGCCCTTCCAACATAATATTCTGTCTCTCTATAAGCCCAAACCAATGGAGGCAGCCTTGGACTATAACCTTAGAAACCTAAGAATTCCTTTCTTTTCATATAAATTTCTCAAGTATGCCAAGATAGAGATGAGAAAGGAACACATTCGTAGATATCCTCGACTCTTGGATCGTGGACATTCAACACTCACCTAAGTGCAATGCCCAGTAGGTCAGAGCAGCTTATCAGTAGTCAGCCAGGTCAACAGCACAGCTACCATGACCCTGAATGGCCATGATGTGAAGGCCACACAACCCAGAATGACAAGAAGTAGTCCTTACATACAGGCAGAGGCATCTTTTCCATTAAAAATTGAACATACAAGCATTTTCCTCAAGTCTCTTTTTCAAGTTTCCATGCCACAGCTCAGAATATTATTTTCCTGCTGCCAAAGCCAACATACGGGTCTGATTCTGAACGTAAACACATACCAGCCCTGGGTCTCAGACCATTAACTTCTTGCCTTTTCCTTCCTTTTATTTTATCATTTCTAACTTGGAGCAACTGTGGGGATTTATATTTTAACCATTATAAAAACATCCCCCAAACATTACTTGCTCCCAGGCTGCAATCTTTTTGTGCCATTAGCCTAAGCCCAGAAATCGTTATATAGATGGATTGCAAACCTCTGAAAATTATGTGTTTAGGATGAAAAACATAACTCAGAGCAGTGGGTTCTGGAAAAAAATGACTTAGAATATACTGTCCCATTGACACCGAGACGTTACAGACACTGCATTTTCCATGTTTCAATCACAAAATATTTGCTATGCTTTGGTCATGTATGCACAAGAAAAGCTTGGACCTGCCAGGGTGTAGATACCCTTTTATTTTAGTATTGGCCTTCAGTAATGATTTTGGATTCATATCCAATTTTGGGAACCTGAAAAATTATGGTGTACTTCTTTTTGATTCAAAAGGGATGTCATTAATTCTCTTTTTAAAACAAATAATAAAGCTAGCTTCCATACATGAGAGAGAACCTGCTCATCTTGCTATTCTAGGTTACCTCACCCAGAATGAACATCTCCCCCTCCATTCACCTATCCATGAATCTCAGTTGGACTTTTCTTTATAACTGAACAATGTCTCTTTGTGCACATGTACCACATCCCCATATCCTCAGAGGTCACTAATCAGCTGACGGGCATCTAGGCTCTTTCCACTTCCTTGTTGTTGTGAATAAAGCAACAATGAACATGGATGAGGAAGTGTGTCTGTGGTCAGATGTCCAGTCCTCCTCTGGGAATAAAGGTGAATCATATAGTAGAGCTATTTCTAGCTTTATGAGGACAACCACACAGATTCCCAAAGTGGCTAGAGCAGGGTGCTTTCCCCACAGCCATGCCAGCATTTATTGTCATTGTCTTCATCGTCATCATCATCATCATCATCATCATCATCCTAGCCATCCTGACTGGAGTGAGATTAATCTCAAAATACTTTTACTTTATATTATTCTGATGCCTAAATTGGAGTGCACACAGAACTCAGGAGACAAGGAAGGGATCAGGGGCAGGAGGTGGGATTTGAGAGAAGGGAGATAGTACTAAAGTGGAATGATAGGGGATAATGGAACAGAAAGGGTTAAACGGGGTGGAATAGAATAGAGGAGGGAGTATGAGGTGAGTATAGATAACAAACAATAAAAACTTCTGAAAATATAACATGGAAATCTACTGCTGTAAAAGCCTCCTAAATCATATACGTATATACACTTACACATACACGTATAAAAGAGCTTAACTGTAGTTTCTCTGTAATAGAAAGAAAATGTCTCTTCTAGACACTATAGGCTATCAATAAGAAGCCCAATGCCAGGTATTGGTCCCTCTTTTCAAGTTTTTGATCAGTGGAATCCCATAAGAGTTATACCTTTCCTTAAACATTACAGGATATTGCCATTACTCTTGGTCATATCTCAGAAGTCGATGTTCAAACCCTATTGCTGAAATCACCACATAATTGAGTTAAAGGACATGGAAAAAAAAACAAGTGGGTTCTGAACGAAAAGCTTTATTCATACTGGCTAGCTATCATATTACTAGAATGTTCTATTCGTGCTTTGGAGGGAGAAGAGTAATCATAAGCCAGGTGTGAACCTTGTGAACTACAGTAACAACCTGCCTAGTAGACTATGTCCACTTGGGACAATAGTGGCATGAACTTTATGAAAATGATCACTTTGGGTTGGATTTGAAGCCAATCCATAAGATAGAACGTGTACCTGGTACATCTAACTTGAGCAACCACCCCGGCCGGCTCACTGTTCCTAGGAGAGAATCAATGCTGTTATTCTGCTAAACGGGCACAGCAGTGATAAACTGCCCCTGAGTTCTTATCTTTATACCCATTGACGGGTGTGCATCTCAACCCTCATCAGAGAAACGCCTTCCTGTAGTGGATGGTAATTAATACAGAGATCCATGACTGGTCAACATGCAGAAAGTGACTGTGAAATGCTCAGCTCTATACCACATCTTCTCCCCTGAGGGCTGGAGGATCATCACAGAAGAGAGGAAGAAAGATTGGAAGAGCTAAAGTAGTGGGCATCCACAGAGAGCATTTGCTGGACATGACAAGGGCATTACATAAGCTCCTGGTGACTTTGATTGCATGCACAAGCCGGACAAAATCCCAGCACGGATGGGGAAGGGCTCAGGACACCTCACACTCCAGGTGCTATTTGTAACTGATTGCTGTTGGAGGAGGGAAAGTCCCTTTTCTTCAGGAATGTGGCTCTTGAAACTTTACGAAGTCTTCTTCTCCCAGAGAGTAAAGAATCTTCCCTTCCCCTGAAAGGTGGAGTATGTGTCACATCTATGCATTTAAGTTAGAACCAGTTTGGGGCTTTACACACCTTCCATGTAGAGCAGGCCTCTGCGAGGTGCTGTGTCCAAGCTGGAGTGCAAATGCTAGTTACGTGAGGGAGTATAAAAGTCAGTGTTTCCCAGCCCTGTCTTATGTGAAGGCATGGTTCTGTTGGGAAGGTCTCCCATGCCCCTGTAACATCTCTCTTTGTGAGCTTGCAGTTTCTCCTCACTGCCCACATCAGCCTCATCGGTAACCTGAATGGCTATGACACCAAGGCTTGTGCACTTGGATTTAGCTCATGATTCATATAAACAAATGCAGCAACCAGGGGAGAACTAAAGGAAGCCATGTATAGAAATGAGAAACATTGCTGAAGAACCCACTGCCTTCTCTACGTCCTCTACAGGGCTGTGCCCACATTTATACTGATGGAGTTATTGGACAACTAGGGCCACTCAAGGGACCACAGAATAGGATACTCATAGACCTTTGGTAAGTGAAGCCCACTGGAGGCCTAACCAGTCTGCGTGTCACTCTGCGTCCTCATTTTGCCTTTGTGGCTGTGGTTTTCCTTCCTAATTAAGCTAAGCTAAGGAGGGGCATGCTCTGACTGTCAACACTACTCCTTGTTCTATTGAATTTTGCCCTTTAAGCATAAACTAGGCAGGTACTGCAATCATTTGCTCAGAAGCAAACTCTACAGCTCACTGAACAGCCATTCTAGTCAAATCCATGAGCTCCAGGTACAGTAGGAGACTGTCTCAAAAAGTTAGGTGGAGAGCAGTCAAGAAAGACACCTGACATGAACCCGTGCGTGGCCTCCACGTGTACTCATATATACACGAGTGCGTACATGACACATGCACACGTTACACAGCCACAAGGCCAAATATAAGCATCACACATATAACAGACATAGAAGAGAAAGAGGTATTAAGCCTTTTCCAGTTTTAAGATGAAAGCTGAGTAGAAAAGCTGAGCACTCGCCTTCTTCTGAGCCTTCTAGACAACTAAGGAAGCCTCCAGTTCAAAGCTAACTGACTTTCACTTCTTCCTTCCTTAACTGTCCTCCTGATTTTCAAAGAATGAAATCACAGACACTGTGATTATCTTTCATCATCACACAAGATACATTAAATATAAGAGAACCTTTCTATTTCTTCATTTTATTTTAAACACGAGAGCAGAAAAATCAACCCACAGAAGCGATCCAAGGACAGGAAGTAAGAGAGCGGCTTCCTGAAACCCTGGACTACAATCTTTGTAATCAGCCAGGGCCGCCACCCACTGCATCTGGGTGGGCACCACAGCCCATTATGCTAATGCTGATTGGGCTGGATGAATAGCAAATCTGCCATATTGTGGCTGGGCAGCAAGTGGGCATAATACTCCTGCACTTGGGACATGCCGTGGGGTACTTCCTTCTGTGCAGACACAACACAGACAACAGGCAGCGATGTCACTACAGAACAGTGGAATAGCCCTGAACTCTGCCAAGGGACACATTATCCATACAGTTTAACAAATGCCACCTATCATGCAAGGAAACACAGGAGTGCTGCTCTGCCAGGTACAGATACCCATGCTTTCAGCATC
Organism: Grammomys surdaster; assembly: GCF_004785775.1. Taxonomy (NCBI): domain Eukaryota; kingdom Metazoa; phylum Chordata; class Mammalia; order Rodentia; family Muridae; genus Grammomys; species Grammomys surdaster. The sequence goes on from NW_021620795.1 coordinate 4,623,187, forward strand.
GCCCTCTGTAGCTTGAGCCTGCCTCCTTGCTCACAGCTGGAGACTAGAAAGAATGTAGCACACTCAAACTGCTCAGTGGGTGCTGGGTGAAAAAACTGAGGAACTAATAAATGCACAGACACAGGCACCATCCACTCCCACTCTGGTCTATAAAATGACCATAACATCTGATATTCCAGGGATCATGGGTGCCCAAGGAAAGCCAAGAAATCCTGGACTCTATGTAGCAATGCTAGGCTTCAGCACTTGAATTATTCCTCTCTGTGGGACCTAGGGCAGATTCCTTTTTCTCTCGGTGCCTTAAAGTGCCTCATCCGTGAAATTATAATTGAAAAATGAACTACCCGGTTGAAACGTTCTTGTGATCAAATGGAAAAATCTACACGGAAGCCGGAGAACCATCCTGGTAAGAAGTCAACACTCAATAAGAGGAAGCTATTTGCATCAACTATTTTTACTATTCTTGGTTGGTAAGAAAGATACTAACTTACAGAATTTCAGATAATACCATGGGTAAGCATTACTTATCAGTGATTAAAACCGCCAACTCCCTTCACAGGTGTGAAAATAAATGAATACAAATGGATTCCAGAGTAAAATAAGCAAGCTGTACAACACCATGTACACAGCATGGACCATGGACTGTATCTGTTAGAACCATAGTAGACAGTTTCCGCAGATGTGCACACATACCAACAACAACACTATCACAGGTACACACGCATATGCACTCACACACACAAGTATAACAAAACTTCTTCTTAAAGGCATAACTATTAGAGCTGGAAGGAGGGGGTGGGAGGGCAACAGAACTTTGGATTTCTCCACAACATTTTTTTTGTTGTTTATTTGTTTGTTTGTTTGTTTTGGTTTTGGTTTTGTTTTTTGTTTTGTTTTTCGAGACAGGGTTTCTCTGTGTAGCCCTGGCTGTCCTGGAACTCACTCTGTAGACCAGGCTGTCCTGGAACTCAGAAATCCGCCTGCCTCTGCCTCCCAAGTGCTGGGATTAAAGGCGTGCACCACCACTGCCCGGCCTTCTCCACAATGTTTTAATCATGAAGCAGTAGATTATTGAATTGTTTAAATTATAATTACAGTTCAAAGCAAATCTCTACACTGTCTACTGGAAATCAAATAAAAGATGAAAACTAAAAACTGGGATGGATAGGTAGCTCAGCGAGTAATAGTGTTTGATACATAACTCTAAGAGGAAAAGGAAAAGCCACTCCTGGCCTTTTGTGCATCTATAATCCCAGCACTGTGGAGAGAAAACACAGAAGGATCACTGGGCTTGCTGGCAACCAGCCTAGCTCCAGGTTCAGTGACAGACCCTGTCTCAAATGAGTAAGGTGAGTGTGGTCAAGAAGGATACCCAATATCCTCTTCTGGCTTTCATGTGCACACAAGGTACTTATCTCTCCCCCAATACACACATGTGCATATATCATACACACAGAAAAAACTATCACTGTTTTTAGTACTGGTGGGAGGGGTGACTTATCTTGGAGGTGCTGAAGCAGGAAGCTATAATTGGTCCTCACCTTTCAAAGTTTCTACCTTACATTGTGCAAAAGCCACATGTATTAAGTAGAAAGCACACCTTTAATTGTGAACTTTGATCTTTTCCTAGGCTAGCCTTAAATACAATATTCTCACCCAATACCAAACAGAAGCAGCAAGCCGCTGCGGCTGTGTCAGTCAGGCAAACCACGCCGTGCAGAATGCTGTGCTGCTAAAAGGGGATGTCCCACAGGTTAGGTACAGCAAACAAATCCAACCTACGTTTTCAACACACAGTGGCATGGCATCAGGACATAGCCCAACACAAGTCCAAATCTTCAATTGTACAGTGGCTGTCCTTGGCTGGACGAGAGCTCTGCTGGCAAAAATCTGCCTGCCTTTTCCCTCCTCTGGTGTCCCTATCTCCATCACCCTGCTAATCACGGTGTGCACTCAACTGATGCCTATAAACCAAATGGGTGGTTTTTTACTCTAAAATCCATTAAGGAATTTGATAAAGATTCTCCTTCTTTCTCTCATTATCTTTTTGCAATCCAGAATAGGTTTTACTTTCAACCTTGAAGGGAAGACTCTTGCTAGTCAAGGTTTTAACCAGGGTGTTCCTGTTACAGATACGTGTAATACAAAGAACATAGTTGTCTTGTCTATGGGGGAGCCATTTCCTACACTCTCCCAACTGTCCCCATTTTAGGTGACTGTCTGTAAATAGTATTTCTTTTACTATGATACCCCATCTCATACCATGACCTTGAAGTCACAATGGCTTTGCTGCCCTCTTCCCATTATACCCTGAGCCTATAAGCTGATATGCCGATGTGCTCTACCAAGTCTTGCAGCCAAAGTAAACACGTCAGCAAAATCTATCCATCGTTGCTATAGATTTATGTCGGTCCAGCAATTATGCAGCCTGTCCTGGGCTCTGAGAACACGCTAAAGTGAAATATGGAAGAGTTCCTCAGAGAGCAGTAGCAAAACATTGAAATTCATGCTCTGTCCCCCAGACCCCCATGTGCTTCCAGAAACCCATTCCCCAGGGTAGCCATGGGGGCTTCATAGAGCTGCTACAAGAGCTGGTTTAGCAAGTGCTATGGAGGGATTTCTACACTGTGTACAGAGGGTGATCCAGGATGTCAATAAATACAAAGTCATTTGTATGACTTAGGTTAAAGCACTAAACTCCCCCTTCTCCCATTTTAGGTATGTGAGCCAGATCATTGCTGACAAAAGACACTTCCTCCACTTGGCTGTCTGTATAAAGGGGAAGCAGCCTTTATACCTCATCATTCTCTGTAGAAGAATACCAGAAAGAGGCATTACAATGTCCTCCCATCCATGACAAAGCACCTTCATTCATTCAGGGAGATTCAGATATTGCCAAACTCCATGTCCAGACCAGACAGATAAGAGACTTCAGCCAGCACTTCGTCCCCTCCAGGGTTCTCATGATGAGCACTCAGGCCTTGGACACCCATTACACATGCAACCCTCATAGGCAGGGAATATGTGACCATAAACAGAACAGCAGTGGTATCAGGAGTAAGATATGCATACATATTTGCAAGTTCAACTAGGCCTTCCGGTACAAATAACAGGAAAAAAATCTAGATGTCCCTGAATAAGACTCCATCCCAGACCCAAAGGAATATGGGCTTGAGTATTATTGATAACTAAAGATTTGTACACACACACACACACACACACACACACACAGTATCACATTCCACCTCTCATTCCTGGCCTAAGAGAGAAGCTGAGTAAAGATGCTGGGATCAGGTGCGGAGCTGACTTGGGTGAGGTCTCTATATGGGTACATGATATCATGTCGCAGAGTGGAGGACTGACTGGGATGACCTAGTTGGGACTAGCACTCTGAGGCAATGACCTGAGCGGTATCTTTAGTGATGAGCCAGGTGTGTGATGAAGTAAAGGACTAACACAGAATGCAGAAGCAGTGTGACAGAATGGTCCTAAGGAGAGGTGTGGCACATTCAAGAAAGAAGAGAACCCACATGGCTGCTACCTTGCTATACACCAATGAGAAAGAGAGGAGGTATGGACCTCAAGATACATCCTAAAGGCCACTTTCAGTCCAGGAGTCTGCTCCTCCACCCAACCAAAAGAGAAAGAGATCAAAGAGAGGGCTTTCTAGGAGTCTCATTGCTGCACTAAACAAGAAACAGGAGTCTGTTTACAGAGCAGACAGGTTTGTCATGTCCTTCTCTGGGTAGCAAATGACTGGGGAAAAGAGCTGACTCCACATTGCTGTATACCACACATGACTGCGTTCCACTCTTAGAAATCACAAAGCTAAAGATTCCACATTTCCAAGGAGGAGAACGAGGAAGCATGTTTAATCAAGACGTCTCTACTCATACATTACCAAGAGCAGCGGAGCAGCTGGTCTCCCAACGCTACTGAAAATCCCTGAGCACCGCAAAAGCTCAGTGGTTGGGATGCCCTGCTCTGCCTCAGCAGCTGTGGATTTCTGAGAAGTCCCGATGATTCTGCATTTACACAAATGCACTGGCAGGCTTCTGTCTTCCCCGAATGGACTTTTAATTTTGTATGTTTCCTTTACATAAAGCCTTTGTGTTGTATATTTATGATGTTGTCATCATAAAAGTTACTTCAGGGGACTTGTTTGGTCATACAGATGCATGGCATGGCCCCAAAGTGCAGAGGCTAGGGATTTGGGTCCCAACTTAGCCCTTCACCTTAGGAGGAGCTCTTTTCCACTGCAGCCCATGATGAAATTTCCCATTTCCCTATGGCACCAGATAGCAGCCATAAAGTCTCACTAATGTGGCTTCATTAAGGGAAAGATGCTTCAGGTTTTTCTTTGGGGGAGGTAGTATTCTGTGTTTCAATGTTTTTTGTTTAGGTATATACTCTAAAGAATCAGGACCTCCGTTGTGGAATAGATCTGTACTTGCTCTGATCTCTCACCTCATCCCAGCTCTCTATTCTGATTTCCAGCCATAAGCAAGCTATTCCAGGAGTCCGGTATATGAATGGCACAGTGGAACTCTAATCAGAAGTGGATCTTTCTCCCCAGCTTCTGAAGGGGAGGCTTCAGTTGTCCTAAAATGAGCTACAGCCAATTTGGACACAACTCTGTGTCCATGAGGAGGTGAGACCTTGAATGGCCCAGCTTGGACTCTAGCCAGGATGCTCTATGACATAGCTCAGATGGCCCCAGCATCAAACACAAGGAAGGAAAGATACTCAAAGAACTCATTATTATGGAAATAGGAAAGCATGGTGATCAGGTTACTGTTGAACTGTCTTCTGCCACAAACATATGGGTTAGTGAAGCTCCACATTGTATCCAATGATGTCTGAACAATGTGGAATCTGCCACCTCAGCCAGCATCATCCAGGCCTTCCCGACTCTCCCGATCTTGTGATTGCAGGTTATTCATTATTAATCACTTCTGATCCCTCCAGGTGTTATGAAAGTGTTCAATCAATACTTTCAAACACTTACATGACTGAGTGAAAAGAGGATTCCTTACCTCTGAAAGCATCCCCAGTGTTCTCAGCTAGGCAGTTTATGCCAGCTCCTGCCCTGCTCTGAGTGCAGATAACATGAAAGTACCTCCACGCACAGTGTAAACAGAAAACTCAGCTGCTTAAACATCTCAAAGACAAACGGTGTTCACTCTTTCAGGCAGGCTCAGCTCCATGAGCTGCACAGGAGTCAAACCTAGTTTTCTAGATTCCTTTCTGTTGCTGTATGAAACACTGTGACAAAAAGCAACTTTCAGAACCAAAGGGTTGGTTTTTTTTTTTAAATCTTTTACTTCCATGTTATATAATCTGTTATTGAGGGTCATCAACTCAGAAACTTAGAAGCGGAAATCATGGAGGAACACTGCTTCTCAGGCTTATCTACCTATCTTATATAGCCCAGGACAACCTGCCTAAGGAACAGTGCCTTCCTCAGTGGACTGGACCTCCTACATCAATTAATGATTTAGATATAAAACCCACAAACATAACCACAGGCCAATCTGATTTAAGCAATTACTCAGTTGAGGCTTCTTCTCTTAGTTGACTCTAGGCTATTTTAAGATGACAAGGCTAAACAGGACATCTATCTTATTATTTTCTTGGCCTTTAATTTCTAATATCACAGTTGCTGTTCTCTACCCTATGCCATACTCAATACTATCTGACATTATCTTTTATATTTGGGCATACAGTTGCTGTCTGTCTTCCCAATCTTCGAACATGAATGTAAACTTCAAGTTCTAGCATCTCATGGGCTTGGGTTACCATGGGGCCCAAACCATGACTAAGTAGAGCAAGTACTCGATAATTGTCTACAGGAGCCCTCTTTCCATAATCAATTCTTATACCGTCTGTGACTGCTCATTTTTATTGTCAGCTTGATTAGACTAAGAAAGACATAGAAGATTAGATTAGCACATTCCTTCGGGTATGGGGAAGGGGAAGTCTATGATGGAATTTCCAGAGACTATTATATCTCAAGAGCTCTGACCTAATGAATACATTATGTACTTGATGAATCTGTAATATGATGGCATTATTGGGGAATGGTGGATGGCAGAAAGTGGAGTCAAGTTGAAAGATGTAGGTCACTAAGGGTGTGTCTGTGAGGGCTATAATTTTCCATAGCCTCTTCCTGTGTTCCTTCTTACTTCCTGCCTCCTCTCTGCCAAAAGTGTCTCCACCACAAACTCCAGAGGCCATGCTGTTTGCTGTTCTGTCTAGGCATAAGGGGCCAAGCAAACATGACTGAACACTCTAAAATCATGGACTAAATTAATTTGCCCCTTTAAGTTGTTTGCATCAGACATTCTGTAACAATGACACAAAGTAAGTAAAATACGGTTCGATTAAATGCACCATCATGCCTAAAAGAGCCCCTGTGCTGACTTCCTAACTCTTCTTCACCTGTAATAGGTTTTCTGTCTAACTGGGACTTCAGGAAGCCCTTGAAAGTATGAAGGTCACAATGCTCTGATGTCCTTCTGTCTTTCCAGTCTTTGAACTTCCTGCCCTAGCTATGAACTTGTGTAATTAACTTCCCAGAGGAAATACTTGAGAGCACCTCTCCCGAGTTATGCCTACTTCTTGATGTTCTACAGCACAGTGCACAGGTGAGCAACTATTGGGACTACCACCACACTATAAGTTTCTAAGCTTTCTTTCCTGATTTTATCTATGACTTCATTAGGAGTTTCTCCATTGACAGGCTGCTGAGTGCCACTGTGTTTAGAGCACCATTAAAAAAGATAATCTCAGGTTTTCATTAACTTGCAATAGCTAGGAAAATGCTTGAGAGCCAGTGTGGCTTGTCTGGTTTTTCTTTTACATCCATGGAAACAGTTTTGAGGTCTTCTGCTTTCATTTCTCCAACAACTCTCCTTTAGTTATATAAACATATACTATGTAGCTATATAAAATCTAGGAACCAATGGTTACAGAAGGCATAGAGTATCTATCTTTCTGTGGTTGCCTTAATTTGTGTAATTTCATTATCTCGCACTTCATTTCTTTTGACTTTTTTAAAAACACATTTTGTGTACATACTAGTTGGCTTTTATCAACTTGGCACAAGCCTAGACATATCTGAGAAGAAGAACTATCAACTGAGAAAATGCCTCTACCAGACTGGCCTGTAGGCAAGATGTTGGGTATTTGATTGATTGATTGATTGAATGATTGATTGATTGATTGATTGATTGGCTATAGGAAGGTTCAGTCCACTGTATGTGCCACCCCAGGGCTGGTAATCCTGGGTTATATAAGAAATCAGGCTGAGCAAACCATGGAGAGCAAGCCAGTAAGCAGTATTGACCATGGCCTTGGCTTCAGTTTTTGCATCAGGTTCCCTCCATGAGGTGCTATAAGCTGTAAACTGAAATAAATCCTTTCCTCTCCAGGGAGCTTTTCCTTTAAAGGTCACATGGGATTCATCAATTAATCTATCTGAATCTTTTTTAAAAAACTATTTTACTATTTTATTTATTTATATTAATTACCTGTTTTATTTTTATTTTTAGCCTGGAGATTTGTCTTACCATTTCCTCCACTTTATACCTTGCTATAGACCTATTTAAATTCTTTATCTCAATTTTGTTCACCTTTGGGGGACCACATATGTCTAGAAACTCATTTGGTTCTTAAAGATTTTCCAATTTAGTAGAATGTAAGTTTTTAAGGTATACCCTAATGATTTTATTAATTTTATTGTGTATTCTGCAGTATTTGGATGAAATGTTCTGTCCACACCCACTATGTCCATTTTATCTGTGACATCACTTAACTCAGATCCTCATCTTTGTGTTTTATTGGGATGACTGGTCCATTGTGAGAATGGAGTACTGAAGCCACACACTATGCATGCCATGCTTAATCTGTGCCTTTCCATCCAGTGATACTTGGTGTATGAAGTCACAACCTCCCTTCTTTTATGAATACACTCTAAGAAAGAAGTTTGCATCAACTACAATCAACCTTTGTATAAGGCAACTATTCTTTCGGCCATGGCAAGGCTTGATCAAAAACAACAACAGCAGAAACTGCAGCTGAACAATATTGCTGACACCTAAACGAGCAGGGGGTAAATAGCTGGTGGGGGGAACAATACGTCCATAAACATTGCAGAGAGGCAAAGCTCCTCCAGCTTCCATGCTACATGCAGCAACCAATTACTCTCTCAAAAGAAGAATGCAGGTCTTACATGGAGTGGAACAATTAATTTCACGCTTGTCATCCTGGCCTCAATAGTAAGTTGATTTGAATCAGATATTTGTGGTACACTACAGCTTGCAGGGGACAGTTTGGGTGCCTCCTAAGCTGACGGGCTGCCGTGATGGCTACCATTGTAAAACAATCCATCAATAAGAGTAATTATGGTATTGATCAAAGCGGTTGGCTGCTTCAGATTGGAATCAATTCTCAGGAGTTGCTGGGAACAGAAATGTCTAATGGACTATTCCATCACTAGTCACTGCAGCAAGTGAAACAGCTAATATTCTGGAAAGTTCTTAATAATTACTCATTGGATCTGCATTTCTGCTTCAGTAGTCATAACTAGACCCTGCTTACTCTAGCCTGAAAGTCAGTCCAAGAGGATGAGGAAAGGGGTATACGCAAATCAATAAAGTGCCAGAATGAGACTCCAAAAATGGAATGGATAACATAGAAAAGTGCAAAATTCCTTCCATAATTTTATGTTAATATTTGAAGCTTCTAAACTTTTTCCTACACAGAGAAACAGGGACTGAGATGAAAAGAGCATATTTTGTAGAGGCTGCTCTTAACAATGGTTCCTGATAGGAGAAAAAAATACTTTCAATGTTGACAATATCAAAAGAAAACAGTGTCATCATCAAAGAGAAATTGTGTGTGTGTGTGTGTGTGTGTGTGTGTGTGTGTGTGTGTGTGTGTATTGCTTTATTGTTGTTGTTCCCCACATTCTAACATTTTCATGGATCTCTGAGCTCTCTGAGAAATAAGTATTTCCTTGATTTAAATTTCTACTGAATTATAGTCAAGTTTTGTCACATTCAGTGAAGCTACTATAGGACACAGGAGGATCCCAGACGCTATCCCATTGCTTAACAGATGTCCGTTCCTCAAGTTCAAGAAAGAGTAGCTATGGTCTTCTGGTTGCAACTATAATTGATTAACATTTAACCAGACTTCCCTGTTGATACAATTTTGGGTTCACTGGAGGAGATATTGGCAATCTCAAATCTGAAGATCTTTCCTTTCTAAGACTCTATGTGTTGACCCTTTTTTCAGGATGTAGCTCAATGGTGAGTCTTCACAAAGCCTCATCTTTGTTCGTAAATTTGACAATGACATTCTATAACCAACTTTATTTTTTTCATTATTTCATAACCAATTAGCCTTGTGACATTTAATCAGTCTGTAAACTCCATGTACCATGTATCCATTTCTACCCCAGCATATGAACGCAAAATAAGCAATTCTTAGGGAAATGTGTTTAGAAAAGACTTTACTGAGATTCATGAGGGATGACTTGAGAGATAGACATCATACCTGGCTGTGGTGGTGAGAAAGAGCTTGTTAAAGAGAGTGTACGGCCTGAGGTATAAGACACAAACCTGGGAGCAATCAGTTTGAAAAGGTTAGAGAAGAGATTGCTAGAACAGCCGGGGAAAGGACAAGAATACAGGGCTCCAGGGACTATGCTTCATTATAGGCAAAAAAAGAGTGATATTGGGCTTCCAAGCATAGGAAGTAACAGACAGAAACACTACCTCAGGAAAGGCAGCCCCAGAAAGTCCCTCCTAATGCTGTGGCCACTCTCAAAATTCACAAATTATTGAACAAAATGTTGCATCAGAACACACATTGGCAGAAGGCCACATGAGTATTAATTACCTTGCTACTTGAAATAATATACCAATTATGGGAAATTCACATTGAAAAATCTGCCCTTTAAGTACCGCCTCTCCTCAGTGATCACCAGATTCTTCTGGCTGGACCCATAGTTGCTCTTCTTCTACATGGCAAAGCTCTTCCAGATAGCTGAGTGAATGCCATGTGTGGTTTGGAAAATTTCAAGATGACAATAATATATTTATGTAAAGGCTTAGTGGGTTTTAATGCCCGAAACCCAAATAACTCAACTCTCTTCAACGCTATAAACTTTACCACTAAATCAAACATGACTCTCTGTTTAAAGGTGAGAATCTGGGCCAAGACAGTTTTTGACACAAGAGGAAAATGTGTGCAGTAGACTGCAAACACCCATTGCATGCGTGAAAACTTTAGGTGCCTCTCTTCTCTCTATAACCGAATACTCATCTCACTGATGGTGAGATTAGGGAAGCTGTCCATACTCAACCGAGACTATTCCTGTGCCTTGATCTTCATTTGACAGTGCCTTTGAGCTGGGGTTGGAGGACAGGAAGATGTCCTATTTATGCTCTTCATGGAAGATCCCAATGATAAACACCCCAGGCTGTAGATAGGGTTGCCTTTACAGTAGAAGTTGTACCAACCCCTTTAGACACACCCAAGCTGCTGTGAACACCATTTCCCCAAATCTTCTTGTTCATTTCTATCCTGACAAGGAAGATTTCTGACAAAGAACTTACTTTAATTTAAATACACTTACAGTAATAGCAACAGCAATGCAATACAGCAAGTCGCTCTAGTGTGACATATGCCAAATGTTGTTTTTGGTGCTTAGTGTTGAATCTCCACAACTTCACATACAACATACTATCGTCAACTTCAGTTTGATATAGGCAAACCAAAGCTCAGAAAGATCAATTCTAACAAGGCCCTAACATTGCAGATCAGTACATCCAGACCATGCATAAAATCATAGAGAAGGTTCTGGAAATTCTCATTTGACGGCTATATCACTGCAGTCCTACAGATTTTTTTTCATTGTTCCAAAATATAATAATAGTTCATTGGAAGCTGGATCCACACTGGTCCCTGGGTCATTTCCCCCAATAAGGAGAAACAGACGAGGGTAGGAGTAACAAAAAATTATGAGATGATAAACTCTCTGGCAATAGAAAATGACCTCCAGGGAGCATGTATTCCATGTGCCATGAAAGAGATTTTTCCTTAGGGGAGTGCCTCTCATATAGCCTAAAGAAATGAGAAAATCTCTATTTCTGGGTCCATCTCAGACCTGAACCAGTGGCTCAATAAAATGTTACTGCATGGAATCAGGCTATAAGCAGGATTGTTGGATTGTTGTGTGATTTTATGGTGACTCCCTGGATTAGGAAATTCAGTCTTTCATCTTTATTCAGCCCCTATCTAATCTAATTTTGCTGCCTAGGACATCCTCCAAATACAGCCAGGACAAACAACCTTGAAAACACTTCCTGAAAATTAAAACATGCATAATGGGAAGAAAGAAACTCAGCCACAACCTTTCACTTTCCAAAGAATTACCACCCTAAGGCTCATTGAGCTGAGCAAACAAACACATCAGAAACACAGTGCTATTACCATCCTTCAGCATGAGGATGCATGGGTGACAGTGCCTAAATGAGCTAGCCAAACTTGGGTGAGTATTTAAGTATTACAGGACATATTCCAGAGCCCTGTGTTAATAAAATGGGCACAGACAACTTGAGTGAGAATATAGATCAAATTCTGGTCTTAAAAGACTAGAAAGTTTCCACAAGTGCAGATGAGGCCAGAAAAATGATGGAGTCCAGAGCAAGATTCAAGGATGGGAAAGGTGTCTAGGTTTCCTGAGAATCAAGTCCCTTTATATCCTTCCAGCCCTGTTACCACCACACTTCTCTGCTTCAACATCCATCCCATAGTCCCCTTAGTCAACAGTAAGCTCAAAGTTGAAAGGTGCAAAGAAAGCACACTATGGCTAAGCACTGATGCCCAGATGAGCTAGGGAAGGGTTCCTAGAAGAAGCAGGGGAGTGAGAGGAGACTGCTAGTTCCCCATGAGAACATAGCAGAGAACAGCCTACAGGGAGAAGCCAACCACAGGACAGACAGTGTAAGTCCTCCAGAGGAGTATAATAAGTCTATCTTCAAGGAATAACAACAACATCCTTGTGACAGATTCACTAGTCAATTAAAGTCTTTACAGAAGCCATACAGTGGCTCTGAAATGAAGGAAGATGACAGTGCAGTGAGAGGAGTAAAGGTCACACAAGCAGAGAGCTGAAACATGAACTAGCTGTCCCTGATGGATGACATGAGACACGCTTGACCTCCAGTGTCTATCCCATCACTGAAAAGAACAGCAGTGTAAAGAGCAGGTTGGATGGCCCCTGGAATGTGAGTTCTTTTCAAATAAGCTGATGTGAACTAAGGCTCAAGAAACCCAGCTTAAATCTGAGCTGAGGGGATGAGGAGATGGCTGTGGGACTTACAAGTGAGAACACGTGAATCAGAGCCCTAAAATCCACACAAACACTACAGGCATGGCAGTGCATGCTTGTAACCCCAGTTCAGGTGAAGCAGAGACAGATTCCTAGAGCTCAATGGCAGGCCGGCCTAGTCTTATCAGCGAGCTCCAAGTTCCTGTGTCAATAAACAAACAAACAAATAAACAAAACAAAAACAAAACCCAACAATAACAACAAAAGGAATGACATCCACTACAATCCCCAACAAAAGCCCGTACGTATGCATAGGCACTAACACATACACAAACATGCAGGTGCATGTACCCACACCCAAACAAACAAAATCTAAATTTAATCTTCTGGGAATGCTGTCATGAGACCACCACACAAGAAAACAAAGATTTCCCTTTAAAGATGTATTTGCCCTTTAAAAAAAAAAAATGTATAAATAGAATGGGTAGGGGATGGAAGAGGAGAACAGTAGGATCCTGGTACCTTACACAATAATATCCCTGAAGCCCAATTAAGGAGAATTTCTAAAGAGATTACCATATGAATAAAAAATTACATAAATGCATAAATAGAACAGGCCAGCTTCAACAGGAGGGCTGGGACAGTAAAACACCAGGCTGGCTATAATCCAGCAAGTCTTTGAGTGTCTCACCACAGTTCTGTCTTGAAATGCCATTATTTTATGACGATATCATCTTGAGATTTTACTAAGCAGTCCCTTGAAGGCAGGTCACTTGATGCTATTTCTGCTCCCTATCAGCTGTATCCTCAGTTTCCAAACTCATAATATTTATTTGCTTTTGAGAGAAAAGATGCAGGTTAGATTGAAAGGGCCAGGGTGAGTATTGGGCAAATATGTTGAGGAAGGAAGGTATGATGGCTGTTCCTGATTGTCAACTTGACTACATCTGAGATAAACTACAATACAGAAATAGAGGGCACACCTGTGATCCAGATCTTGCGGCATAGTGGCTATGAAAAGCTTAGGTTCAGGCAAGGTAGTACACATATTAATCCCAGGAGACAGAGGCAAGCAGATCTCTAAATTCTGGGCCAGCCTAGGACAGAGCAATTTCCAAATCCAGGTATGGTGGCACACACCTTTAATTTGAAACTTACCTTCTGCTTGAGGCCTACATGAAGACAATGGAAAAAGGAAGAGTTCTTCTTCTTTGCTTGCACACACCTGCCGGCACATCTCTTGGAACCTACTTCTTCAGGACTCTAACCTTCATAGAAAGCCAGCTGAAATACCTAACCACATGGAACTGATCAGCCACTAGACTTTTAGACTTACCACTCGCAGCTGACCATTGTTGGGTTAGTTGGACTGCAGCCTATAAGTCATCACAATAAATTCCCTCAATATAGAGAGAAATTCCATACATTCTGCGACTCTAAAGAACCCTGACTTATACAGAAGGCAAGACTCTATTTCTAAAATTATCCTAGGATATATGTAATAGGAGACTACTGTAAGGAGAAAAAGACAAATGTCACTGTGTTCATAACAGGTTTACCTTCAGCTTTTGACCACTCAGCCTTGCCCACTACAGTGGAGATTCCCAATAAACAGGGGCAGATGACAGGAAGGATGCTTCCACAGAGAATGTCAGATTTATCATCTTGTTTTATTATAAATAGCCTATGGTTTTGTGTGAACCCAGTTATATAGCTGTATGTATGGTCATTTAACTTAAATACAAGAATACTGACTTGTGGCAAAGAGCTAGAGGCTCCCTGTACCTAAAATCAGAGGCTGATGCTGCTCCTCCTGCCCCTGACAGGGTAGCCTGAGTCTAGAACCCCTTCCTCAGCTCCTGCACTAAACTCCTCACCGCTCTCCTAATGCCTTCCTACACCCCAAATCTTCCACATCCTCCTTCCCAAAATTCTGGGCAAGGTTAGTGTCATGTAGGCACGAAAGACAATAGGCTTCTGCTGAGGTTGTCCCTATCCTCCCTGCTTCCTCTGACCTGTCTTATTCATCCATCATGCTCAAGGCCTCTCCCCATCCAACCCATGGCTTAGAAGATCTATACGTGAAACATGCAAGCTTATACTTCCTTCAGGCCCTTACACCACCACAAATGAGTTAGCATGAGATTTCTATCATCCATGTACCTTTAGAACCAAGTTTTTTATTTTCTTGGGGTTGTTTGTGGGAGGGGTTAGTGTGAAAGAAAGAAGACATGCATTTGTGTTATAAAATGATAAGTGGAAATCCTGTCAAGTATTACTCAAAAGCAGAGTGAGAGAATGAGTTACACATGTACAGGCTAGCCAGATTCCTGCTGTTTCCCCTAAGGAGTTTTAGAAATTTTGGCTTAGCAGGAACATGGGACACCCTTAGCTCCCAAACTGTGGCCTACAAATACACAGGGTGGGGGTGATGGAGTTGAGGGGGCAGAGAGAGATGGAGACAGAGACCAAGATCTAAGAAAATCAGTGTTGTAGAGGAATGGCTGTTTCTAGGTCTGAGACAACACATATGCAAAATAACCCTGAGCAATATTGGCATATCATGTGGTAGGGAAGCTATTAGAGATGCCAGGTCACATGGAGTCAACTTGAAGACTCTCCCAGCACAAGATATAAGCTTCAATAAAAATGATAATGCCAATTAAGTGTAACCTATAAAATATGGATGAATCTACTTGTTTATCAAAGTATAGGAAACAAATAGTCTCTATCAGTTCTTTCAAAAGATGTAAGGGAAAGATTCACTACCTTTACCCTATTGAATAGAGGCACAAACAACAAACAAACAAACAAACAAAACCCCCAAACCAAAAATACAGTGAGAGGTTACCAGACAGTGAGATGGCTCTTGGGTAAAAGTACTTGCCACCAAGCCTGACAACCAAGTAGCACATTATGGAGGAATGGAACCAACTCCTGAAAGTTGTCCTCTTACCTCTATGCATGTGGCATCACACACAGGGGGGTGGGGGAGAAAGAGTAATTAAACATTCATAAAGTTGTCTTTTAAATCAAAGACTTATATTGTCTATAATTTACAAACTAAATTGAATGAAAAAAAACCCAAGAAATGAAGGCAGCATCTCTTTTGAAGTCTTCCACAAGCTCAATGATATGGTCAGGAGATCACTGCATTGCCACTGGGGTGAATTAATATACCCATGCACAGAGTACCAAGGGACAGAGAGGGAGAACAATGAGCCCCAATAGGCCTCCAACAGAAAAACATGGTGCCAGTCTCGGGGATCTATCAAGGTTTCAATCTGAATCTGGTTGAGCCTCTGGGTCATCACTGTAGACATATAAAAAGATCCAAAGGTCAGAGGAAGATGTGAGCCCTACCATGGGTAAACAAGACACAATCTACAGGAAACATTATATGGGAAATAGCCTGCTTTCTAACAGAGATATTATAAATGGGGGAAAGAGGAACAGAAAGGAAACTATAGATTAAAGATAACGTATCACAGTAAAGAAAGGAAGCAATATGAACTACAGTGTCTGGGGAAGCACACTGAGCATGTGCTGCAAAGACCTATAAATGGCACCTGTCTTAGCCTTCCATCACTATGACAAGGGATGAAGGGGGAAAAACACTTGGGATAAGCATCTCAGTGTGGCCGAGCATCATGATAAAGGCACAGCAGAGCAAAGCAGGTTGCCCATGTCAGCTAGAAAACTGAAGGGGAGAGGGCAGAGCTGTGGGGTGTAAAAGCGATCCCTTCAGTGTTATAACCTCTGGGACCTGATTGTTGCAACTGGGGCCCAACTCCTGATAGCACAGTCAGCCATGAACTCAACATGAGGTTAGGACCCCCTTGGTCCAATTGCTTATTGATAGCACTATAAGCAGAGACTAAGTCCTTAGCATGTGATGCCTTGGGAGGATCATTTCATAGTCAAACCATAAAAGCAGGAAATCAATTAAAACAGACAAGAGAAGATATTAAAGCTTGCATTAAAGCTGATGATCTGACAGGCAGGGAGGCAGATACAAATAAATTAAAACCCCAAAGAAAATCTAAATTCTGAAGCAATCAGGCTTATTGATAAAGATTTCCTGTCATGGGTTGTCATGTGGTAAACTTAGTTGAAAATGTTCACTTTTGGAACTGGGAAAGTGTCCCAGTGGTTAAAACATCCGCAGACAAGCATGGGGACAGGAGTTCAGATCCCCAGAACCCACAATAAGCTGTGTGGGGTTATTTTGCAATTCCTCTTGATTAATTTCAGTGCTGAGAAGACAGAGGCAAGGATTCCCCCAGAGCAGGCTGGCTTGCCATATCTGTGAGCTCTGAGTCCAACTGGGAGAGCCTGCCTAGATAAATAAGGTGGACAACAGTCAAGGTTCTTCACCCCTCCACACACACACATACACATCTGCACATATGCATGTACAAACACCTGTGCACACATATATGACAGAAGGGAAAGCATCCATCCTAGTGCTGCATCTAGCTAAACTAGTCACACTGGCAAGCTCTGAGTCTCTGAGAGACCCTGCCACAAAGCATAAGGTAGAGCATGATCAAGGAAGACTCCAGACTTTAATTTCAGACCTCCATGTGCATGAGCACACATACATGCAAACATCCATATGTGCCCAATATATGAAAATATGCATTTACACATGCAACACACACACAAACACACACACACACACACACACACACACACACACACACACACACACTGAAAAACCAAAACTAACAAGTATACCAAAGACAATGTCTCCATTTGTGCCACAGTGAAAAAGACATGAATCATAGGCAGGCCTGCAGAGCGCTCTCCTATCCTCCATAGAGAAAGCAGTCAACAACTTTAAGATTGGGATATCAGTGATTTAAAAAGGACAAACAGAAAACATTCTGAAAGTAATATAGATGCATGTAGCAGTCCCTCAGCATGGTCTTTATGTCTCATGTATCTGCTGGAACACCCTGTACCATTTGTCCAGCCCCAGCATGCCGGTTGTTCTCCTAACACAACTTGTAGGGGAATGTGTTTTCAGTGGGACCTAGCAGGCAGAAGCCATTGATCACAGTGACTTCATCAAAGGCCACAAGCAAGTCACTGAGACGGCACATGTGAATGTCTACCTTTCTTTTAGAAACCATGTGTGGTGGCAAACAAAAGCAAAGGTACATACTGGCACTAAAGAAGGCTACCCCTTAAGTATACAGCCCATTGTCAGTGGCTTCAAATTCCACTGGGTAAGATGGCTCAGCCAGGAAAGGTACTTGCTACCACACCTCACACCTTGAGTTCTATCCCTATGATCAACAAGAGAGGAGAGAACTGACTCCCATGAATTTCCCTACCCCCACCACCATATGTCATGCCATGTGCATGCCCACATACATACACATACAAATATATAAGTTCTAAAGAGGAATAAGGAATCACTTCTTTTTCCCCCAAGGAACTTATGTAATGTATATCTGGCCCCAGATCCTAAGGTGCTTGCTCTGTTGTCCACTGGGTTTCCCCAGCATGTCACTTATCACCTTTCTCAGGATTCACCTCTTTATACAACAGCAGTGGAAAATTAAGGGCCTGAAATCAATTCGGAGAATCATATCATCCACCGTGAGACAAGTTAGTCCGCTCCCCACCCGCTTTCTGTTTCCTGATGGGAAGGTGGGAAGCTGAGCCTGGCTCCCTACTCCAGCCAATCAGCATTCTGAGAGGACTGATCTCCAAAGGCAACCCCTTGACAACTCCTGTCACTCTGATTATGCTGCAGTAGCCGAGGGTTCCAGTAACCATCTCTGACAAGCATTAATATATCTGGTAATTACTACTCTCTTGGGCAGGTTGAAACAAAACAGATCTACTTAGCACTGTTGATCTTTTGCCCCAAACTTCTGGGTCACTGACCCCCAACAATCAACCAACAGGACCTGCAAAGCCATTCTGTGGCTCCTGCCTAAGTTTATTTTCCCTTAAAAGGAAAGGAAAAAAATCCAGTAGCCTATTAATTTCTCTTATCCTAGTGATTTAAATATTGTAAATTCTTTTCTTGACAAAGCCCCTTTAACATCTTAGACCACCCAGGGAATGCTGAAATAAAATGCTACAAAGAAGGATGTTTTCCCGTTTTTAAATTAGAAGTTCTTTTTCATTTAATTTTTTATTACGTTTATATGTATGCTGCGTGGGTAGGCCAGGCATTTTGCACCAGCACCAGAGAATATAAATATAAGATAGCAACAACCCATGGAGCTGGTTCTTACAGTCTATCATGTAGGTTCTGGAAATTGAACTCTGGGGATCAGTCTTAGCAGCAAGCACCTTTACTCGCTGAGCCATCTTGCTGGCCCAAGTTATTTATAAGAATCTATTCCCTTTTCTACAAATGTCAATCCTAGTCTGAAATAAGATCTCACAGGTATTTTTGCTATTATTACAGTAACTAATGTCTTATGACACATGACCGAGTTCCCAGTCTAGTAGCCTTGTTTTAAAAGCACCATTGGATTCTATTGATAGGAATCTGATGACGGACACCATAGTCTTACTAAACTTTAGTTTTATCTACATCAGTGATGACTAACATGAGAAACTGTTAATTTGCCCAAAATTCAAGTTAGACCTTCCTTCATCTGAGGAGCACTTCTGGGGTGTGACCCTCACTGGACAAAACAGACAGAGTTAAGTACCTTGACCCTGAGGTTCCCCATAAGCTGTCTCTCAATTGAATCACAGAGCAGGCAGCAGGCAGAGATACTAACTGCTCCCCACCCTTCCTTGAGCATGCTGGTTACTCTCTAAAAACTGGCGTTTCTCTTTTATTTCTCCAGTTATCTGCGATAGAAAATGCAAAGAATCTTAAAAGTTCAGTCTCTGAATTTCTTCTGCTAGTCAAGAGCCCTCGAGAGGTCTTAACTAGACTCCAAGCCAAGGGTCACCTCAGAGCCTTGGTCTCACTGGCTCAGTCATTTTCATCCCATGTTGCTTAGGGTCCTATAGCCTAACCACAGGGATAAACGCCCACACCTTCTCACACACACACGACATTAATATTTTGACAAGCAGTTAAAAAAAAAGTAAAACTGACAGATAACTGATTTGCGGGTACCACGTGCACAGAATGTTTACACTTTATGACAATAAACACATCTGCTGGTTTATATGAAGGTAATAAAATAATGGGAAATGATCTGAGCGCTTCAGACGAGTTCATTTGTGCTATGGTTTATGCTTTTGGTAAATACCTCTTTCAGAGGCATGTGCAAATTGATGTCCTCAAATCAAAGGGAGTCGCAGTGAGTGACTGTGCTTTTGGGTGGTTCAAACTGCACCACGGGGGGCAGGGTTCATCACAAAGATAATGTCTACAGAGCTAAAAGCTCCACAGACGAAATTGGGCCATGGAAGAAACTGGGCCACAAGGGCAACTTCACCACCCTGGTAACTGGGCCATCGGGGTAACCTTACCACGGGGGTGTGTTAACTGTCGCACAGAGGTTAACTGCACTGTAGGGACAATCTAACTATGTCAAAGAGGCAGTGGTGCCACCAGGGTAACTGCCTCAAGTTGGCTATCTTTTCAACAGCACCAGCAAAGCCTCTGCATGATTTAAACTGGAATTAGAAATGGCCTTTTGTGCTGCTGTCTCTTCTCAGGAAAACCAGGGTGCCTTTGCTTGACTGCACCCACTTTCCAACAGTCACTGTCAGGTCTAACAACTGATGCCATGAGCATGAGACCGGCTCCTGTATCCTCTGTGGTAAGAAGCACTGTGAGGATGGGAAGGAAACGTCTTAGTAAGTGCATCTATCTTTAGCGTTTTTCTATTAAAATCAGTCCACATAGTAGGACTCCTGAAAGAAAGCAATTACAGCACTCAAATTGGATTTTTGTTTTTCTGCATAATCATTTGATGTGATTCACTCCACCTCTAGTTTCAGTTGTAATTTACTTCTACCTCTTTAATTTGCAAAGGTGATTGACAACTCACTAATAACTTAGTGCCAATACAGGAGATTATGGGATGAGATAAAACCCAGAGTTCTGCAGAGTTTCTACCTCTCTATTAAAATATACAAATATATATTACAGGCACGAGAAGCTATATGGTAGAACATTTTAATAATGTGTAAATTTTGCTGCAGAAAACAGCGGACACAGGAAAAGTGGGGCAGTGCATGTATAGACGATGAAAACAAAGAGAACAGAGTTTTTCAAGGATGTGCCTGTGTTGGCCTGACTCCCAGGTGTTCCCAGCCAGCCCGTGTTGCCAGCCTGTATCTCTCAACTTGAGGAGCTATCGTGAAGGCTATGGAGCCTTTAGGAAGTGGATTGACTAGTGGGAGTCAGTTGGTAGAGGCTGGCCTTTGAAGGTCATACCCACCCCTGGATCTAGCCTGCATACTCTGCATCCTGGTCTGCCACTCTGTAAACAAGCTGCAGTCCAGCATGTCCATCAACACAGGGCCTCTTGCATGTACCTCCCGAGATAGGACGATCTGAAATCCTTCAGAAACTATGACCAAATAAAAACCTGTCCTCCTTGTTGTCTGTTGGGGGTTTTGTCACAGTGAGTAGAAAAAACAGCTAATATAATGCCTGAAACACTAACCCCTCTGCACCAGTCTCCAGAGCTACTATGAAGAGACAGGTCCACAGGAGCTTGGAGATGATCCACACCATGGCTCTCAAAGTCAAGACTGTGGTTTCAATCCCTGCAGGGAAGAACCCTCCTTACCTAGGTGAGTTTTTAAGTGTATTTACTTATAGTCAATCTGGTTCCTACTTTTAGCACTTATTAGAACTTATACTCAAGACTTAAGAGATGATTCACATAACCAGCAGATGTGTAAGCAAATGGGTAAGGACACTTACTGTACAAGCATGAAAACCTAAATTTAAGTCCCTAGGGCCTTTGTAAAAAGTCAGGTTTGCCTGTGACCCCAGCACCATGAGTCGGGCAGAAACAGGATGATCATAGGGACTTGCTGGTTGCCAGCCCAGGCTCAATAAAAGACCTTGTCTTAAGGAAACCAGGTTGGGATTGATAGAATAAGATACCAGACACCCTCCTCTGGCTACAGCAAGCACACACACATATACAGATGTGGATACACACACAGGCATGAGCAGGCACACAACATATACACACACACATGCACATATGTATGCATGCATGCACCACAAAAATAAATTAATAGCTTTTAAAAATTAAAAATGTGGACTCAAGTGGCTTGAGGGAGACCATGCAGATGGCAAGAGAAAAGACTGAGAAAGTGTAGACAGGAGAGAAATAAGCCAAGGAGTTCACTCAGTTCAAACAGGGACCGAACACAGAAATGCTCGGATTTTTTTACTAGGATAAATAATACCAGCACGGTAATTACTAGAGGCGGAGCAAGGGCAATTAAAAAGTTGAGCACTTTAAAAAGGTCCCAGTGGGTCTTCTGGTAACCCACTTCATAAAAGTCAAGTTCTATAGATCCAGCTGCTGGGGCAAGGATTAATCTTTACCACATAAATCTGTAAAACAGCCTTTGCCTCCTACTTGCTTTGTCCACATAAATCCAAGATGCATGGCAACGTAGGTAAGTGGGAGTCAGAGGATGAACTTTTCTTACATAAGCCACATGGGAGTCAGCCTAAGGGAGGATCTCAGTCACTTAGGGATGCAAACACCTTGTCTTCATTCTCTCTCTGAACTCCTTTCTCCTCATCAAGCCCCTGCCCTGCTTTGGAACAAACCTTATAAAGTCCTCCACACCAGGTTTCTTCTCCTGGAGGTGTGAACAGCTTGAGAGAGAAAGTAACCGGTAACACCACTGTCTAACACATTTCATCTTTCCATCTGACACTGGAGATGTTGAGAACAAGTAGGACATAGTAGAAGACTGTTCTCTCATCCTTAAAAATCAAATAACCACTGAATGGTCCAGCACTGAAAGCAGAACCAGAAGCCTGCATCCATAATGCTTTCACCATTAAAAGAGGGAACGCTGTCATCAGCAACAAATGGCACCATCTAGGGAACAGATAATGAGCACCAAGCACCAAGCTCAGTGCCTTGCATACAGATTCACACTCTTTATCCTTCCGAATGCCAGCAGCACAACGTTCCATGACGTTCACTTTGTAGTTAAAAACCTGAGGACCTAAGTTTGAATAAAATCCCCATGGCTAGTACATCCCAGGGCTGGCCTTGAATCAACACAATGCTTTTAGCCACTGTGCTTGGTTTGGCTCACATGGAACAATAATACTTTAAATGAGTTTTGCTTTACTTAAAAAGTCATCAGTTGACATTGGCAAGGAAGTTCCTGAAAAGATCTGTGCAGAGAACTTTGATTGAGCTACGGCTTTCAGGCCACCATCCAATCTCCATCCATACAACACATACCGTCATGCCATTGTCTGTGACTTCACTATGCTGAACCTGTCAGACCCAGTCTCCAAAGCTAAACAGGACCGGGTCTGGTCAGTATCAAAATGGAAAGACACATATCAGCATGCTGTCTAAGCATCTTATTGCCCTTTCCCAAGCAACAGTATAGGAATCCTCTCTTTCACTGGCTTTAGAACTATTGCTAAGGAGGACAGAGTTTCCATATGTCCTGTGTCCAGTTTCCCCTGTTGCATGCTCCTACATCAGCTTAGTCATTTGTCACAGAACGTGAACTAAGATTCATGAACAAAGATGGATACACTGTTATGTTCTAAAGTAAACACGCAGAATCAAGCATCCAGATGCCCTTGACCTTTTCCATGTCCTTTCCCTGCACCAAGACCCCATCTAGGACTCGACACTGTGTATGGCCATCACATCTCTTTACGCTTCTCTTGGCTATCCCTCTTGTCTATCAAAAATCCTGTGACATTTCTTATTTTAACAGAGGTACCCTGGGCAAGTGTTCTGTCGGTTGTTCTCAACTAGAATTGGGATTGGGGCTCTTGTAATTATACTGGCCTGTGGGTCTGGGAGAGGATGACAACGACAAAGAGCCATTTCCCCACACCTCACTAAGGGTGTATAGTATTAACATGACTTTTCACTATGAAAACTGGCCAGGTGTCCTAACTGAGATGGTGATTGGTAGGTCCCTAGCTTTCCCTGCCCCATCACACACACACACACACACACACACACACACACACACACTGTGAACTTTTCACTGAAGTAACACATGCAGACCATACCTGAATAGAGTTATGCTCCCTCATGTAAGGACAAAAGAGCTGCATAAATTTTTGGGATGGGGGAGATCTGTCTCCTCTCCCCGTCTAACACATGCCACAAATGTTGTTTTATGATTTGGGTTGATCTAATACCACATTAAAAAATGTATATGTTGCTTGAATTGTTCCAGCATTGGCCAGTGGGAGCTTTGGAGGCTGAGTCCTGTATCTCTCTGGCGTACACTCAGGGTTCTGTTTTTATTGTTTGTTGAGCACTTCCTGACTTTATGGTACTACAATGGCTCAACTAATAAATTCCCTACCCCTACCCTAGTATCAGCCATTTTTTCGTGTAACTCTAGTCCTTTTTATTATTATTATTGAGAAATGGCATTACAAACCAGAATCAGTATCTTTTTTTTTTTTTTTTAATGCTCGTGAAACCCTGCTTGGTTTTATTTGCCTGCAGCCAGACCATCTTTTGTCTTCTAGATAGAATCAATTCCTGCCTGGAAAAAATGCTACAAAAGGACTAAACAAAACCTATATGATGAGCTGACAGACCTTCAATCCTTTATACTTAATGACCTCCAGCTTCTCTGTGAGCGGAGAAGAAATTCAGCATCTCGTACTCCAAGGCAATGTCTTAGATTTTTAAGTAAGCAGCCATGTCTACGCTGATCATTCTCCCCAATGCTATAAGGATTGTGCGCCAACATCAGACTCAGTTAACAGGAAGGCTGAGGCCAGAAGTTCAATGCTAGCCTGGTTAACATAGTAATACCCTCCCCACACCTCCAAATTTGTCTTTGCCAAAGAATGATCATTTCAAAGTTGCTCCAGAAAGTGAATCCAAAAGTCACTGTGTTGCTTTGCCAGTGTGATGTCATTGGATAGGTTTCCAAAAGTACACAAGACTCCAGGAACCAAATGCAGTGCTCACCATTGTCTGGCCGGGCAGTTCCCATGCATTACACACTCCATGGAGAGCTGCTCTGTGGCTACCGTTTCATAGCTCCATCTAGCATCACTCATTTGCTTCACTGTACACCAGGCTGGCCCAGATGCAGGGATGCAAGGCTGAACACTATCTGCTAAGCTCATGCTTTCATAGCTGACAATGGAAAAGGCAGAACACTATCAGGTAGCAGCATGTGCTGAGAAGAGAAGAGGGATGAAAGGAGAGGATACCCGGGAAGATGCTTTCCTATTTGAGGGACCACCTTGCACACACCCCTGTTCCTACCAGCACCCTCCTTCTCCTCAGACTGCTGCATTTGTCTTTACAGCAGTATGGCAGCAGACACTGTGTTGACTACAACTATTTGTCTGTCTCCTTAGCAGACATGATTTCTCAGGAGCACGGGTGGGTTAGATTTATCTTACCAGCATAGCATTTTATTATGAGGGCCGGATTCCAAGGCAGGTAACAGGCATGAGATTCTTCAAAGAACAGGTACATAGTTTACAGCATGGCTGTATCAGTTTAGTTTTCTATTGCTTTGATAAGATGCCAGGTCCAAAGCACCCTACAGGAGGGAGGGTTTATTTGGGCCTAGGGTTCCAGAGGGATAAAATTCCATCACCTTCAGGGTGAGAAAGCATGGCTGAAGGCAGGCATGGTGGCTGGATCAGCAAATGGAGATCTCATATCTTAAATCAAAAGCAAGAGAGCAAATGGGAAATGATGGAGGCTTTTGAACCTCAAAGCATGTTCCCAGTAACATATTTCCTCTGGGAAGGCCACACCCTTCCTAAAAGAGCCACACATTGGAAACCACACATTCAGGCATCTGAGCCCATGGGGTGAGGACATTCTGTTTCAAAAACCATGTCATTTTAAGCCTGTCAAATTGATACTGCCTCATAAACCAAAATGCCTATGTTCTAATGTCTGAAGGTTCATAGCCCAAGCCCTCCAATACCACAAAAGAGCTTACAAAGAAACACCTTAGCTGGTGAAAGCCAACAGACACCAGAAGCATGATGAGACTGAGGGACATGGTCAACGTGGACATGGTGGTAAGGGACTCTAAGCAACGCAAATCAGCAAATTGTTCCTGCAATTCACCACTTCCAACTTGTTTCCCTGGAGGATTAACATTTCAGTTAATGATACAGGAGAGGTAATCTGCTAGAAAAAGCACTTACTGTACAAGTCGGAAGATCTGAGTTTGAAACCCAGCACCTACATGTTTTTTAAAAGCCAGTATGTTTCCACATGTGTCCCTAACCCTGATGTTGTAGGGGACAGAGACAGATGGATCACTTCAGCTTGCTGGACACCATCCTAGTTCTTGGCCCCAAAAATTACCTGATCAGAAGACCTTACATTCTCTCTGCCCATGCACAGACATGTACATTTAAACACATACATGCACATACACAATACATACATGTATCAAACTCATTTTTATACAAAAACATTCACCTTGTATTATTTCTGAGTAAGATTGTGTATATGAAATTCTTTAGACCCAGCTCCTAATAACCTTTAGTAAGTAGTATTAATTAGTGAGAAACCAGTACTCATGTTCTCACTACGATCTGATCTACTTTAAACTCTTAACACTAGTACACCAATACCCCTGATTATCCTGCAAACCAGCTTACTTGCATAGGTAACCTCCCACCCCTACCTGATCCAACCCCCATCCATGACTAATATCTTAAAGCTCCAAGAGATCCATCTAATGGCTAGTCTACAAGCATCAAGTTAGCAATGGCTGGTCGAAGACTAAAACCCACTTACCTACTAAATACTGTAGCTGAGCTCTTCCTGTCTAAGGCACATAGCACAGATGCACATTTTATATACAAGTAATAAATAAGGTATCACCTGTGTTTACACAGCTGAAGCCACCCCCCAGAGCCACCAAGGAGGCCATTCAGGTGAAGCATTCCTCTGCTTAGATAGTGAAGCAATGGGCTCAGGAACTGGGGTCTGAGCCAAACCATAAGGAAGAAGACTCAGACGTGCCAAGAGCAAAAGTTCCAATGTGGTACAAGGACCTTGGCACTGCTGCCTGAGTTTCTGTGGCCTTCCCTTCTTGCCTGGGATCACTTCCTCTTAGGACATAGCTGCTAGATGCTGAACAGCTGTCTGCCTCTGTGGAACAGAATATGACCAATATGATTACACAAACAAGAAACCTACAATCAAGGCCTTGAGAAGACCAAGCGTCACTTACTATACCACCTAGAAAAACCATTTATTCATTCAACCAGTTTTTAATGTCCACCTCGTATCTACCAAGTAATTAATGAACACTAGAGAAGCATTCATGAATATGCTGGATGAAAATGCCTTTTGGTGTACAACGGCAGTCCTGCAGTGTAGAAATGCACCATCTGTCACTAGTTACATGTACTGGGGCTCTTCAAGGAGTCACATCCAGATAAACCCATCAATAGAGAATGTACTTTCAGTATCTAACTACTGAACATTCCAGCTTAGCCACATGATATCCTACTCAGCATCTATTGTTTCCCTGTGATTGCAGGGCATACTAGGAGCTGTGCCCACTTACTGCTGCCCAGCACTAACAGAAAGTTTTAGTACCAGTCCTAAATAAATAAATAAATAAATATTTCTACTGACACCGTCAAGAGGCTAAAACCTCACAAATTAAAATGGCATTCCACACTTAGCTTTTAAGGTGGGACAGCAGTAACATGGCCCCCATTTTATAATGGAGGACCCATGATTCCTTTGAATTGCTGACAGAGTGAGGACCAGGGGCAGGTTGTCTAACTCTTGTCTGCTTAGGGAAGTGTCAGAGTTCACCAAACAGAAAAGCCTACACAGACTGCATACTTGACAGCTGAGACATCAGAGCCATGCAGAGCCACTCATTTTCTAGACACCCTCAATCCAGCTGTCCAGTCCTATCCCAATCCTGTCACTGTGGGGAGCATAAAGGCATCATGCCAACTGCTGACCCTGGAACCCTGTCTTGGTGGAATTTTTTTAAACTACAGCCTGTTGCCAGCACATTCAAGTAGAACCCAGTGATGAAGGCCACCCAAAGCCCCACAGGTGCCCATCACCACCCATCTCATTTACCAGCTCTGGGTCTCTTCTGGCAACAGACTCACCTTTTGTGATTGAAAGGAAGCTTGGACATGTGAGGTCCTCTCCTTAATCATCATATATTTTGCCTGTTATGCAGGAGAGAAAATGTCTGCAGTGCAATAGAATGAATTGGCATGTACAATTCTTTACTTTGGCAGAGAGATTTATCTGTGTCTACCTATATAAAATACTGTTGAAATAAAAATGTCAAAGCTAGGTTTCTTTGGCAAGAGAGGAGAAATTTTGTATGACTGTGGAGGTGACATGTGGCCTGCATAATCTCTCATACATATGGGTTGTGTTTCTCGAGCTGTGATTATAACATGCTCACTGAAGCTCAACACTGGTAACCTCTCTCCCACTGAGTCTGCAGTTTGCCCTGAGAATCCCCTGTGCCCTGTTCTGCTTCAGAATTTACATGCTAAAAGAAGCATCTCATTCAAGTCAGAGTTGATGCTCTTCAAAATTATCTACAGAAATTATTATGTGCTTTCAGAATTTAATAATCCTCAAAATTTACCAATTTAAACATATATTGCCTTAAATAATTCATATGAGATTAAGGGAACATTTCTTTGGATAAGTGTAGACAAACCAGGAAAAAGAATTTCACACTCTCAGATCTTAATCTTTTGTGAAGCAGCCTCAAAGAAGCCAGGAAATAAATACTCCACCAATAAAACTGAAGGAAAGAAAATAAAATCTAGCAAAATCCCCCTATAATAAAGCTATACGACCTTTTCAGTTCATGCCTGTTTTTAGCACCAGAGACTAAGAACACTAACCATTTTAAGAGAATTAAGCCAGAGTACAGGATAAAAAGAAAAGAAAAAAATTAAGTGGAATTATAATCAGCGCTCTGAATATCTTCTATCTTTCCTTTTTACTTAAAATTAAACATGCCTTAATCACCATTATACACTCTCTTCCTTGCTGTGACTAATCCTTCTACCCTGCCTCATTTAGCAGCATCAATAAGTTAAGGAGTTGAAATGATAAGAAATTCCAAGAAGTTAAGTAAGGGAAGCCTCTGTCATCTACATTAAAATCATTAAAATTTCACTCTAAACAAGATGTAAAAATACAGGTCCCAGAATAGTACATTTGGATCATTACATTAAGAGCTTCATCTCTGTATCTGAGTAACTATGGTATGAGTGAAGTGGGGTAAGAAAGAGTCGCGTGGGGGTGAGGAGGAAGGAGGCTGGGAAGGTGCTCAATGGGTAAAGCACTTGTTAGGTAGACATGAGGTCCTGAGTTCAGGTTCCTGGCGCCCACGTTATAAACCTGGAATCTTGGTGCTGGGTGAAGCTAGAGATGGTTAATCTCAGGGCTAGTCTAGCTAGTTGATGAAGCTGAACTGCTAAGCAACCCTGCCTTAAACCATAAAGTGGCATTGGTCTCTGTAGTGACGATTTTGGATTTTGGTTTCTTTGAAAAAAACACTGAAAGATTATGGGAATATGTTTTCATTTTAATCACAGGTGTGGAATATGGGTCTGCTTCAGATTGTCCAGAGCAGCTGACTATGATTTGCCTCGTGCTCTAGCAGAGGTATGACTTTGCCAGCTGTAGATACTTTCTGAGATTGTGTGACCTTTGGAATTCTGGGAACTTTTCAGAGGGTATATAAATGCTAGGGTCCCGAGAGGTAGGGTGAGTTGTTGGTTGGTTGCTATTGGTCAGTTTATTAAGTAGTTGTGAGCAAAGAAGAGAAATAACAGCAAGAAATTAGATATCCTGACAGCAAAGGAACTTGACACAGCTAATTAGAAGGAAGTAATCTAATGATAATGTTACCACTTTTCTCACCCCTGACTTTACTCAGGATCTTTCCTTTCTGCTCTATCCTTTTTTTCTCTTTCATCTAATGTTAGAGGGTTGAAAAGGTAGAGCAAAAAGTATGGATAAGGGTAGACAAAAGAAGAACCTACAGAGTAGACAAGACAGCTACAGGTCTCTGGTCTTTACACCTGCACACTTAAATGTACAAATGCACACAAAGAGAAGAATGTGAGGTTACATAGCAAACTATAAGATTTCCAATTTCCTTAACTGGCCAAAACCATTCAAATTCTACATAGAAAGTACTAGTCTTCAGTCTCAGAAGATGAGACCTCAAGTAAAACAGAGTCAATTGTCATAGAATGGTTTGACCTTTTCCTGCTCCAAACTGGAAAGGGTTAATTCTTCCCAGATTGGAGATGGGCATCATCACTGCTGGTTTTGGAAAAGTTTGTCTTCATTCCCAGCACTTCATTCAATAGAGCAAACAGGTGCTCTTACACAGAAGAGACACTTGAGGCCCAGGGGGTGTCCATGACATGCTTATCTGCTGGTATAAATGGCTTCTGGAAGGACAAAGATGTGACTCTTCCTTGAAAAAGTGGGGAGACGTAAATGTAGTCCTGTGCTTTACACCAACATGGAACAGAAGTCCACAGCCACCTGAAGAAACCCAACCTACACACAGGACAGCAGAGGCTGCAAAGCTGCATCTGTGTTCTCCCAGGACACAAGGTGGTTCTGCTAGTCCCACCTGTGAGGACATTATCCACCTGCCACTGCAGGCACCCTGGCCAAGGTGAGCATCACCTGCAAAGTTCAGAGGGAGGCAAGGGAAAACTGCAGGCAAAAGTTCACAAGCCCTTGCTTTCAGGGTTATTCCTTCAAGGTCTGAATTTCCTGTATAAAATAAAAGGTCTTGAAATAAGTGAGTAGAACCCTAGGAAGTTACTAAACGGGTCACTAAATAATACACCGTGGCCATGGGGCCACCTCCACAAACACAGGCCCGTGTTCCCTCCAGGTGGCCAAGCCAGAGTCAATATACACTTGTTTATTCATTCACCTTAAGTGCATTTCCTGGAGTAAGGCAGGTATTACTCCCAACACACAATGCCAAAATCAAATTTCAGGTGTTAGGTCCTCCCACAAGGACTGGGTAAAGATGGTAAAGATGCAGAGCCAAGATTTGAACTCCACTCTCTGCTGCACTACCCTGCTAAGGAATCCAAACTGGGGTAAGGGGGCTACTCAAGCTCAAGATATACATCTTTAAGTAGGAAGCCTCCTTCCCTAACATCTAAAGTCAGGTAAAAGAAACAAAGCTGTTTGCACCCTGACAGGTTTGAAAGTCCAAATTCCTAACCAAAGCATCTGGGAGATGAGACAGATACCTCACCTTTAAAAAATCATATGTATCACCTAATCATATTAACCTCACTTGTTTGTTTGTTTGTTTGTTTGTTTGTTTGGTGTTGTAGAACACACCCAAGGGCATCAAGTTTACCGAACACAGTATGCTACTGAGTTACAACCAGTGTGTAAATTATAATAAGAAAGGATCTATACAGATTTCCTGGACAACACTCAGACTGAGGGCCAGCCCTGCTTCATCTGAGCTCCCCATGTCACAGCAGAGCAACACTGTGAAACTTTCAGGGAAGGAACACTCAGGACCCCTGTGTAGCTGTCCAAAAATGTGCCTTTGCTTTGTCCACTTACAACAGTCCTCACTCTTCAGTCTCCTGAAGATCAATAAAAACACAATTTTAGTCTTTGTTTTTTCTCAGAACTACTTTTCATTGGGAATTTGATACGTGCCTATAATCTTTTGATCAAATCAATCCCTCCCCTCTCCCCTTCCTGTTTTCTCCCAACACCATCAGCTTTCCCTCCCAATTCCATGTGCTCTTCTTTTAAACCCCAGTGAGTCTGCTTAGTGCTGCCTGTGTGTATATGGGTATAAAACCATCTACTGGAGTATGAGGAGCCTCTCTGGGGCCACATCTCTGAAGAAAACTTAACTATCCACACCCTGGAAGCCATCATTTGCTAACAGCTTCTCAGCTATCGGATGGGGCTTCATGATCCTCCTCCCGTTTATACTGGGATTTGGGGTGGCTTGATTTCATTTGGGGTTGTGAACACACTTGTGCACACTCATGTGTATGAAAGCACTGTCATGTCCAGCAAATATTGTTTCAGGCTATGACTTCAGATGTGCACTACCTCTGGCTCTTACAATCTTGCCACCCTCTCTAATGTCCCTTTAAAGACCTACAAGCTTGCCCCCAAGTTGACAATTTTATGGTCCAATGATGCAACTGAAAGCTGAGAACACAAGTCTATGACAATCCCTTCCCAGGAAGAAGGAAAAAAATCCACAGGGATCCTAACAGACCAAACCCTGTGTGTCCCAGCACCAAACACCAGAAGCCGAATGGTAAGAAACAGCACAGCCACAACCACACAGCAGCATACAGTTAGCCCAAACTTCAGTGCTTTCTGAAAATAGTTCTTTGTGTGAATCCCTCTGCTTGAGTTATTGCCCAGTTTCATACCATATCATGTTCTGCACTCGCCACAAGGGCCCTGCAGGTGTGTCAGCACACGGAGAATTAGCTCCACCTTCAACTTGACTTCAGCTTCCCTAGTGAAAGCCTCTGCTGCCTACATAGATGGATTGTGATTCCTATGATAATGGAGAAGCCAAAGCAGGTAAGCACACCCGCTGAGAACAATTAGGAAAGCTAGATAGAGTACAATTAGCATTTATTTGAAAAATATAGATCTATCAAAAACAGCCAAAGGCTAAGGCCAAACTTCTAGAAAGATCACAAGCCAAGGCAAACACAGGATCTCCCCACTGTGGCACTAACTCAGAAGCCGAACAGGCTTTTCAGTGTTGCTGAAAGTATAGGGGGCTTGAGAGCTGGAAATTTAGATTGCAAAAGTATTGTGACAGCCAGAAGCCAGGGATCAAGACTCTATCCTACAAGCAAAAGGCAGGCTAGGGAGTTTAACAGCCTAGTCAGTCACCTCTGTCCTTCAGGTATGAAACTGCTTTGATAAGTATCCTAGGAAGAGAACAGCCAAGCTCCACAGAAAGTGGCCCTCAAAAGGCAAAAAAAAAAAAAAAAGAAAGAAAGAAAGAAAGAAAGAAAGAAAGAAAGAAAGAAAGAAAGAAAGATGCTTCAGGTGTGCCTTGATGGCACTGTGTGTGATGATTTGTATATGCTCAGCCCAGAGAGTGGCACTATTAGAGGGTGTGACCCTGTTGGAGTAGGTGTGACCTTGTTGGAGTGGGTGTGTTACTGTAGGAGTGAACTTTAAGACCCTCATACTAGCTGTCTGGAAGCCAGTATTCTGCTAGCAGCCTTCAGAAGAAGATGTAGAACTCTCAGCTTCTCCTGCACTATGCCTGCCTGGATGCCACCATGTCCCTGCGTTGATGATAATGGACTAAACCTCTGAACCTGTAAGCCAGCCCGAACTAAATATTGTCCTTATAAGAGTTTCTTTGGTCATGGTGTCTGTTCACTCTGACTAAGACACCGTGCTTACCTAGTATGTGCATGGCAATGGGGACAAGAGGGAGAGGCAAGGGAGGGAAGGAAGTGGGGAAGGAAAAGAGAAAGAAAGGGGAAAGGAGAAGAGGAAGGGGGTAAAAGGATGAAAGGAAGAAAAAGAAAAGGTAGGGAGAGAGGGAGGGAGGGAGGGAGGGAGGGAGGGAGGGAGGGAGGGAGGGAGAAAAACTAGGTAGGTATATTGTTGGCTGGCAAGATAAACCCTAGTACAGATTCCAGGCCTCCTCCAGAATTAAGAAAAACTAGAGCTAGACCAGCAATCCACAAGATGACCAAGCTGTTATCTAGTCACTCTCTGACTCCTTGAAAGTAGGCTTCTAGAAAAAAGCTAAGTCCCTAGAAAACTACACCACACCACACTTTCAGATTCAATGTCTATTCCTCGGTCTGACATTGCTCAGAATATCTGTACATAAGGCCAAGTGGAAACACACACACACACAGAGAGAGAGAGAGAGAGAAAGAAAGAGAGAGAAAGAGAGAGAGAGAGAGAGAGAGAGGACCCCAATATTCATACCTATCTTTACCCACAGAACCCATAAACAATAATACACAACATTGGATTAATAAAAAAATGGAGAGAATAAAGGATGCATCAGATCAGAATTCATCAGATGTTTAACTAATATTTTCAAGAAACTTCACCAGTGAGTTGATTGTTCTCTATAAGCAAAGCCAACTGGATATTCTAGACCTGAGAAATACTAAGTACTGTTTACAACACAGACAGATGTGTTTAACAACATGTTACACAGTGTTTTAGACTATTCATACACTGATTAAGGAAGATTACAGAAAAGCACATGTATAAACAGATGATAAAAATAAAATTTAGGCAGCTGGATGTGGCGGTACACACCTGTAATCCAAGCACTCAGGACTGTGACACTGGAGCATAATGAGTTTGATCCAGTCTTTATTACATAGCAAGACTCTGTCAATAAATAAACAAATAAATCTGTTGATTAAGCCTTTCCTGATTGTCAGATGTTGCTGGGAGCTGGAGGAAGCATTAAGAAGCGAGTGCTAGAAATGTCAGTGTCCCCAAAGGGCACTGGTCCCCTAAAGGGACCTAGGTCTCTTTCTCTTTTCCTTTCTCAGAGCAATGAGGCCAATTAAACACAGACTGAAACCTTTAAAACTAATGTCCATGTAAGCTATTTGTTAGTGATGGGGAGCTAACCCAGAGCAAACAGGGGAGTCTTGGCTGTTATTACACATGTGTGGCATGTAGAAGGTTTAGGAATTGGTTTGAGGGACGAGTTTAGAAACGTTTAGAAATGTTTAAAGAAAAAAAAACTAGAAAAGGTCTAGAGTACAGGAAGTAGAGTTTAAAGAAGTCGGGAGAGGGCTCAGGACAGGAGAAATATGACAAGAAGATAAACAAAAACGCCTGTGTTGATGTTTCAAATGCAAATAAATTAGACTGAAGCTACCCCATAGCACCAAAGCAATGAAGTTGCATTTGTATTTACTTCTCTTTTCTTTGTTACATGCATTAACTTACATATGGATACACGTATGCTGTGGCTCACATGGGCCCAGGTACAGTGTGTGCTAACACCTGCCATTTGCCTCATCGACCCAATGCTTGGTATGAATGGATGCTAGATGCAGATGTTACAAGAGGCTTCCACCAAGCTTTCAAAGGAAAGCCTGAAAGGTCAGCTAACATGTTATAGGTTCGGAGTTCCTGCAGGCAATCCCTGGTAGAACAATGTGTGGCACTGTGAGAGCAAGGCCAAGGAGGCAACAGAGACCCTAGAATGATAGCCAACAAGCTGCAGATAGAGATGGAAGACAGCAT
This sequence comes from Grammomys surdaster, assembly GCF_004785775.1. Classification (NCBI taxonomy): domain Eukaryota; kingdom Metazoa; phylum Chordata; class Mammalia; order Rodentia; family Muridae; genus Grammomys; species Grammomys surdaster. The sequence goes on from NW_021620795.1 coordinate 4,657,951, forward strand.
GAAAAGCCAGCCCAAGACTCAACCAGCAAATCTGTAATGGCTAGTCTACCCAACTCCTGAGGAACCCATACCCTACACAGTTTGCCCCAGATGCTGGGCACACAGCGGTCATAACTCCCCTTCAGTGTTTGGTCCCACTTTCTCTAATCCCCTCTTCTTCTATTCTTCCTTCTTATAACAGGAACAGGTGTCCTGGGAACATGCAACTGATTCTTTGGAATATTGTACGGACTCAGAGCTAAAACTGTCTTGAGTCTTGGTAGATACTTCGGACATAGACTGATGGGCACAGCTGGAACAGTTAAGACATTGAGAAAATTTAGAAATGATGGGGTGCATTTTGGGCTGTAAACTGCATTTGAACCTTTGGAGACTTGGAGTGGAGTGTTATAGTTTGGACTTTGAATGTCTTCCAAAGGCCTGTGTTGGTGGAAGTTGTAACAAGTGGGCCCTAGTGAGGGACCTTTTGGTCATTAGGGGGATGAATAAAAGGGGATCATGGCCTCCCTGTCTCTTTCCTCCTCCTTGGCTCCTAGCCATGAGGCAAGTGGTTTTGCTGTGCCTTGAACTGTCATAATGAATTGGCTTGCACAATGCAATGAGGCTCAGCAGTCATGACCTGCAACCTTCAACACTGTGAACCCAAAGAAACTGATCCTCTTGCTAAATTGGTCACCTCAGGTATGTAAAAAAGTGGCTTAGATCTAACACAAGACATAATTGTTGCACAGCGTGGTGGGGGACAGAAGTCTGGGTCAAAGAATTGAGGAGTTCAGAAACTGCATAAACCCAAAGAAAACCAGACCCAGACAAGCCATAACTCAATGACTAAAACTTCAACATATAAAAACAAGTATCTCAAAGATGTATCCAGGGATATGATAATTTGAAAGATTACTAATTTAAACAATGAAGAATGAAAGAGCATAGAATGTGTTTAAAATGCCAAAGGAGCTGTCACCTCCAAACTCCTCCTCTGGCAGTTAAGATGTCCACAGCTGAAAGAAAACTAGCAATTTACTACTGTCTTCTAAGAACCCCCGGAGGAGAACAGGCTTTGTACCAAAAGCAAATGTTAACAGAGACACTTAGATCTTCCAGCAGTGAGGAAGGCAAGAGAAGCCAAATAGTTAGAAATGTAGCAAATATCCTTTTTTAAAGCCTAAGTATTCTACAGTATGTAACTCTGAAAGTAACAATGGTGACACTGTTTGTGGGGTTTTCAAAACAGCTGTCAGACATCAGTAACACAGAGCTTAGTGTTTGTATGTGTGCATGCTGTGCCTGTGTGCATGTGCCTATGTGTGTATGTGTGTGTGTGTGTGTGTACATGTGCCTGTGTGTATGTGTAGCTGTGTGTGTGGGGATGTGTGCAAGTGTGTGTGTGTGTATGTGTAGTTGCATATGTGTGGGGGTGGGTGTGTGTGCGTGGGTGCATGTACATGTGTGTGTTGGGGGGGGGCATACACCAACAACTAAAGAAAAAGAGGCCATGAATTTAAAAGCAAGCAAGGGTACATGGGATGGGTCAAAGGGAGGAAAAGAAAAGGGGAAAGTGATATAATTAAAATTTCAAAATATAAGAAAAATGAATGGGATTTGTGTGGCCACAAGGTTTCTCCATTGTGCAGGGTGTGGCACAGATTCATTCTGGGTAAGCTGTGAGATATTAATTGAAATTCTGGGAGTGTGACTAAGTGAGTGAATTCGTCAGACAAAATATTTTCCTCCAGAGCTATTCATTGCTAAGCCCCCATCCCAGCCATCAAACCATCCCTCTTGTCAAAACTCACAAGTATAAAAGCCCAGTTTATAATGTCAACTCAACAATCGAAATAATTATATAGACTTCAATTTAAATTAACTTGTATTTAACATGTAAAATTTCAAATACAACCCAGGCAGTTCTCATTATTGGCAAATTCCTCCAAGTTTGAAAGGTCACGTGAGGCCAGGGAAAATCTAGATTGTGTAAGAAGCTGGGTTAACCAATGAGAAAGACCTAGAGAAGAAATTGCAACCATGAAGCGTACAAACAATCTGAAGTAGAAAATAGCAGAACTTTTAGCTGTGGCTGGTCACTTGAGGTTCTAGCTACTCCTCCACTGTCTGCATGTTTAAGGTTTTACCCTGACTGGAGTCTGGGATTGACTAATCTTGATGTCTGCCTCTCCAGGGCTCAGCAAAACGCCTGTGACATGGTAAGTGCTAATATTGACGGCATCCTCACTGAAGAGAATTTAATTATCTTTTGAGACTTTAATTGTCAGGGTAGTTGCGAAAAGGCACTTGAAAGTGCTTCACCTGGTGCCGACATGAAGCAGATGTGAGAAATGTTAGCTGACCTTACGTGAACTCTTTCTCGCCTCCAGCTGGCCACCATTCCCTGGTTCCTTCTGTGTCCAAGTACACGTAGGACCTTACTCCATAAGCACTACCCAGGACGCTGCTATGGGTGAAGCACTGTGCTGGACCTGACATTATTACTGAACAGAACAAGCTCAGCCCCTAACCTTGGGGGAAGACACAGAAGATGTGGCAGCTGAGGCTACAGTCATGCCCAGAAGCACAGAAGACAGCTGGCTGTGTGGGATTCTTGGGGACAGAACCCTTGTGGGGCTGATACCCAAAGATGGAGCAGGTACCTTGCTCAGAGTGGGTGACATATGGCATTGCTGAACCTCCAGTAGCTCAAACTCAGAAGGGCTCTGATGCTGGCATCCACATGCCAACACCCTGAACTTTGTCCTCTTCCACGAGAGCCCTTGCAACCCCAGACACCACCCAAGCATGGCTGCATTATTCAACTTGTCTTTCTTAAAGCATTATACAAACATTCAGGCCTTTGGAAATTTAGACATATTTTGAATAATCTGTCTTTTTTTTTCCTAAACTTTATTTTTTACAAACTTTCTCTATGCAGGGAATATTAGATAATAATCACACACCTAATTAAGAAAGCTTAACGGAACACTTGTCTGATAAGAGTAATTATGTTTCAAAAGCCTTCCCAATCTGTGCACTGCGAATACCGGTCCAATCAGAGCAGAGATGCTGAAACAAAGCTGGAAGACAAATTCCCAGCAGCCACTAGAGACAATTAACCAGCTATTGACAGAAAGGGTACCCAGAAAACATGCTCCTCCTAATAGTGTAGATAGCCCACTGTACATAGATGTTCTTGATCAAAACATCCATTGCAATTCCTTGAATAAAGGAGACAGGCGCATAGGATCACAATCTCAGAGTCAGGAAGCATTGTTAGCACAATGGAGTTCTGAGAACAAAAACATGCTTAAGCTTTAACAGTGTTTATTCTATAAGAATGTTTCAGCTAGCAAACAAAGATAGTTCTTTTATTAAAAAATTATTAATTACTACTACCTTGTTATTGTGCCTCAAAATATGTTTGATTTTTCCAGGCCCTGGGGATTCTTGGTGAGTGCCATCACCAAGCTTTTAACAAGGACTACAGCTGTTAGATAAATGTACAACATAATGCCCATCAACGTGAAAATACCAAGAGAAATTCTGAGGGTCACCTAACACTATAACACATAAGAAATAAGTGCAAGTACTTACGGAGGCCAGAGGTCATCATTTCAAAGCTAGCTTGCTCTTTCCTTTGTTCATAAAAAGGAACAATGCAATACACATCTAGAACAATCGGACAGTAATTGGGCTTCCTTGGAAGGATGGAAAAGACAGGGGTGCTTGTGTGGCTCTGTATTCAAGCCTACAGTGCTCAGGGGGCTGCTGGTGATATTTCCGTACCAAGAACCCAGCCACACTTCTGAGACATCCATATCCATCTCCCTCAAGGTGAAAGGATGGTTCCTGGGCTCATAGAGACGATGTCCAGATAGAAGTCAAAAGCACACTGCCAGCTATTTAAGGTCCTGCCCCCTAGGGAAAATCCTTGCTGGGGGAGCCTTGAAATGGCTAAGTGCTGACATTCAATGTACAAACACACATTCTGGCCAATGCCAAGTTCCTAAGGTGAAGCTACAAAACATAGCAATGGGAAAACATACACAGACAGTTCTCTGATGACTCCAAGAGCCTGCTCTAGAACAGAACAGACCATCACGTAGGAGAAAAACAGGCTTTACTGATGCAGGTATAAGGACCTGGAGGTAGGAGTCAGTACTTGACTGATTGGTTGTCAGCTTTCTATAGTCACAAAAGTTTCATAAAGAAGATGGGGAACAAGCATAGTAGAAGGACCTATTGATTAAAAAAAAAAAACAAATAACAAATCAAAACCAAAGGAGCCAATGAGGAGATGCTGTGTGGGAAGGGCCATGGCAGAGGACAGCCTCCAGAGGCCAGAAATAAGAGATTCCCCCTGAAGGTCTCCAAAATTTTCCAGCTCTGCAGACACCTAGATTTTAGACTTTTGCTAAAATGTGTGTGTGTGTCTGTGTGTGTGTGTGTGTGTGTGTGTGTGTGTGTCTGTGTGTGTGTGTATGTGTGTGTATAGATAGATAGACAGACAGACAGACAGACAGACAGACAGTCACTTTTCAAGTTTTTCGGAAAAAAAAAAACTCAAACAATTTGACTCCATTGGTCACTCACTCTCAAACCCATGGGAAATGTCAGTTAAGGAGAAATGTATCTCCCCAGGGCATGTACCAATCCAAGTTGTTAATAAACTGACATTCTCAGGAAAAAGATCCACTTATATTAAAGATTTTACGTGAGTGATTAACACTTAGTGCTCATGTAGAGTTAAAATATTGCAGGTTCAATGTCAAATTATCTTGGCCTGTCCTCATAGATTAATAGCCACTTATTAGCCAACTCTGCATCTGACCGACTACCCTTGTGTGTATCATGTGTATCGTTCCAGGATTTGGGGACAGATCTCCAACTTCCAGCATCCAAAAGCAAAAACTGCTGTCCCATAGCATTCGGAACCTAGAGCAGCGGTCTCTATCTCTGCTGCAGTTCCCCAGCTCCAGTATTTGAAAAAGGCCTTGATTGATTACTTTTTTTTTGTTTTGTTTTGTAACTGCAAACTTCATGAAACAATTTTCCATGTTTAAGTACAGCATTTGGGGGACAGAGGGATCACATGGATTTGCGGTTCTTGGCCATGGTCATTAATAGTGGCTCGAATGTAAACTATTATTCCCTTTGAGGTGGGAATTGTGTTTTGCATCAGCAGATTCCAGCTGCCTGCTGCCATCTTCTACAAGGGATGACGATTGAGGAGTAATGGGAATGACTCTGATGTCTGCTGGGCTATCCTGGATCATAAAAACAGAGGGATGTGAAGACTGTCCCATAATGGGGTTCTCCCATGACCTTTGACCCTCCATCACTATGCCCAGGCCTGGGAACAGACAAAATAGATTACTCTCTCCTCTCCTCTCTATGCAAGGCCTGCTTTAGTTGTTTCCTGTGGCAGCTCTCACAAATGACACTAACTAGTGGCTTAAAACCATAAATGTTGATCCACAGCTCAAAGCCATAAATCCAAGATGCATATGTCAAGGGCCACTCTCCTGCCAGAAGCCTCCTCGAAAGAACACTCCATCCTAGCCTTTAGCTTTGAGTCTTGTCACTCCTGTCTCTGCCTTTGGTTCACATCCTCCTCTCCACGCATTTCTAAGTTACTATGCCTCTAATGAAAGATACTGGTGATAACGTAGAGTATCACTCATCCAGGGCAATCATTTGTCTCCCCCCCAAAACCCTTAACTAGTGATACCTGAAGGCCCCAAGACAGTTAGTTTTCATTGTCAACTGGACACAATACACACTCACCTGGGAAAGAAAGCCTCACTGGGCATTGTCTGGATCAGAGCGATTCATGGTTATGTCTGTAGAGGACTGCCTTGTCCTCTATCGGAATTGGTAAAGTGAGTTGGGAGAGTCATCCTGTGAGTGGAAGCAAGATTCCCTTGGTTTGGGTCCTGAATGCATAAAAAAAGCAAGAGTGAGCTGAGCACAGGTGTGACACTCACTGTCCCCTCCCTGCCCCCACCTACATACCTGACTGTTGTAAATTCCTGCTGCCTTGCCTCCCCTGGAATCATGGAAGGCAGCCTGGAGTCATGGTCCAAATTAACATTTTTTTGGCCCCTAAGTTGCTTTAGTCTGGACGTTTTTAACACAGCAACAGAAGCAAAATAAAGACAGGAAGTAGTCAGCCTGTTCCAGTTCCACCTCACCTTCTCCACCCAGAGCAATGCAGTCCTGAAGAAACCAATGGCTACCAAGAGTCACAGGGCCTCTGATCTCTGACAGCTGCTTGAAAAGCCCTCTGGTGGCTCCTGTCCACACCTCACCCCTCTAGATGAGACTAGCTCTTCTTTCTCTCCTTAAAAGGATCCTCCAGCCGCCAAAGGACAGGCTTACCTCACAACCACATGCAGGAGCACTTCCTACCTTCTTCTGTCACCTTCCCTGAACCGCTGGTCTCTACCAGAAATTTCCTACTACGATGTACTCTGTATCTATACCCCTCCACCAAAGAGAATTCTAGAAAACAGAGGCCCTCATTGGACTTGTCCTCTATAGCATACAAAAGGAGCATAGCAATACGTGCTCTGAAGGATGCTAGCTAAATGATGGTCTCTTCATGCCTCACTGCAATGATTTTAAGGTCTGGCTGGGTACCACCGTCTTCCACCTGGTCTTATTTTTTTTTTTTGACAAAACAAAAGTTAATGTGTTATTCCTGGGTTCCCTTCAAATGTGTTCAGTTAAATCACGACTGTTAAAAAGCTTTTCTAACCAGACAATTATGTTGTGCCGCCTCCCAGCTGGAGTGCAAGAAGCCATTACGCTTTCTTTGGAATGCTTTTGCCTCATCTAATTAGTTTAAAATGTTGATATTAATCCAGAAGTTCTATTGTAGCTTTAGCACTGCAGCGTTTACACCCCACACGCACTTGGAGAAGCAACTGTTTGACACTCCAGCAACACAAACTTTAAGAGAAAGCAGACTCCTGCAGCAATTATACAAATATTAATGTTTGTCTAGTATTATAGTAAGTGCACATAGAATTATCTATCCAGGTCTAGATTTTTAATAATCATTGAAATGTGAAGAACTATGTTTCTGTAATGAGATTGGCATTAAAAATCCTCATTCCCAATACACAGATGAACATCATCTGTCACAAAATAGCCTTTGCACCAAGTGGGTTGGATGACTTTAGCAGAATCCCTGCCTTATCCATCTTCCTATGCACCTGAAGTCATAGATGTATGGGCACAGGTGGGCTCATGGGGAAAGAAGGTATCATTCTCAAAGACATTGACAACTTAGGGAAAATGAGGGACACTGACTGCTGGCTTCTCATTTAATAAAGGACATACAAAGCAATATATCTATAAATACACACATATACTATCTAGTGCCATGACTTTGTGTGTGTGAGTGTGTGTGTGTTGGTTTGTATGTTCACATGTGCACATACAGAGGTCAATGTCAGGTGTTGGGTGTCTTCCTCAATTGTTCTGTACCTTACTTGTTTGAGTCTCTCTCTGAGCCCAGAGCTCAGCACTTCAGTTAGATTGGTTGGCAAGAGAGCCTCCAGCAACTGCCTGACTCTGTCTTGCAGAATTGGGTTTACAGATATACTCAGCTTTTACAAGGGTGATGGGAATCTGAACTCAGATTCTTGTGTTGTAGTAGAAAAAAATACTCAGCAAGTATTTTTTTTCCCACTGAGCTAGCTCTATGATCATTTCTTAAAATAAAGGATCCTTTAAGAAAGAAAAATCAAGGTCGTGATAAGAAGCCTCTCTGCTGAATGGAATAGACTTGCATGTATGACTGCCTCCCTGCCTTTTCCTTATTTCTCTTCGGTCAACTGAGACCTGAGGAAATCGATTTTTCAGCCTACATCCTAGGGCGAGTTTGTAAGCCAGTGGGTTTGGAAATTATATGTGGGAGCTCTGTTCTAAGCACTGAGATTGAGTGACAGATGAAAAAGTAAAGGATGTATTGCCCCTCTCCTGTTCTCCATGCAGTTCCTAGCAAACCGAGACAACAGGAGATAAGTCTTGGCTTCTGGAATACCATGATCAAGGCTCTATGTGCAGTGTTTGATTTTTTAAGGAAAGGTCTCACTAAGTGAGCCCATGGTGTGCCTGGAACTCACTAAAGACCAGCAAGGTTCTGAGTGCTGGGATAAAGGCATGTGCCACCATACTCAGTCACAGATAATTTCATGGGGTGATGGCAATTGCAGTATTTCTCAAGGACATAGGTTTCTATTAGGATTAAGATATTCTGGCATGGGCTGGTTGAGGTGTCAGAGACAAGCAGATTTCTATGAGTTGGTGACAGCCTGATCTATACAGCAAGTTCCAAGGCTATACAGTGAGACTCTGTCTTAAAAAAAAAAAAAAGCAACAACAAATAAGCCATACCAGTATGGTGACTCTAGTGAATGACACCATATTGTACTTGACAACTGCTGCAAGTAGATCCGAATGTTCTCCCCACAAAGAATGCTAAGTATGTGAGGTGTTGAGTATGTTAATTAGCCTGATTAAACAATTTCACAACATATGCATACAGCAATCAAAGTATCACACAGTATACCATAAATACATGCAGTTTCTGCCAATTATCCCTTACTAAGGCTAAGGGAAGAACACTGAAGTAGGACGTAGGTACAGCATGTGGCTGTATCTCTAAAGAGCAGGCATCAGCAGAGAGGGCCAAGAGGGATGGTTCTGGGTGGGCAGTCAAGATGAGGGATACAGGGTGTAGTGAGGACAGTGGGGGAAGGGTAGAGGATATGGAGAAGGGCAGTCACTGTGGGAGGATGAGAGATGCAGAATAGGGCAGTGAGTAGGTAGGTTAGAAGATACAGAGTAGACAGCTGGGGGTGGGGAGGATACTGCACAGACAGGTGGGGGAGGTGCAGTGTGTATAGCTGGTGGGGGAGGGGCATGGAGGAAGCAGCATGGCATTCATAAAGAATGAAGGAATGAGTGTGGGGAGTCAAGGTAGGGGAATGAAAGATGTGGCCAGGAAGTTGGGCAAGAGCAACAAGGCAGGAGGGAGTCCTCCTGCCTTAGCGGAGTGAGTAGAGCTCGTATCTGCCAGTCTACTCCTTTAGGGTACAGGTAAAGTGGTCCTTACTCTCAAATGCTAGGGATCAGAAGTGTTTTGAGTTTAGCATAGCTTCAAATGGGTCAATATCAGCAAGTATACAATAAGACATGCTGGGGGTGGTACTCAACTTATTTCTGTTCATCTAAACTATATCTGCATGATGGAAGCTAATCATGCGCAAGCCGTCCTTTAGTCACGTCATCTGTGAGACAGTCTCATGATGTGGAATGGTCTACTTGAGGATGTCATGTTGGCACTCAAAAAGTTTTGGATTTGAAAGGATCAAATTGGACTCATCGTTTGGAGATCTTCAACTTGTATTGCATTCAAGATTTCTTCTATCACCAGGCATGGTGGAAAGACTGAAGATGACTGATGGCTGTGAGCTGAACTTGTGGGCATCAATCTAAGGACTAAAGGACTCCAAGTGTGATGTCCACTCCTCAGTCTGTCACTAACACACCATTGCTTCAGGATTACAAGAGATAAACCAAATACTACTGTTCTGCTAAAGGAGCATAGCAGTAAAATGATTCCTCCTGATATTCAGCTACACTCATAGATGAGTGGCTTGCTTAGCCATCATCAGAGCCAGCTCCCTCCTGAAGTAGGTAGGAACAAATTCAGAGACTCACAAATAGACAGTGTGCAGAGAGTGAGAGATCTTAGAACATCTAGTACTAGGGAATTTCTCCAAAGGACTCCAAATCCCTCCCCCTGGGGCTCAGGTAACCCTGCAGAGAAGGTGGAGAGTTTGTAAGAGCCTGAAGGAAGGGTGGACACCAGAGAAACAAAGGCTCCTAAAAACAATGAGCATGTGAACTCACAGAGACTGTGTACAGTGCCTGCATGGGTCTAAGCCAGATGTCCCCTCACCCAAGCACTGACAGGGCAAGTGAACACAAGCTCCCTTCTCCAATCCAGAAGCTACATCCAATTGATAAACACTCACCAAGGAAAAATTAGTTTTCTCCAATGGAGTCTCACTAGGTACACAAACCACGCCCAGCCATAGGTGGTCAACACAACTCAAACTCAGTGGAGGTTCTCTTTTCCCCCTCACAGGTCTCTTGTGTATATGTTAGGGTTTCTGATTTTACGTTTTTATGGAATTTCTGTATGTATGTGTGTGTCTCTGTGTCTACAGGCATTTTTTATGCTTTCTCTTTGGCTCATTTTTCTGCTTGTTTTGTCCTATACTGGTTTTGATTTGTTTGTAATTATCTAATTTCATCTTATTATTGTTTTTAGATGCCTGTCTTTTAATGAGGGGGAGAGAACGGGATATGGACTTAGATAGGAGAGGATGGAAGAGTTGGAGGAAGGGAAACCATAATCAGAACATACTGTATTTAAAAAAGTATTTTTAATAAAAAAAAATGGAGGAAAAGAGAGAGAGTGTGAGAAAGACAGAGAAACAGGGATGGAGATGGACACATAGACAGAGTCAGAGATAAGGTTTGCTAGTAAAAGCCTCCATCCCTTGCAGTGTGCTCTCCCTGCTTTGTGTTTGTGGTTCAGAATTAATCTGTCTCTCAGATTCTTTTCTTGCTACCATGGCTACTGTTTATTGCCTTCCTGACACAATGGGCTCTTGTTCCTCTGGAATTGTGTCTTAGTTAGGGTTTCATTGCTGTGAAGAGACACCATGACCACCACAACTCTTATAATGGAAAACATTTAATTGGGGCTGGCTTACAATTTCTGAGGTTCAGCTTATTATCATCATGGGGAAAAGCATGACATCATCCAGGCAGACATGGTGCTGGAGATGGAGCTGAGAGTTCTACATCTTGATCCAAAGGCAGTCACAGGAGGAGACTGTATACCACACTGGGTGTAGTTTGAGCACAGAGACCTCAAAGCCCACCTCTACAGTGAAACACTTCCTCCAACAAGGCCACACCTACGCCAACAAGGCCATACCTCATAATAGTGTCACTTCCTATAAGTCAAGCTTTCAAACACATGAATCTATGGGGCCATCCTATTCAAACCACCATAAACTCTTAAGTTGTCTGAGTTGTGGTATTTTATCATAACAATATAAAAAGTAAGTAATACACCAACTGAGCCATCTCTCCAGTCCCTCAACTTCATTTGAGTTCTCATGAGATGTTCTAAGGACCTCAATTCCAACATATCCTGACCTCCAGTACTCAGAGATCTCAGCGAATGTCCTCATCCTAGTATTTCCATAGAAAATGCTGCCATTGTTTGCATAAACTTTCTCCTGCATGCACAAGTGTCCACATGCTGACAATATGGGCCCTAATGTGGTTGGAGGTCCTAGACCTGCTAGGAGGTAGGACCAGATGGCATGATTTTAGGTCACTGAGCACACTGCCATTGGAGGGGTGTAAGTTGCTCAACTACCCTTCAATAGCCTTCAAGAAAAAGCTATCACAAAAGCTTGTTTCCTAAGCTTTTGCCACCCAGCTCCTTAACCTGCTGATTGGTGATGTGAGCATTCAGCCTGTGTGATCACACCCTGCCATTATACTTCACCAGAGCCTATAGCATGGCCTCTGAACCTTTGGCCTCCAAATTAAGGAGCAGAATAGACATTTCTTCAGAAGTTAAGTCTTTTTCATAGAGCAACAAGAAGCCAAAGCTCAGAGCATTCCATCATGGAAGAGCTGACCGGAGGCAGACACATCACATACCTGATTTCTGCATCCCTTGGTCTGGCACTTTCCTATTGAGAGGCTTCTTCTATTAGCAGTGGGTGCTGGATAAAGTCCCAAGGCAGGCATGTCAACACTTTAAGCTTCCTCCAGGCTCCAGAGAGACAAGCTAACACCATTCTGAACAAATCTCTCCAATAACTTTCATTTTTACATCTATCTGCAGGTTAATATCCCTGCAAACCTAGTTTTCCTCTTTATCAGCAGGAAATGTGGCAGTTATATACTGTTTTATTCTGTCCTAGATGATATAGCTTAAGACTGAGGGTTCCACATCCCATCTTGCACTGAGCAAACTGAAGTCAGAAGGCCATGAAGAAGTCTGCCTCCCAGTCAACATCCTTCAAGTGCTGCAGGGATAGGCACCATCCTGAAATGTGAGCCGGAGAAGAAAGACTGAATGCTGCTGCTGCTTCAGACAGGCTCTAAGGAAGATGCCCACTTACAGGGACAATGAACTATGCTAGAGGAAGAACTAGAAAGGGAACTCTGTTCCTGTCCAGCTGGGGGACTGGAAAAGAAAAGGAGGACTTTAACGGCTCAAAGCTATGTGGGCAAATAGCTGTATTAACATTATAGAAATGCCCTAATTAATAAAAGCATAGAGAGAGCCTGAAGAGAGATTTTATTATTTCTACTTAAATTATCCCATTAACAACCTTTCAAAGGGGTGAAAAATCAGGTTTCCAGGAAGCTAGACCTGGGCATTTCCTAAAGGAAGCCAATCTGACCCAGTTTCAGTGAGTAAGCACCATGTGTGGAAGCATTTGTTAGCTCTGGGCACTGTTCCCAAGCACTGAAGCAGAATAAACAATTGACAGTAGATATTCTGACCTTGGATCATCAACTCAGAAGCCCACATCATGTGCACAGATTAGAGGCTATTTGTAAAAAGCCATGGACACATAAGTGCTAACATACAACAAGGGCTAATCCAGAGGCCTACTGAGTCTGGAGGGCTCTGCTCACAGCATCCCTCTGGAATATCCTGTAAGGCCAGGGATGTCAGCATCCCCATCTTACTGGAAGACTAAAGTCTGGTGCCCAGCGTGGGTCCTCCTTGTCATCTCTAACCATTTAGTACAGGTCAGACTCAGCTGGATTTCTCTGCCTCTTGTCTTGTAGAAGAGATTCTTCAAAACTTCTGGTTGTTTCTTGGTGAGAAAGAGGAAGAGGAAGCCACAACTTTTAGAGATTTTTCCACAGTCTTACCAGCTAAATAAATAAATCTGGTTTTGATGATATCTTTACTTGTGTACCTTGCCCTCTACGTTTTAAAACACCTAATATCTACACACCTAAAACAGGAAAACCCAAGGGAAGATTAAAATGAACTCTGTTTTCTAACTATGTTTTTAACAAAGTAATTTCTATGTATCCTTAAATAAGTCTCCCCTTTTTACTAATTAGCCAGTAATGTATAGATGACCATCTACTTTGATAAAGAAGCTAACAACAGAGGAAATTAAAACTACTGACTCAGTGTCGACTGAGACAGTAATTAAGGACAGTCTATTTAAATGTGTGGGTCTGAGGTGGCTGGGGGAGGATGGTGGGCACAACTGTGTTCTCAGTATTCAGGAGGACAGTGCAGGAGGAGCCCAAGTTCAAGGCCAACCCAGGCCATAGAGGAAGCCTGAGAATAGCCTGGAATCTGCCCAAAATAAAATAAACGGGTTCTACAGACAAAGGAAAGAAATACAGGTGGGGCAGAACAGAGCACAGGGTCATGAAGGGTAAGTAAAGTCCTGAGGGATCAGAACCTGCTCCCCTGGAAGGATGCTGAGAGGCTGAGGACCTGAGGACACAGTGGACCTGAGGACACAGTGGAGACTTGAACATTTGCCCTCATTCTACATTGTCAAAAATGGGGATGGTTGGCATCACTTATGCCTGGTAGGGTTAAACTTGCTACAGTCCCTCTAAGGGTCAGTTTAGTGAGATCTAAACAAAATTACTCACACATAGAGCCTTCATTCCCATATAGGAATTTACCCACACTCTGGCAAGTATGTGCTAGCTCTAGCTAATCCATTTGTATCCCTGGCATCCACATATACATCTTGTCTCTATCACTACACCCACTAAAAACCATTTTACATTTTCTTATTTATAATGCATATCTGGACTGCCTCTTTCCTGTCAGCATACAAACCTCACTTGGGCATGGATCTTTTTCTGCACTGAGGCACCCTAAGGGCCTAAAAGGCATCACATATAGTAGATGCTCAGCAAAGCCCTGCTAAACCCACCTCGAACCCAGTCTTCAGAAATCTTCATAAAGTAAAAGAGACCCACATGCCCCATTCGTCCTTTTTTAAAAAAAAAAAATTGCTTAGATATTTGATTAGGTATCAGAACCAAAAAGAGAACAGAAAAGTTACACAAAAAAATTTTTTTTATACAAGCTTAAGATGAAAGATATTTAGTGAGAGCTAACATACTTTGGAGAACTGTCTGGAGGAGACGATTAAGGTTATGTTCCATTAATACATTCCGAGGGAACAACCCAAATTCGGGTTTAAAAAGAAAAACCTTTGTTCTTGGAGCAGACAGCAAGATGAGAGAAGCCCACATCACCACCACGGCCCCTGTCTTTCTCACACCACTTAAAAGCCTTTCACATTATGCTTTCTTTAAATAAAGTTGTAAAAGAGCATATGTTGGAACAGAACTCTCTAAAATGTAATTTAATGGGTGAGCTCCTTTCAGCCTGGCTCAGTGCAGAGAGGATTCAGGAATTGTTGCTTTTGACCTTTGTTTCTATTCGTTAAAAGTTCTGTGGAAAGTGCTCTCATGCCCCAGGAGACCTGGCCCATCTTCATCTTCACAAAAATCACCAGGAGCAAGTCAAATCAGCAGAAGGGTCATAGGGCATGGGCACATGACCTTCTTTAGAGACTCTTCTGAGCTGGGCATGGTAGTTCACACCTATAATTCTAGCACTTCAGAAGCTGAGGCAGGGGGACAAGAATTCAATGACAATCAGGAGTTCAAGGCTAGCCTAAGTTCCTGGGCTAGACATTTCAGCTAGATAAGAAAATCTTGTCTCAAAAAATTTTTAAAGGACTTTCCTAGAGACTTCTCAGTATTCTACGTATCTCCCACTCTCTTTACCTTCTATAATCTCAAGACTATCCTTTATATTTAAAAAGTATTTATTTACTTTATGTGTAAGGGTATTTTGCCTACATGTCTGTGTGTGTTAACATGTGCATGACTGGCATCTATAGAGGCCAGGAGAAGGCATCAGATCCCCTGGCACAGGAGTTACAGAGAGCTGTGAACAGCCATGTAGGAGAATAAAAACTGGGTTCTCTGAAAGAATGGACAGTGTAAAATTCTTTAAAAATTGTGTGAGCCCTTGGTGCAAGAACACACCACACCACATGCACACACACACACACACACACACACACACACACGAACAGAAATACCTGTAAGTGACAGAGACACAGAGACTCAACACCTGAAAGACCATGAAGGGACTATATCAAGACACTTACTACCTAGAGAGGAAAAGGCGGGGAGGGTCTGAGTTCCAGGTACTTGATCAGATTACAAGCTCTCCTGGGCTGGGGCAGAGCCAGTCATCCAGGGCTTACTTGGGAAACAGCTTTCTTGATGAAGCTTTAAGGAAAACCCATGGCTTCAAAGACAGTTGGTAATGACCAAAGAAGGGGCAGAACCCACTCACTATCCAATTGTTTAGAAAAAAACTGCAGAGTATCTTAAGTTAAATCTACAGCACTGAGGAGTCCCAATGTCCACACAGAGTGTGAGTCACTGGACTCACGTGAAAGAGGTAGGATTCACACAGTCACTCAGCCAGCTGAGCTGATGATCACTTTTGCAGGTAATGGTTGGAGCTTATGAGAACAGATGTGCTGGAAAAATTAATCCAAAGTCATCTGCTCTAGATGCTTTCTGTCAAGTGCCACCCGCTTTCAATTCCTGGGATGAAGTTATAGACAAAGGAGGTCCTTTGATCCCCTTCATGACATTAGCAGCTAGCCATTCTGGTGATAATGCCCCATCCCCCACAGGTGGCATGTCCATATAGTCTGGTCCCAGATATGTCAGGAACTATCCATTTTCTCCTTGCTATTGTCCTGGGAAACTGCCACCATGAATCTCACAAACATCTTCGTGCATCTGAGCAGCTTAGTATAAGGTGTACCAGGGAGAGGAACACACTGCTCCAAGCCCCAGACATAGGATGGAGAAAAAAAACTGTAAGAACAGGCCCAAGAGAGGTTTGTAACCTGCCATAAATAGCATTCTTTATAAGAAAGAAATAAAGTGCTCCCAGGTGGTACCTGACCCTGGGAAAACCCAGTTCCACTACTTGCTGGCCATGTGATTTTTTGGCCAGTGGTGCTATCTCAGAGCTTCACTTCCCTAGCAGAAATGGAGACCTAACAACTGGAGAGAGGGCTCAAAGTCCTGACTATATACTATTCTTGCAGAGTACTCAACCTCAGTTCCCAGATCCACTTTGGACTCCAACAAATCTTATATCCTCTTAGGATCTACAAATACACACACACACACACACACACACACATACACACACACACACACACACAGAGAGAGAGAGAGAGAGAGAGAGAGAGAGAGAGAGAGAGAGAGAGA
>NW_021620795.1:4674370-4702283 GCF_004785775.1 Grammomys surdaster
AGAGAGAGAGAGAGAGAGAGAGAGAGAGAGAGAGAGAGAGAGAGAGAGAGAGAAATCTTTTTTTTTTAAAAAGATGTGCTTCCTATGATTATAGGGACTGTGCAAACAGCTTAGTTTGTTGATATATCTATACAGGAGCACTGGACACACATTAGTGCTAGTGAAAGTTACGGCCTGGTCTGTCTTCTTCCTGGATTCCCAAGAAGACTATATGTCCCAGCATTCCCTATGGTGAAGTTAGGTCCATGTGACCAGGCCCTTGCCAGTGGACAGAAACAAAAGTAATAAACTATTTAGGCCTGGCTTCTCTAATGTGCTTTTCTAGACACTATTTTCATGGCTGACTTGTAGGGTAAAGACTGTTAGAGGCTAAAAGAGTCCCCAGGGAACAGTAGGGATTCCAGCAGAAAAGCTCAGGTCCCTCAAGTCAGTCGCACCTTGAAAGAAAATCACATCATATGATCTCAATCAAGAAAGAATTCTGTGTTATGATGAGTCCCCTAAACTTAGGGACTATCTATTTCAGCAAAAAGAATTTCTCCCTGACAGATTTGGCTATTTCATTTATGAGATGCTGCCCAACCCCCAATCAGAACTGGGCCCAGCATAGCTGGTTACTGTGGAGCAAAGCAATGATTTTAGGATTGTCAGATAATAGGGCCCTCAATTAGAGTTTCAAATAAACAACAAATATTTTACAGGTATGAGTGAGTATATTCATGTGATTTACACTGGCCACATGGCTCGGTGAGTGAAAGTATTTGCCACCAAGCTGGAGACCTGAGTTTGTGCTCCAGAGGTTACATGGTGGAGGTGTTGGCAACCAGGCACACCCATGGACAGCTAGAAGTGTCTTTGTGACGATCAGGCATCTTTAAAGCTAGCTCTTGAGGGACACAGCAACGGGACTTGTCATCTCTAACAGTCGAAGAGGTGACAGGATCTGTCCCTTTGCGCATGTGCCATAGGCCCAATAAAAATCTCATTCTCCCCACCCATCTCTGTCTTCTCTCCTCCTTCTCCCAGAGACTGCCTCTATTTCTCCTCCCAATAAACCTCCCACGTGAGACCTGCTGCATAATGTGATCTTGTTGGGACCCACTGCATAGTTCTAACAGGAAGGAGAGAATCAACTCCCAAAGTTCTCTTCTGATCCCCTCCTGCCTCTTGTTGCATATGTGTACCTCCTTCCCCCACACTAAATAAACAAATAAGCAAACAAATAAATAAATGCTATGATAAAAATATACTTGTTGTTTATCTGAAATTGAAATATGACTGAATACCAAGCTTTCCTGCTTAATCTGTTTTGCTGTATTACTTTGATGGGAAACAAGCAAAACCCATAATTAATTATCTATTGAAATGTTTGAAGATGATGCAGTTAATTTAGTTGTGGGTACCTCCGGCAGGTGTCATTGGGAAAGGGAAGAGATTGTAGTTATTTCTCTAACAGTACTATATTTGAACTGCTCTATTAGGAGCACAGATTCATTTGGGGGGGTAGTGTCAGGATGAGTGCAGTAGTAGATGCACCACTGAGACAGAATGTTTACAAATTTGAGACCAGGCAGTGCTACAAACTCACAAACACACCATACACGCATGCACACACACACACACACACACACACACACACATCATACACACACACACACACATACACACAAACATTATATATACACACACACATCATATATACACGTACACAAACACACACAACACATATACGCATATACGTATCACAGAGAGAGAAAGAGAGGGAAGGAGGGAGGGGGGAGGGAGAGAATAAAACAGAAAAGAAAAAGGAGCATTCCTGACTCTGGGCTCTGAAAATGTTGACTCGATTAACAAGAGTGCAGAGGTTTTCAATCGTAACCACGTTCTCTGTGTGTTGGCTGGTTGGTTGACTAAGGGGATTTTAACTAGGAGAACATTTTCAGTTGAGTTCAAGGTTCAGCTGAAACTTCCATAAAGAAGATCCAATCTGTACTGCAAGGGCCACACTTTGAAGATTTCTAGGAGGAAGGATGTCCCCACTGTCTCTCTCCTCTCCTCCAGGTTCTACTCTGAGCCTGGAAAATCCAATCAGTGAACTCTGCTAGTTTCTTCAGAAACTAAGGACATTTTCTCAACTTCTCCCAGGTAAACCCCACTCACTGGCTACACATAGCACAGCACCCCTTGGGTAACTTCTTAACCAAATGCAGACTCTTTGGAAGTAAACAATGGAAAGATACTGTAATAATAATGACATTATCTCTGACTTTCCTGCGACATCTCATCACCTATCAGAGACAGGGAGTCATCAGAACTTCCACTTCACATACACACACTGTCTTTCTTCCGCTGAACATGAGAACATGTATCTGCTGCATAAGTGAAGCATGCATCGTGATTAAGGTGGCCTTCCTATCAATCATAGTAAACAAAGCACACACATTTCTGCGCCAACATGCAAAGAGAATGAAGGAGTACTGTGGGGAAGGCTCTTAGGCTACAACGAATGAGTAATGCATGCTAGGTGGGGGTGTAGAGAGGGGTGACTGGATATGGGGCTGCATTCTGGTCTGATGAATGACCGCAACATTTTGGAATCCAGTGGATCTTGCTGAACGAATCCTACTGTGAGACACAGAGAGTTCATGCTCGGAAGCCAGCAGTGAAACACACAGCTCAATGGGGACAACGAATTAACACCCTGTTTTCAGGACAGCTGGACCCAAGCCTCTTCTCAGGGGTGCTGTCTACATAACCACTCAAACCCTACTTTCTTTCTCCTGCATTAAGGAAACTGGGATTTCCAGGCCTAGGGTGGCCAAGGATAACACACAATGTCTGGTTAATTTCAAATAAATAGCTTTTTAGCAAAAATATTTCACAGCATACATTTATACTAAAAACAATTTGTTGTTTACATGACGCTCAAATTCTAACCAGGTAGCCATAGTTCAATTTGTTAAGTCTGACAGCCCTGCTGGTGAGCAGGAGATTGGCAGGCATAAGGCAGTGTACTTTCACAGACATTCGAAATACATTAAATGACATTTACCTCATTTGTTTTAGGTGTCAGAGATTGCTGAGGTGGGCTCCCTGTTCTTTATGCATGACTTGTTCAACACTGAATCCTATCAAATTCCTTTTAAGGAACAGTTTGATTTTTCTGTTGCCAACTCAATTTCTCCCTCCTTAGTTCCCTCCAGCTGCTTTTGTTCCTGCAGATCAAATGTGTCCTTGGCTAGGTGGTGCTTTAGCTTGTTTCCATTGTTCAGATACTCACATGTCTTAGTCTATCTGGAACTTGATATAAAGTGAGGCTCAGACTCGGATCGTCTTACCAAACGGTTGATAAGTTGTAGTTTGATTTGATAAAGTGATTTATCAAATAACCTCCCATTTCCCTCAAAGTGACTTAAGTCTACATATCTACACAAATGCTGTCATGTGTTAGTCTCAGCTGGCTCTTCCTTCCGCTCATCCAGGATTCTTAGTGTTAAAGTCTTTTTCTTACTATAGCTTTAAACATGATACTATCATTCTTCAGTATCCAATGTGTCAAGATTCCCTGCCATTCTCCCAACAATTAAAACATTTCCCTATTCTCATCTTAACATTCAACACTTGATAAAGTAAATATAACATTAATGATGCATGTAATCATAAATTTCCTAATACCCACAAAATATAAAATATAGATATAGGTAATTCCAATGATAGATTTCATTTGGCCCAACATACCTAAAAATATTTTATTTCAACATGTAATCAATATTTTAAATTGTAAGCTATCTTGAATTCCTTTTATCGTGTCATACTTTCAAATCCCACTGCCCCCTTCATATTTACAAAGCACCTCCATCAGATCAGCCACATGTTAAGTGTCCCATTGTCATATGGGGCCCAACGGCTATGGGATTAGGTGGTGCAGGTCTAAGCAAGCCACAAAAGCATCTTCTACAAAATATTTCACTAACCCTGAACTATGCAACATGAAGGTGTTTCTATATGAAAATCTCAACTTCATACACACACACACACACACACACACACACACACACACACACGCACACACACACGCGCGCACGCGCGCATGCACCTTTCTATTTCTATAAGCACTTGGCTAAAACATGAGGGGAAATGGAGGAAACTTGAAAAAGTCTACAGGTCAATACAATCTCTTAGCTTTCCAATCCTAAGTAATCAAGTGCAAATTCAGAGACACCAGAACATTCTGTAAGAGTCCTCGGGAAGGTGTGGCTCCCACTAGACAATTATATCGGGAATAGATACTAAAATGAGAAAACTACCAGTCTCTGGGAGAAACAGTTTGCATTTTATTTTACTGTGATGCTCTCCTCCCAGCTGGATACTGGTCGATGACAAAGCTAGAGATAGATTGATATCACAGAGGAAAATCAGCTCAGCACTCTGCCAGGAGACCCCCAGCCTCTCCTATTTGGTAGGAAATTAGTCAGCTTCACAAGTACCTTTCTCATTTCCTTGGAATGCCGTTTCTATTAGTCAACATAATATATTATAGGACTGGCCAGTGGGAACTTAATATGAAGCATTTTGTATAAAATGTATAAATTATTTCTGCTCTGGAAGAAAAAAAAACCTATCCAAGATGAGGTGTAAACTATCTGAAATACTTAAAGATGTTGGCACAGAGTTTATAGTAGGGAAATGAGGAGGGGAAGGAAGTCCAGGGATGGATGGGAGCCTAGGGATGCCCCTGTTCCATCTTGGCTGTGGGCTGATTCATCAGGAACGAAGTCCTCCTTCCCTGTCTCTCAGCTACATCAACTACAAAGCAAGAGGTGGGTCTGGTAGAAATCTTCCAAACTGCAGTCATTCACGTACCAAAGTCATAAAACTTGCTCTACAGCCTTCCTGTACCCCGAGTTGGCAAGCAAATTCCTAGAAAGGTGCAGAAAGTACACAGTTCCAAGTTTATACATCAGAGCATCTTTATTTGCAACTCTGCCATTATAGCACAAAATAAGCCATGGACAATATAGGAACAAATGAGAGGCTATTTATAAGAGAGCCTATGGTAAGGTCATAGTTTCCTGACCCCTCTCTATTATATTTTTATATAATACTTATTTTTAAATGGATTCATTTTGTTATCAATGGAAATCAATATATGAATAGCATATATGGATAGAATTTATTCAGAAAAATAAATATAAAATAACTTTTAACTATTACATATCATCTAAATCACCCTGTATAACAGCACTTTGGAGACAACTATTTGTAGTGACCCATAGGAGCTTCTAAGAAAACAAGATTCTATGATGTTCTCCCCTTGGAAAAATAGAAGATACGAGAAAGACCCCTCTCTTCGCCTAAACATGCACCTTGAAATGTTGACAGGTAATATGAAGTAGTATCTGAAAATTGCTTCAAAAAGTCTACCAAGCAATATGGTGAGCTAGTACAAGGTGGGGCTAGGGTTACTGATGAAACCAGAGGGTTTTTGGGAGCTGTCAACTACAGAATGGACATTTTAGTGTGTGTTTAAGACAGCTACAGTTTAAATGTTAACAAAGAGGATAACGCCAAGGTATAGCATAAAAGCAATAGCTTTAGAGAAGTCAAGGGGAAAATAAGGCAGAAATGTGGAGAAAGCCAAGCCAATAGCCTTCCAATCCACAAGACACCCCACAGGTCCTGGTGGCAGCCACCATGCATCACAGGAAAGTCAGTCAGAGAACAAAGGCTTTGGTGAGCAGCCCTGTCAGCCAGACTTTTGCACCCAGGGTCGAGCTGCAGGGAGGCTTGTCCAAAGCCTGAGGCTGAATACAAAGCCACAAGGTACACCCTGAGAGTTGGCACCACCATGGCCTGATAGGCAGCAGAGCTGCCTAGAACTGACAGCCAGGCAACCTTGAATTCCACAGCGCTCCCAAGCTGCACATCTTCCCTTTAAACAATTCTGCAGGAGGCTCAGAGCCAATGCTGAAGAACAAAGCTGTTCAATATGCCAGAAATGGGTCAGTTTAATTTCATTGTCTAAACATACTGGAACTGAAGCAGAAAAAAAAGTAGCAAATGGCGTAAATTAACAAACTGAACCCCACTGTGAGCCTGGCTACCATTCTTCCATTGAGATAGCCTGGCCAGCAGCTTCCAGCTGGTTTTGCTGAGATTTCAGGGACCACAGGAAGGCAGAGGCTCAAGCCATTGTCCCTAGTAGACTAGAATTAAAAAGGCTGAGGACACTGAAGTGCCCCCCAGGAGGATGAAGCTGGCAACTGGGTCAGGCCTTGAGGGTTAGCAGTTCACTGCAACAGGCCTCTTGTCTTTGTATTAGCAAGGTTACAAGGAGTCTGTAGTGACTGGGACTCTTTTAGGTATAACAAAGGCAGGAAACACAGAGACAGTGGGTCACTTGTTTTATCATGACATATACAGGGAAAGAAAAGAAACAGACTTTTAGATATTTTAGGTTTTTTAAAAAAAGCAAAATGTAATAAAAAAGCAGAGCCACTTGGCCTATGACTTTCCTAGGAATTTCACTCATGTTATTCTGGCTTCTTTTGGGCCTGTATTCAGAGAGCCACACACTACCACTTCCCGAAGCACAGCCAAACTTAAGGTTGCCTCCACATGGGAAAACAAGACCAAGGGGATCCCTGAGCCCCAGAGGCTACAAACTTTCAACGTGAGGTTGGA
Source organism: Grammomys surdaster (assembly GCF_004785775.1). Lineage (NCBI taxonomy): Eukaryota > Metazoa > Chordata > Mammalia > Rodentia > Muridae > Grammomys > Grammomys surdaster. Next base: position 4,681,055 of record NW_021620795.1, read on the forward strand.
AATAGGAAATATAAAGAAGAAAATTCAGATATAGCTGATCAAATCATGTTCAGGAAATCAAGAAATGACAGAAGGGTTGCGGACACAGTCCATTTCTCACTGGGTCCACAGTGGCATAAAACAGCTCTTGGGACAGTGGCTTATGGAACCTTGAATACCAGAGCCTCACACAATGGGACAGTTCTAAAAACCAGATTCAACCAGATTCATGAGGCTTTCTCAAAAAAAAAAAAAAAAGGCAGGTATAGGTGTAGGTATAAGTATAGGTATAGATCAGTGAAAGAATTTATCAAACCTCTTGATTCCCTTTAAGATATCAATACAACCAAGGAAGGAATATAGCACCAGGAAAATATAAATAAAAAGTCCTGCTAATTTTGAATATGGAGAAAGTGTGGAAGGTGGAGAGACATTGGAGCCAAGCCTTACAAAAATTCCTGGGAACAGAGAGGGTAACAGTGTGCTGTAGGTAAGTAATGTCTTTATGTACAGATGGTTGTAAAAATATGGCAAGGATCAGCAGACTCCAGGCCCAAGTGGCACTTCTGTCAGCCCTAGTCTCAACCTCCCCAGGCTCTTCAGAGGTCCACTGACCCACATCCCATGTCTTTGACAGATAAATTTTCTGCCTGTAAAACTCACAGATAGAAAAACAGTGAGCCTAGCCTAGAGTTCATTTGAAAACTCAACCCATGATATAATAAGTGTTAAACCTGTTTACTAACAGGTCCCATTATGGCTTTCATACAAACATTCATAAGGAAAGGGGAAACACATTTTACACGGGAGCCTCATAAATAATGCAAAAGGTCTAATTTACCATAATCACATCTGACATTTATCTCTAGTCGATAATGTATTGGCACATGCGTCATCTTATACAGATGCAATTGCAGGGCCAACAGGGAAGCATCTGTGTTGGGACTGAGTAAATTCCACTGCCCTTTGAACTGATGTGCAAAATTTGCCATCTTCAAAGACGTTCACCTGGGCAAAGGACGGAAATGTCATTGTTTTCTAGGTGAAATTAAGTGGGAAATTACAGAAAATGCAATTTAGATGAGAATTTTTTTCTGAGACATAAATATTCATAACTTACAAACTGACAAAGCCCTGCAGATACCATAGGAACCACTTTGTAAGAAGAGCTGATTCCTCCAGATTCCGTTTGTCAGTGACAAGATAATTTTCATAGCAACAAATTAACATCTCAAAGAGAACTGGGAAGGCTGTGGTGTGTGGGCAGGAGGCAAGCTGGGGTCTAGCAAAGGCGTTCCACACGCAAGTTTTCATTTCACAACTTTCCTAGGAAGACTCGCCGATCAGATGTCCCTCTCAAGAGCCTAGAACCCTCCCGGTCCTGAAGAATTTTCTACAGCTTTGTTATTAATCTGAGTCAGACTTGAGACAACCTTTTAAATCATCATTTTGTAATGCCTTCTTTACAAACCTGAAATGAAACTCAGATAAACCTATGTTAAAAAAAAATAAACAGAGGCTCCCAGCCTATAATATAAAAGGAAGGTCAGGGCAAATGGTCTATTAGAAAGCCATGTGTATTTCAGAGCTTAAATATGATTACAGTAAAAGCATGTAAAAGCTGGGGAGTTGACTCACTAGGCCAGAGCACTTGCTATAAAAACGGAAGAATCTAGGGTTGGACCCCCAGTTCCTAACTAAAATCTATACATAGAGACATCTTCCCAGAATTCCAGTGTTAGGCCAGAGACAGGTGAATCCCAAAGCTCTCTGGTTAGTTAACCTAGCCAAACCATGCCAGTGAGAGACTATACCTCAAAATGTAGGGTGGAGGGTGAGGGGAAATATCTGAAAGCAACTTCTGGTCTGTACCCACACATGTGAACACATATACATAAACATGTACATGCAATATATTACACACATACACAATAAAAATTTTAGAAGTTAAAATGGTCCAATCAAATACAAGTTGTATTCCTACATAGAAAGTACAAAAGTACATACGTACATACGTACATACATACATACACACAGTGTGTCTTAATGGCTATGAATGTTGCCTCCAGTGACGTCACTCCTGAAAAAACAGGAACTCACTGACATATGGCAGACCTGCTCCTAAAAAATTAAGTACTTATTAAAACCATGAAATACAAGTGCATGTTTAGATTAGAATATAGGCTTGGGTGACTATCTGCAGATTTTTCATTTGCCTAGAGTTCCAACAGAGTATCTGATGTTCACCTCCAGAAGCTAGATGGGCATACTGAAGACTGCCTGTCATGGCTGAGTCTTGTGGCTGTCAACCATGCAACAGCACAAGCTAGCTCCACACAGATGTAACAGAAGCCATCACTGCCACCCACAGTTTCCTGAGACCCAGCACAGGTCATCTCCATAGCTCTCTGCACACTGACTCCAGCCTTTCAGAAAAGCAGCAATGAACTCCCAACCCTCATCTTCCACAAACATGGAGGCAATGGGAACAGCAACTTCACAGGGCTGTGGGCACTAAATACTTTCACGTTTGTAAAATCTCTAACCATAAACATAAGCCACCAACAAAGTCTAGAATATACAAAGCTTATATCTATAACAGCATCTCTGTGTCAGTCTCTCTGAGCTAAATCCTAATGCAAAGAAGTCAAGAGGAGCCCAGAGATAGGGAAGAAGAGTTCAGAATAGCCAGTAGACTAGGAACAACAGAAGCAGAAATCAACAGGGCTCAGTAGGCATGCTACGGAATTTGGCCTTAATTCTCATGGGTCAGTGTTCTTTTGGGACACTAGTCTGTGCACATTAGATGATTTTTCCTAAATACCAACTATGGCTAAAGAATAGCCTATGATAAATGACAAGACATCATCATTGGAACCTGGGGTAACCTGGTCAGATGCACATCAACCCAATAACCATATAAGAAACAGATTAGAGAAAGTATAGCCAGCAAAAGAAAGGTCAGTTAGGAAAATGATTAAATAGCCTTGATTTCCAAATGTATAAGTGGGGTGGGCACTGATACAGTCTGAACGTGTCCCTTGAAGTCCAGATGCTAAAACATAATGGCCGAGGGGATGGGTGACATTGATAATGGGATCTTTAAAAGATAACTAAGTTATGGTGATAGAGGCCTCATTGTGGGATTAAGGCCTTATAAATGGTTCCCAGGGATGGCTCCTGCTCCTCTATTTTTTTCTGCCATGTGTAGAGACTAGAGCCTCACTTTTATGAGGAGTTAGCCTTTAGAATCTTAGCTCCCTGACCCCTGGAACTGTGAGAAGTATACTTCTCTTCTTTACAAGTTACTCGGTTTCTTGTATTTTATTGTAGCAGTGCAAATAGACAAACACAGGGCCACCATGTAGTAACTACAAGGAGAGGGAAGGATACCAGAAAGAATATTCCAGAGGAAACACTGAACACACATGAAGATACAAGAGGATCAGGGATGAGAAACAGTGTACGTTTTCTGGCTTGGGTTATTAGAATTGGGTCTCGCAGGCTGGAGAGATGGCTCAGCAGTTAAGAGCACTGACTACTCTTCCAGAGGTTCTGAGTTCAATTTCCAGCAATCACATGGTGGCTCACAACCATCTGTAATGGGGATCTGATGCCCTTTTCTGATATGTCTGTATACTCATATACATAAAATAAATAAGTCAATCTAAAAAAAATTAAAAATATTTAAAAAAAAATAATAAAGGGTCTTGTTCCCGTGTCTCCTCAACTGTATCCAAAGGGCAGGATCCAGCTTGGAAGCACCCAGAATCCTAATAACATGAGAAGATCAAGGTATAGAGAAGCTGTTATCTACTTCCAGCTGACACTTTATCCATGATGGGTATTGAATTAGAACCCAGCTGGAATGATAAGGGCCAAAGCTCAACACAATACTCTGATTAAGCCTTGAGCAAGAACATTTTTCTACAACATATCTGCTCATGTCAGAGGACCTTCCTGAGAACAGCATTGCCTAACGGAACTCTGAGGCAAGGAGTCCAGTTTAAACAGCCACCCAGTGGTCCAGGGCTGGTCAGTGCATCAGGCTTGGCACTCAATTCCCTCATCTAAAGTTATACTTGTTTAGGGCTGTTGTGAAGATTAAAGAAAACAATCTTAGAAAATCTTTCAGGCAAGTACCTGGCAATCATTGTTTGGGTGTTTGCTTTGGCTAAGTTGTCTCATGCTCCTGTTGGGGACACAGGAGATGGCCTTGTTAATTCCAGAGAAAACAGAACATGGAAAAGGAGTTGGCTACAACAGATAACAGACAGGAAAGTGAGTAAGACCTGTGTTGCTTGCTATATCTCAGTGGAGAACTACACAGCTTCTGACTACATGAGAACATTAACAGGCCCCTTCACCTCACAGGCAGGGCAGTGGCCATGGAGATTGAGGACAAGACAAGCAGGGTCCCTGAGCCATATGAGAAAGCAGGCTCCACCTCACCACATGACTGGAGAGCACCATCTCATTGGTTAGAGCTTTGTGCCATTACTGGCAAAGTAGAGATCAATAATAGTAATCTTCAAAGGCTCTCCACAGAGGACTGACGTGAGGATTCAGATTGAGACATGTAACAGAGGGCCTGGCCAACACTACATGCTGAGGAAATGCTAAGTCACAGCAGACACTGGGAGAAGCAGCTGAAGAAGTACCATCTGAAGGGCTATGGCAAATCACTGTCTCACTGCTGAGAGTCGTATGCTCTGCTCCTTATGGTGGGTCACCCTGATTCTGTAAGAGCTGACACCTGTAATATCCCAGCTCTGTGAGAGCTGAGCAACAGTGCCAAGTCCACAGCAACCTCTCACATAATGGCTTTCTTCTTCACACCAGCTACAGCAGCACTAGGACTTGTGACACAAGCCAATATATATATACATGTACTATCAATTTCTCTATCGATCATCTACCTATCATCTATCTATCATCTATCTATCTATCTTTCATCATCCATCTATCTATCTATCATCTATCTATCTTTCATCATCCATCTATCATCTATCTATCTATCTATCTACCATCTATCTATCTTTCATCATCCATCTATCTATCTATCTATCTATCTATCTATCTATCTATCTATCTACATCTCTATCTCCCCCCCCCCGCCATCAGGCATGAGAGAAAGCATGAGAGAACTAAGGCTGTCTCACATCTCTCCTGCACAGTTCTCATTCACAGAATATATTCATTACTTATCTTGTTGCTGTAACAGAATACCCAAAAAGAGCAACTTAAGAAAAGGAAGGGTCTACTTCAGCTCATTGCTCTAGGCTACGAAATGTGGGAGGAAATCACAGTAGTAGAATCTCGGGGCAGCTGGTCAAACTGCAGCCACAGTCAAAAGCAGAGAGCAATTAATGCTAGAGTCCAGCCACCTTTCTCCTTCTGGTTCCCACCTACAGTTAGGGTGTCTTGCCACAGCCAGCCTAGTCTAAATAGTTCCCTACAGGCATGCCCAGAGGCTTGATTCTTGGATGGTGCTAGATTCTGTCAAGTTGGCAATCAGTCTTAAACATCATGCTGGTAGCAGTGGCAGACTCAGAAGAGTCATTCATTACTAGAGATCTTGGACACCACTGAGACCTGAAGCTCCAGTACTCAAAATCTCTGATCCCCATGGATGCTGTCTTTATGTCTCTAGCTTCTAAATGCTCCAGGAGTCTGTTTGGACATCACTGTACACACACACCACCAAAGAATAAGGTCTAGTTTACACTTTCTCTGCCTCAATCACAAGTCACTGTTCACCTGCAACATGCAGAATTCCTTGTGTCACCATGAGCAGAAGGAGAAGGAGCGCCACAAGTTACTGAGTACTTCCCCTCTGGCATATCCACCACCACAGAGATACATGATTGTCAAAACATATCATTTGTATTAAAAAGAAAAGTCTTTCCCCTACACCCCCAAGTAGTCTTTAAAGGAACTTTGTGGAAGTGGGAGGAAGAAGGGACACCCACACTTCAATTGCTTGATGCTTCTGACTGACAGAATTTTCTGAAAGAAAAGAAAAATTACTGTGCCCCAGGTTGATCATCATCATGTCACAGATATGCTAAAGAAAACTTTCAGAGAGGTATGAATATTCTAGAAGTTGCCAGGCAGACCCCAAAAGGATCCAGATCCTAGTCAATGGGTTCTTGAACTCTCCACTACCAAGTCTAGGTCCAGTCTGTGTGTCATCAGCATCTAACAATAGCTAACTCTCAGGGAGCTACTCTATTCATGACAGGGCTGGGCTCCAACTATATACCGGCTTTCTAATCTTACAACAATGAGCATCATTAGGAGGCAAAGGTTTGGAGAAGTTACATAACTTGCCCCAACTTGAATGCCTGGGACATCTAAATCCAGCTCTGCCCACTCTGGAATTGAATGATCCCAGGCCAGGATGTTCATACAAGCTGCATCTGCTACTTGCCTTGCCCAATATTAGGCATAGGCATGAGCAAAAAGGGTGTTATCTAACTCTGCATGCTGGGTCAGTTCAATGTGAAAATGCAAAGAACAGTTCTCACCTTCCCAGGCGTTCCCTGGATAGCAAACTACAAGGTCCACTGAACAGTTTGGATGGCTCCTCATGGTTATAAACAGAAACACTGAGTGTTGTGATGATGATAATGATGCTTATGACATTGAAAACAAAGGAAATCATTAAGTCTAGCTAAAAGGCAAACACTATTCATTTTAAAATCATTAATTTAATGCCATCTCTCATCACAGAAAGATATTGAAGGGTGCATGTGTGTCCTGGAACTGACCCTGTTAAAAACATCAAAGGTCACAGTGATGTGAGGTTTTAGGGACAAAAGAAAGTTATTTTTGTGTAGATAAGAGAATGGCTCAACTAAGCACTGCTCAGTAGCCACCATGAGTGAGCCCAAAGCTTATAGTTTCCCTCTCTCTTTCCGTTCTGTGTAGAACACCAAGTTAAAGAAATATTTTTCTTTCTGACTATGTCACCTTACCTGCCACTTTGAAGGTAATTTACCTGTTTTATAAAAGGAATCCTGGGGCTATGGTCTGAGTTGCTATGCCCTGACCCCCAGATTGATAGAGTGAAATCCTTACTCCCAAGGTGATGGGCAGTAGGAAGTGGAGTCTTTGAAAGGCTAGTGCATCATGATGGCAGAGCCCTCATGAATTGAGATTGTTTGTATAAAATAGGCTCCAAGCACTACCTTGGCCGTTTTACCACATAAAATAATGGCCAGAAGACTCCATCTATGGACCTAGAAAGAGTTACTACCAGGCCAGTTCCTAGTCTTAGACTCCAAGTCTCCAACACTGTAAGAAATGTAGTTCTGTGTGCATAGGCTCTGGAATCTTCTCATAGCATCCCAAATGAACTAAAACAACTAAGAAAAGACTATTTTGTGGGTGTATTTTTACAATTAAAGTTTAAAAACTGGAAAACTATATGATTCAGTGACTTTAATCACATAAGAATAAAAATCTCTCTTTATAAACAACCTATAGTGAGAAGTCTGAGCCTAGAGAGTGTGTCTTTTAGACCAGGCCTTGGCTCACTGTTTGGCTCACAGAGATGGGAAAAGGCCTTGAAGCAAGTCCTTCTAATACATAACAGGTCCAGATAACTTTGTCCTGAAGACATAAACAGTAACTTTCATTCCAGGAACTGTTCAGTCTTAAGCCCAGAGCCAGCCTGCTCTACCTCACACAGGATACTCACCGAGCTAAGTGCTGAGACCGTCCTTGCCAACCTGAGGTCCAGACAGTAAATGGGATGAACATCAGTGGAACAGCAATAAGGCTGCTGAAGGATCCAGAAGATCACTCAATATCTCCAACAGGCTTACTGTCAAATGACCAAGTACAGAGGAAAGTTGTGCAACCCTGAATAATGAGTAGAAAACTTACTAGAAGCCATGGTCGATGCTACCTTCAGTGAAATTGGAATCCCTCAAATCTCTAAAAGAACCTTACATACCACTTGATATTGTCTTTATATGTTAGGTAACTCCCCAAACTTTATATGTTAGGTAGGTTGGCTACATCATTTACAGAAGTGAAGACAAAGAGCCAATCCTAAAATAATTGATAATTTCAAATAAATCCAAATGCAGGTCCTTCTAAAGAAGGACCTTGTATGAGTATGCAAGCCATGGTCCCACAAAGCTGGCCCTGATTTTGTCAAACCCATTAAAACTTATACTGCTCTCAGAGGAGGATCTATGCTTGTCAATTTGCTTTTTTAGTATCCATATTTTTTCACTTTCTCCTTTTTTATTGAATATTTTATTTATTTTCATTCCAGATGTTACTCCCTTTCCCCATTTCCTTCCCCAGAATGCATAACAGGTCCAGATTGAATTCAGTCTTCGACTGCCTTTAATAAGTCAGCAGAATAAGTCTCCACCCTTCCCACAATGGTTCAGCCCAAGTAAAAAGTGAAACTCTGGCATTTGGATCTTGGGTGAGATTGTGTGTGTGTGTGTGTGTGTGTGTGTGTGTGTCTGTGTCTGTGTCTGTGTGTCTGTGTGTCTGTGTCTGTGTGTCAGGTCTTTTCTCCCCTCCCACCTCCTGCAACTTCAGTGAGGGTGTGCCCCCACCCACCTACCCACTCCCCCTCCCCACACTTGATTCCCCCACACTGGGGCATCCAGCCTTCATGGGACCAAGGACCTCCTCTCCCACCAATGCTTAACAAGGCCATCCTCCATTACATATTTTTAATGCTGAAAATATTTCAAGACCAGAAACAGACGATACCAGAAGTCTGACTTCATGAAAAGCAGTTCCTTAATACTTAATAGGACTCACTGTTGTCCCCTTCTTGGGGAACCGAGTCCAACACAAAGTTAAGCCAGTCATTCCTCTGGCTAAGAAAAGATGGAAACATCAGGATTTGTGAGCCATGATTCTAAGAATTCCTTCCTCACCTACATTTCAATCATAACTGTGAGGTTATTGAAACTTATAAAAATTATACATACATATATATATAATGTGTGTGTGTGTATATATACACACACATGTGTATGTAGACACACACACAGACACACAAACACACAAACACACACACACAATCTCACCCAAGATCCAAATGCCAGAGTTTCACTTCTTACTTGGGCTGAACCACTGTGGGAAGGGTGGAGACTTATTCTGCTGACTTATTAAAGGCAGTCGAAGACTGAATTCAATTGAATTGCAGGGGTGAGGGGCGGGACAAACACTACAAATTATGTCAGTGTGGCCTGCCAAGTACAAAATGAGTGGCAGTCTACATTCTACAGAATTTGGCTGCTAATACCACCACTAATGTGACTTTATTGGGAAATAATTAACTAGCTATTTTGGAAGTCTGGGGTCTGTGACTACTTACAGAAGGGGCCTTGTGCTCATTACTCATGACCCAGAAAAGTCATAGACCATCCTCACAAAGGAACCAGGAGAAAAATTATAAGCTTGGACCAACTGCCTAACAGGAATTCAGCAGCATGGTCTCACATCTGCTTTAAAGGGCAGTAGAAACCCTGCAGTCTGATTCCAAGGGACTGTTGACTCTTATGCTATAGGCTACTATTGCCCAGTCAATGCCATTCCTAAGGCCTGGTATGCACAGCCTGCACCTTCAGAATATTATTCTGCACACTCTCAACATCTCTAATCATCAATGAAGGATTCGGTCAGCCTGGAAGTAGCCCTGTTGCTGTCCATGGTTCTTAACAACAGCTGTTCTCCTGAGCCCTGTTGTTGCTGAGGTCATTCTTGTACAGTTTCTCCTGCTGTTTGGGTCATTTCATCTTTTCTAGTTTGATCAAAGTATAGGCATAAACTAACACCACTATGACTGGTACTTAAAAATCTACAACAAGGATGTCTATATATAAGTTACTCATGCTTCATACATACAGATGCTCCTTTGAGATTTTTGAGTGGCAGGTTGAGGGAGCACATGCCTGATGCAGTGACTGCAGATCTGACAGTTATTCGTGAGTTTGATTCTGTTCTTTTGGAATGTCTGGAGCCCTGCATCTCTGTACAGTGCACACCAGATCATCCTTAAACATGTTCTCGCCTAGGAAGCCCTTCCTGTGTGACTTGTCTTCATTGTAGGCAGACAACTAGTTATGCCTTCTCCCACTTTAGCCCTGAAGTGGAGGGCTTGTGTATACCTGTGTCCTTGATGCTGACATGAGCTCCTTAAGAAAAGGGTCTGTATTTTCACAGAATTAAGAACAGAAATATAGTTCAATCACTTCTATTGTCAAAGCTTTAAAATCTGCCATTCCTTTTCATCCAGCTCTTGCAAAGGCAACACAAGAGGAAGTCTTGGTAGCATTCAATAGTTAGCTGAGTGACCGTTTTCCCCCAGCCTCTACAATGACCCAGAGAGCCACCTGATCACTCTAGAAATAAGATGGAGTCATTGGAGGTGGAAGGTTAAGCCACTTGCCCAAGGTCACCTCACCTATTAGCAATGGTACAGAGGTGGAATATACTCTCCAACCCAGGCCTCTGAGAGTCGTTATTCCCTGAAGTAATCCTATGGATAGCAGGAGAAGGGCATCCAATTGCTGGCAAGTTATAAGATTTCTAGCAGGGTATAGAAAGGGATACCATAGAGTCTTTGCCAGAAAAGGGCAGACCAGGCCTTACAAAACACTGAGCAGCCTTCATTTTCCTTTCTCTACTCACTGGTCTCAGGGCAGGGTCATAATCACACTTGGCGGTCCGGACTCCTCAACAAGGAGGGAGGGAGGAGCAAGCCTCACTGGGCCGGAGCGGTGAGGGAAGCCATAAGTGAGTATTTGGGTTGGATCTTCAATTTTAAAGGCTCATTCCCTTTCAATTCCCCTACTTTATTTTAATATTAACTTAGTTAACTTTCTTCCTTTAGAAGGCACAGGGAAGGAGAAAGATCATAAATCCAGATACAGGAGAGAACACATTAAAAATGCAGTTCTATTATCTTAAAACTGGAGATGTAATTACAGAAGTCATGTAATATGAAGAGAAATTACTAAAGAAATATTTTAAGGGACTGGATAAAAAGAGCAAAAGACCTACACTATTCATTCTCTAATACACATAGAAAGAAGGAAAAAATATGCTTTCAGATCTTTCAAATACCTCCCCATTGCCCCCTAAATTATCATCCCCTCTCAGCTTTTCTTTTCCACATGAATAATTTATACCAGTACACAGTAGCCTAAATTCCTCCCTTTCTTCACCAGAAAAGCATATGTCTTAGGAAAGTGAGGAAGTCACAACCAGATTCATCCAAATTACCTATGTCCTTTGGGACACTTGGAATTACAATGGGCAAAGAGCATGCCCTCCCACTGTACTTACTACTAATGCTGAGTGTTTACCCAAACAAAATGAGATGCCACAGTCGCAAGTCATCATGAGATTCACATTCATTCAACAAGCTCCCAGTGAGCCCCTGCTTCCTGCCATATACAGTATCTTCATGGTCCTCAGATTGGAGATGTAGTTCAAAGACAGGCAGAGCCACAGGAGGAAATGAATAATGGAAAGCTAGTTGCTTTGCATTATGACAGAGGATGCCAGACAGAGAGCCTGAAAGGGGCCACCAGGATTCTAAGTGGCCCTAGGAACCCAATATATCCTAGGGGGAAGGAATGCTTGAGCCATAGGCTGAAGAGGAGTTACTACACTTGTAGAGGGGTATTACAGGAAAAAAAAAACAGCATAGAATATGTATCACAGTAAACAGAAGACCATGGATCCAGCTAGGGATTCCCAAACTCTGACTCATAAGACATACCTACTCTGATGTCATCTATGTTTTTAAATAAAGTTTTATTAGAACATGGTCACATCCAAGTATCTGTATTTTGTACAGTTGTTATCTCACTATAAAACTGAATAATTGGAACCAAGACCCTTTGACTCACAAAACCCAAAATATTTATTTCCTGGCCCTTCAAAGAGGATATTTGTTAATTCTTGGCCTAGAACAGCTGTTCTCAGCCCATGGGTCACAGCTTGTGTGGGAGTTGAACGATTCTTTCACAGGGAAGGGTTGAATATCAGATAGTTATAGTCCAATTCATGACAGTAGCAAAATAACTTATGAAGTAGCAACAAAAATAATTTTATGACTGGGGGTCAGCACAAAATGAGGAACTTTATTAGAGAGTTGCAGCATCAGAAAAGTTGAAAACCACTACTCTAGTGGGAACTATAGAAAACTATGCTTATGGGTAAATATCACTTGTTATTTTATAGCACGTTATTGACCTCTACATTTCCAAAGCCCCATTTTCCAGAAGTACACTGCGGACAAATCAAAATTGTAGATGCTAAGTATGTTTGGTAAATGCCAGCATAAAATTAAACAGATTCCTGTTTCTGACTTCTCAGAACCATTAGTATGTAAAAACTACAATTTTCAAGGTAGGGGAGATCTAAAAGAGAAATTCCCAAGTGTAATTGTTTCAAAATACTCCCCTCTTCTTTTAAATATATGAGAAGGGTTGGGAAAGTCTTGTGTGGCACCATCATTTGACTCGAGTGTGAGTACTTCTGTGCTTTATAGAGCTCATACTTAAGAATAAAATGTGGCATGGAAATGTTTGGAATCTGTGCCACTAAGAACTGAAACCTGGAAAAGATGGTAATCATGACCTTGTTCTGAGGTAGCTTGTTTCAGAATTACACCTTCCCAGTTCAGATTCCTCACATCTGGTCAATAAAAAAGTCCCATGGTAAACAGAGGCGTCTGTAGGAAGCATGCACATACTCTCTGCTTCAATGCCCTGGACTCCACCCCTGACCCCTGGGGCATGACTTCTCTCTCAGTTCCTCTGCCTAAGCTGACATGAGTAATCAGTACCCCTCAGCAGAACTAGGGGTGGTTGGGTGTCTCTGCTCATAATGATGCTGAGAAACTACAGTGTTCAGTTAGGAGCTCCAGGAAACCCTAGAATCCCACTCCCAGAGAAAAACCTTCCTTGTTGGCTCAGTAGCTGCTCTGAAATGAGACATCATGTGAACCACAAAAGACCGTGAACTCAGGAAATCTGCTTGGTAAGATGGACTCACAGACATCAAGCCTACTAACAGCCCGTGTGCACCACAGACTGCTGTCCTGCACAGTGGTTCCTTGCACATGAGTGCCAGCCATAAGGGAAAGAAAAACAGAGCAGGGCTGTACTACTCAGTGGAACTCGCAAACATTCCATTCCCCTAAAGCCAGTGCTAGGTACAGCTGGGGTGGAAATCCAAACCTGGGGACTCCAGGCTTGTGATCTGCAAAAATTACTCCAGATCTTTAGCATTCATTGGGCCATCATAATTTGGGGGAGGAGGTCATAAGACCTCCACGCTGATCCTGCTATAGAGAATAACTACAGGAATTAGCTGTGTTTTTTAAAAATTGTATTTCAGCCTCTCCAAGGTTGTCAACCCTATTTCCTCCCATCTTGGGACCATTATTTGGGTTCTTTTTTATTTTTTCTGCTGGTCCCTGGCTCTCAAATAGGCAGACTAACTTTGTGATTCAACAGATAAATAATTTGGTAGCAAAACCTACTCAGATACATTATCATAAGTTAGCTATGGAGGACCACGAGACTCAAGATGAGGTTGTTACTTTATACAGGGTGTTTCCAAAACCCATCTCCATCCAACCTAAAAGGGGGGACTTCTGCCCCTAGACCAAGCAGAGAGGGGCCACCCAGAACCCCCTCTGTCAGGGGATCTGAATTCTTGCTTAGGCTGCGAGGCTAAGCACTGCAAGGGAATATCAATAAAAGATAAAAATATCTATCTGGGTTCCCTGAGGGACAAGCCTGACTGCATAGGGGTTGATGTCAAAAGTATCCCCTTTCCAGGAAAAAGACATCGGGACGGGTATGGCCCTCATGCCTCACTGGATAACAACAGGGGGACCGGAGCCATTACAAGGTCCCTTTCAATTACTGGAGGTCAGACCTCTATCCCCACCTTCGCAAGTTTAGAATTGCCACAGTCCTTCTATACTTAGAGAAGGAAGGAGATGTCAGGGGCAGCCCTGCTTACCCACTGAAGGCCTAAAATCAGCCATAGGTCTAAAATCAGCAATAGGCCTGTCATACATGTATACTAACACCAAGTCTTGGGTCTCTGTGGAAAAACATTGAAACAGATGGCTATAAGCTAATGTCAACAGGCAGCTTTTGTGGAAATTTACCAGCCTGAGTAGTCATAGACCTTGTAAATAGGTAGTTTGGGCAGACAATACCAACTTAGAATAAGGACAAGCGAGTCATAGGCAGAGTCATAGTGACTTGTCCCCTGAACCTTCACCCAGCTGATACCCGGTTCTGATGATATCTGATCTGTATTCCCCCTGATCACCCACACTCCAGTGTCATTCCCATCCCCACATCCTGCCTTTCTGTGTTTATAACCCCTGTGTGAATGAATTACAATTTGAGAAAAAATAAATTATAAAAAAAAGAAATACTTTTATAAACTGTGAAAAAAAAGAACTTTGAATACTATCTTGAATAAATACTGAGAGAGTAGCCAAAAAAAAAAAAAAATTGCATACCACAGGCTGATCATGCAGCCATGAGAAAGGCAACAGCTGCCCTCAAAGTCTGTCCTAGGTAGCAAAGGTTCTGATACAGCCTTAGACTCCCAGATTTTCCCAGCCAGCCTGACTCTCTGGTTGGTTGAAACATTTTGTTTCCCTAGACAAGTGTTTCCCACACTCACACTGACAGATGACATGTACCTGCACTCAGACAACTACCCTGACTTTGCCCTTGACAACTGCATCTCATCTACAATGGCTGTCACAGGTGGATGGTGACAGATGCCCTGGGAAACACAATGGACTATGCCACAGAGGCAATGCCACCATTGTACTATGCCTAAATTTAAGGGAAGAGTGTTTAAGATGAGAAAATGGCTCCATAAGTCATTGGAAGGACCCATGAACAGTCATTTGCTTTTCACCTCCTTCTAAACCAAGGCAAATGTGAACCTATAAACCAAAATAATAATAATACTTGTTGTTGTTATTATTGTTTGATATTTCAAAAATAAATAAATAGGTGGGTTTCCTGAAGGAATTTTGGAGAGAAAGAATAATAATAATAATAATAATAATAATAATAATAATAATAATTCCAGGGATACAGGTCTACATGCAGGTCCAGTCAAGAGACATAGCAGGTGATCAGACATATTGTACTATGCTCCCAAATAATAATAATAGTCACTGTGCCCCCATGCTATCTTCCATCATCAACACTAACACTACACAATTACATACTCTCCCTCCTTCTTTTTCAATATATATTCTGAATAGTAACATGATGATATTTTTAAAGACCCTGTTCTCTAAAATTCAGTACTACTTTCTTTCCCACTGGTAACTATGATAATTTTTAATTCCAATTTTGTTAGAGTTACATAAGTTACATTTCTAATATTTTAAAAAAAAGTCTTTTAGGGAGAAAAGGTGACAAGGTCAACCTCAAGCAGAAAATATAGAGTAAGGCTTTGTCTGATAATTTCCATGATAAAATGTGGATTACATCTTTTAGATGGAGATGAATTGTAATTTGGAGAGATGCTGTCATAGCGTACTGTGAAATGAACTCAGAAATAGGATTTCAGCCCAGGACTTGACAGATTCGTTCCTGTGCTTGTTAGCTGAGCTTCAGTCTCAGTTCCCATCCCCTGCTCTGATTATTTTGAAATTGTTGCTTGAGTTACATGGCCCTTCCAGGACTTACTTTCCATTCTGGGCCTTGATAAGCCATTCTACCATCTCAGTGGAAATCCATGGCAAGGAAGTAACTGTCAAGGGTCCACTTCCCCCGTACCCGCTGCAGCATGGCTAAAATGCACAAGCAGAATTAATTAGTAAAGTTATCTACATGTGGCTGAGAAAATGGTGCAGTGCATGAAGCATTTGTATGGAAGCAGAAGACTGGACCCCAAGCCCTCACACTGAAAACCAAACAACAACAACAAAAAGTGGGCACAAATGACCGCTTTCATGTAGTCCTAGCATACAGAAGGCAGAGACAGCATCCTCAGAGCAAGCTGGCTAGCTGCAGAAGTCAAATCTAAAGAGCTCTAGGTTGAGAAAGAGACCTTGCATTATTAAATAAAGGAACGCAATAGAACAAGGCACTTGGTATCAATGTCTGACTTCCACATGCATGAGCACACAGGCACACACACACACCTGTGAAAATACACATGCACACACACACACACACCTAAAATAATACACATGCACATGCTCATGCACATGCATGCACTATACCCACACACATTTTTTTAAAGTTGTCTACACAGTTTCTCTAAATCAAATAAGATAGGGCCATTGGTGGAGAGCTCAGTTTTTTCTTCAACAAAAGAATTAAGAGAAGTGAATATAAAGTCATTCTCTAGATGGTCAAAGACAGCATGAAACTTCTTCATACTTAAAATCAACCTTCCTTATCCCTCTGTACAATCAGAGGAATGCATTTATTCACACCAATGATGAACGAACTCCTAACATCTGATTTTTATTTACTCCAGAATCTCATCACAGAATGCCATTTGTTAATCCCCCTTTACACTTATAATAAAAGGTGATAATATTTATCAAAAACTCATTATTATGTGAGACAAAAAGCTAAAATTGGATTTTCAGAGTAAAAATAGCAATCAAGCAAAGTCTCCTTTAAAGCAAATAGATGTTTCCACCCTGATAGGGCCGTTGAATGCTGATGAGCTCCCAGTGGCGCTGGACAAGGTTGTATTGGTAAATGGCTTACCCAAAACACACTCATTTTTCATCAGTCTTTGTACGGAAAACACAAGTGTTTGCATTACAATTACTTTATAACTTCAGCTTTGGGGCAATCCAGAGCCTAACTTGGATAAATATCATTGCCTGTAAGTACATTCCCAGGAGAGCATATATATTGACATTTCAAGCACACCAGATTATTAAAGGCATTAAAACCAGCTTCCAAATTTAGGTATTTGTGTTAAATCATTACAATATAATATTTTTTGATTTTTTTATTCTAATTTTTAAAGATTACATATGGCATGATTTGAAAAGTGTGTGTTTTAACACAAGATAAGTTCTAGCATAAACCTAAGCCAAACTCAACTCCCAAGGTGGCCATTGCTATATCTTTCATAGTCACTGGGTACTCTTACCATGTGAACACTGGGAAAAACAAGAACTCAACTCGAAACCTGTGTCAGCATGTCCCAGCAAGATGCATGTGACTCAGAGCCGTTCACAGAACTGTCTGAAAGTAAGTAAATTAGTTGATTTCAATTCACTTTTTAGAGGTGTAGGTAAAAGGTTTGAATCCTAACTTGACCTCTACAATTGTAACCATGAACTATTACTACTCAGAGATTGTGACAGACAGACTTCCTTAAATTATTTAATGGAGACTTAGGTTGGGGTATATTTTAAAAGGTGCATACATTTTAAACCCAAGATTTGGAATTAACTGAAAATAATAATCAATGCCTCCTACATGATGGTATGCCTAACCACAACTATTACCTTAAATGTAGCTTTTTACTAACTTTTAAAGCCGTATGTAAATAGCCAGCGTTCCTAACAGGAAGGCAATCACTGAATAGGACAATTTGTCTTGGAGGAAATTTATTTACTTTCACAGTCCTTTGTGGTTGCCATGGCTGCTAAATATGAATATCTTGATTAATAGCAGTTACATAATTGGTGTCCGATATCTATTTATCAAAACAGTTCAATTTCATTATAAAGTGACTCCTTATATAATAAATAGGACCGTTGTGCTCTACCTGACAGCTTGATTTACAGTCCTACAAGCAACGCCTGTTTTTGGAGTAAGTGAAGGGTGGATACTGTACATGTCAGCTGTTCTGCTGTTTGCACTAGGAACAGAACTTGGGAGAGGCATGGCCTAGAAGACTCCTGCTGCATCTGATAGGGGTCTGAGCCTACGAAGCTTTGTTATTCCTTACAAGCTTGAGAAGCTCAGAAATACTTAATAAAAGCTAGCAGCTAGGGGATGTCCTCCTTCCACTGGCATTTACAGAGCACTTCCTGGGTGTAAAATGAGAGGTTCAGTCTTTGCCTTCCCAGCCTTCCTGGCAGGATGGGTAAGCATAAAGTATCCTGCTCTAGGGCCACGGACCAAGACCTTTGTCACAGCCATGAAGCAGCCAGAACAGCTGAGTTGGAGACAGGGATGGTTCATGAAAGATCCCAAAAAGCATAGCTAGCTACTAGTAGTCATCCTGGCAACTGGCAGAAGGGAGACTGGAACTCTGTCTAGCTCCATAGCTTTGGCCTCAGTGAGCTTCACAAAGGCTTCTGGGACTTGGGTTTCAACAATGTGTTCATTTATCTCCTGGCTTCCTGTTTGTGAAATGCAGCAGGAATGCAGACATGCTCATGGCCTTGGTCAGGAGACCTCTGTCTGTCACACATACCTCAGTAGGTAAAGTATTTGCTACATAAACATGAAGACCTGAACTCAGATCCCTTAGACACACCTGTAATTTAACTGCTGGGGAGGCAGAGACAGGAAGATCCCTGGTTCTCTGTGGCCAGTCAGACTAGCCTTATCAGTGAGCACTGGGCTCAGTGAGAGGTCTTAACTCAAAAAGTAATGTGGAAAATAATTAAGGAAATATATCTACATTTACCGCTGGCCCCGACATGCACATATTCATTCTTTCTCTGTATCTGTCTCTCTCAGTGTCTCTATCTCTGTCCTTCTCTCACAGTCAAAAAGGCATAAGGTGAAGAGAAGGAGGAGGAGGGGGAAGAGGAGGAGGAGGGAGAGGAGGAGGAACAGGAGGAGGAGGAGGAGGAACAGGAGGAGGAGGAGGAGGAGGAATGTTAAGACAAAGAGTCATGAGCTGGTATGGAGATTACTTAAGGGATCCCAAGACACAGACACAGGTGGGGCCTGGTTGTGAAGAGGTTCAGAGACTTTGCTGAAGGATACCAGAAGATGTGTCAGCTCCTGAGGCTATAACAAAATTCCATAGGCTTACAGGAAGACCAACAAGGTCAACTAACCTGGACCCTTGGGGGCTCTCAGAGACTGAACCACCAACCAAAGAGCATACACAGCCTGGACAAAGGTCCCAGCCCATACATAACAGATGTGCAGCTCCGTCTATATGTGGGTCCCCCAACAACTGGAATGAGGACTGTCCCTAAAGCTGTTGTCTGTCTGTGGAATCCATTCCCCAACTAGGCTGTCTTGTCTGGCCTCAGTGGGAAAGGATATACATAATCCTGCAGAGACTTCATGTGCCAGGCAGGGTAGGGAGATACCCAGGGGACAACCCCACCCTCTCAGAGAAAAAAAGGAGGGAGAGAGATTCTGAGAGGTGGGGAAGGGAGGTAGAGCAGCAATTGAGATATAAAATGAATAATTAAATAAATTAATTGAAAATATATCACAGGCTGATGACCTAGACAGCAGGCATTTGCTTCTGTCTATAGAGGCTGGAAGTCCATGGTCACAATGCAAGGTGATTCTGTCCTTTGTGAGTGCTTGCTTCCTGGTATGCAGACATGCTCATTAAGCCTTCCAGGTCTCACTCCTTATAAAGGTACCGATCTTGACATGTCTATCCTCATGACTTCATTATCTCCCAAAGGCCCCTCACCTCAGAATAGCATCACTCCTGAGTATCAGGCTTTGGAACATATGAATTCAGGTAGGGAGCACAAGAATTTAGTACACAACAGCGGATCCCAGCAAAATCCCTCTAATGTGGGTTTCCCCATCTCCAGACAAGAAGGTTAGGAAGATGTCAACAGCTACCACCAAATGTCACAGCCAGGCACCTTAAAGACTCTGCCTGGTTCAGAGGAGAAACACAGGGGATGGGTATCCAAGAGTCCTGGCAGAATTACACAGAAGGGACTTCTTCAAATCATAAAATGAGACCAAGACTTCTGGAAAGTCAGCATTCCAGAACATTCTGCATGTCAGCAGTTCACAGACACAGCAGCTACATTTCTACTTTAAGTGAAACAGGTCGACCTGTTTCACAGGTAGCTGTATGACTGGTTCATGACTCTAGTGAATTTTTACAAAATGTAAAAGATGCCCAGCATCTGAAGAAGGTCAACTACCAATGGCCCTTCAAGGAGGAGCTTTAAGTACAACTGTTTCCCTAAAAGTACAACTGTTTCCCTAAAAGGCCAACAGGGTAGTTTCTGGAGGTGCTCAGTCCCCTCAGCCAATCAATAAATGGATGAAATCCTACAAAACATGATGGTTATTCATATGAAGCTTAAGACCTCAAGGGTCACTCACACAGAGGCCATATAGAAAATCTGGAAACAACCAGCTGACAGAACCTTATCTGGCAAGGTACAAGATTCTGCTTTTTCAAATGGTACCAAAAGATCTAGATCCAAAAGAAGAAAATCCCACTCAGACACCCAATTTACTGTTATTCATTTCCAAGCACTTTCTTCAAAAACATTTTTTTATTTTGACAGTTTATTTCTGTTAATGGTATCTATTAGTTGACTTTTGACCAACTATTCTGTTCAAGATGCAGGCTGATTGGGGTTAAGGTAAAAGCACAAGGACAAATGTGTGGTTTCTAGGCAAACAGCACAGATGACTGGGAGAGATGGCAAAGCACAGCTCAGTCATTGACAGTACCACTCAACCTGGCCTCTTTGTGTGTATGTGTACTTACTGAAGCACACAGAAAATATGAAAGCCTGTGCCAGTGGGAAAGCTTCAGGAAGGCTGAGATCCTGGCAGACAAAAGCTGCCTTCTCTCCTGCCCACCCCATGAGACAGAGATACCACAATTGCCAAGTAATCAATACTTGATTGTCTCCATAGTTTCAGAGACAATTCTAAAAAGCAGCCAGAGTAGGGATCCAGGAGCACTGAGGCCACAGCTAAAGCTGATTTGGGAAGACAGAGATTCATGGGAAGCAGTAGAAACTCTCATCTCCAGTGCCACCAAGATGCAACCCCAGAGGAGGGACCCGACGTAGCCTAGGGGGCAGATTCCCTGTTTACTACTGCCTGGCCTGTGCTTTACCTTACCTTCCTCAGTGTTGCTTCCATCTCTATGGTAACTGGAGTGGGAGTCAGGAACCAGCCTTGAAAACGATCATCAGAAACCATCTTCTAATTCTATTTCCATGGAAACAGATGACAGATCAGTGGAAATAAGGTAATATTTTTAAGTGAGGTAATCCTGAGAGAGAGAGAGAGAGAGAGAGAGAGAGAGAGAGAGAGAG
>NW_021620795.1:4702683-4728438 GCF_004785775.1 Grammomys surdaster
GGGAGGGAGGGAGAGAGAGAGAGAGAGAGAGAGAGAGAGAGAGAGAGAGAGAGAGAGAGAGAGAAGGAAGAGTCTACAAACTAATTTTCCATCAGTTTTTCAGAAAGCTGGAATTTAGGAATATACACTGCTCACGTAGTATACTTGCAATGACATTCTTTTGAGGTTAAAAGTGAATTGAAGAGAAAAAGAAGAATGATACCATACAATAAACCAGGGAAATTAAGACAATATTGTCTCAGCAGCAATCTTAAAAACTTCAAATAGAACATTCCATACCCGACCTAAGCACACTCTTTAGCCTTCAACTTTTATTACAGAGCTACCATCATATATGATGCTTTTCACCCCATAAAACAAATGCCTTGCCTGGAGACATGCTTGAACCTGAATTTGGACCCATAAAACCCATACTAAAAAACCAGGTGTGGTGACATGAGTCAGTAATGCTAGCACTGAAGAGGAGACAGGTGGAACCCTGAATCTTGCTGGCCAGCTAGCCAAGCCAAGTCAAGCCATTAAGACACACTGTCTCTAGTCAAAGGTAGAAGGTGGCTGAGGACTGATGCCCAAGGTTGTTTTTTTGACCTCCATACACATAAATGTTCATTCATATACTCGCACATTCCAAAACACATACACACCATATATACATATACATATGTATATTACATACATATACACATACACACACACACACACACACACACACACACACACACACACACACACACACACATATATATATATATATATATATATATATATGAAGCTTTGCAATAGGAGGAAAGTTAAGAGTAGGGATAGAATAATTCTCTAAAGCCAAAACTTTTCTAGAGCCAACTACTTCATAGCAAACTCACTAGGCATCCTGAGCACTGATTGATTGACACCAACCCCGAGGGCAGCAGCCTGCTCATGCCTGCTGCTTCCGTGAGCACCAGTGTAACTTAGCAAACCACAGGTGACCTGCCAGATCCTTCCTGTGACATAATGTTGGTCCAAGACCCAAAATAGAGAACAATGGAGAAAGAACCTGGATTTGCAGGCCGAAATGGTAACAAATCACAGCACTTCAGGTCAAAAATAGACTGGGCTCATGAGAGCTGCCACGGTCAGATAGATGGGATTTCTGCTAAGTAAATGGAAGAGGCAGAGCGTTAAAAAGAGACTCACACTGTGGAACAGATACAAAGCGTTTGCCCATCCACTTCCCAATTGTGTGGTACATAGCTGCCATGCATGGGAGACTTACTCCCCCGGGGACTGTACTAAGCACATCACAGGCAGGCATCTCGTGCAACCCATTCCACATAAGGGCCAGCATCCTGAGTGACAGATAAGATGCTTATGGCCCTAAGTCACCCAGCCAGGTCCTCTACTTGGCTATACTTGGCTTCCTAAAATAGTCACCAGAAACACCTCTAGAGAACTCTACCCCAACCATTTGGGACAGCAAGGCCTTTCAGGGGCATGCTAAATAGAAATCTACTAGGAGAAAGCCTCATGTTATCCACCAAAAACATAGATAAATGCTCTTTGAATGAAGACTAAAGTTTTATTGGGAAAAAAAAAACAAGTTCTCAGGACTGGATATGGATCTGCCTTTAAGAGTAGCACTTATTATATTTGCAGAGGATTCGGACTCAGTTCTCAATACCTGTATCCAGTGCCGCACAAGCACATATAACTTCAAGGCTGGGAAATCTAATGTTCTCTTCTGGTTTCCACAGGTGTCCACAAGCATGTGCACACACACATACACACACACATGCATACACATACACACAAACACATACACACACACACACACACACACACAGAGAGAGAGAGAGAGAGAGAGAGAGAGAGAGAGAGAGAGAGAGAGGAAAACAGAGCGGGGAGAGAGAAGGAGGGAGGGAGGGAGAGAGAGATTACAAAATAAAATATTTTAAAAAATAAGAAACAAGCTCTTTTTAACAAAAATCAGAAAATGATACAATGAAACATGAGAATCAAAACATAAATTTTAATATTTCATAGAAAATCCGGGTTGTTTTAAAAATAAAATAAAGAGCCTTTAGCAAGGGGAAGCCTTAAATCATATTGTAATGGAGAGATATAAAGAAGCTGTGGAAATACATACAATCGTGTCAAAAGGCAATGTCCTCATGTTTGGTAACAGGGAGATGACTGCGACTTCACAAACTACATAAGATAGTAGCCACGACAGACAGGTCCGGCCCACGGGGGAAGCAGGTTCTTAAGGCTGACCCACAGAAAACAACCAACAGCATAGTGTTGTGCTTCTAGTACATGCTGCAGCAGGAACATGGGCGAATTTAAACATTATGAAATGCACAAATTGTCTGCCAGCATTATCCCTACAAAAGAAATCAGAACATAAGATAATATAGCAAGGAATTGCTGTGACACAGAGAGGAAAGCTTCAAGGTAGGAGCAGAAATGTAGGCTGAAGGCAGCCTTAGTCAGGCAGACATGGCTGTGAGCCAGGGGAACTGTCTCCCTTAAACACGTAAAAAGAAACTTAGAAACTAAGCAAACCATTCGGAACAAGGGAAGCAGAAAAGTTCACAATGGGCCAGATGCATAAAGTCGGGACAAATGAACCACACTTGGTGTGATGTAAGATACAGAAAGGTCTAGTCTCTAACACTCACCATGAGCTCTTCCACAGTGAGGCCCTCTCACATCCAAAGCATCTTCAAAGCAATGAAAAATTAGCTATGAGAAACTAACAGTCTGTGCTTTACGGGCAGTTGAGGAAGGCAAGTTGCTGAACTTACTGGTATCCTGGAAGAGTTTCAGTGTCTGTGATGTCGGTTAGCATAGATGTAACCGTGAGTATGGAGTGAATTTGTCTGACCTCCGTCTAAGAGGGAGGTGGTACAGGAATTCAGGCAATGTGGTGAATGCAGTTGGAGAAAAACTTAACAGCAACTGGTCAGGAACCATCCAATCGCTACCGTGACCACCCACCTCCACTTCCAAGGAAAACTTGAAATCTTTCTTCAAAAGGGATTTCAAGTTCATCATGTTATGGTTGTGATAGCTCTGGACCAAGAAAAAAATTAAATTAACTAATTGTCGCAATATTTAAAGGTAGACTTTCTAAATAATCATAATGGGAATACAGAGTTTGCACTTCCTGGATCTTTACAAAGGAAACTTTTCTGGGTGGAAAAGGGCAAAGGTCAAGTGCCACCTGTTCAGTCTTCTAAGACTACAGGAGCTCCGTATAGATGCTCTATTTCCGCTCAAGTTTGTTCCGTCATGCTCTGTAATTATTAGTGAGGTGCTGTTCTAAGATGGGGCAGACCATGTCTGTTTCCATAACAACTTGGTTCAGACTTCAGCGAGAAAGAACCTGTACTTTCAGAAAGAGGTAAGCATCAGCTTGCTTGTGTGCCAGTCTGAAGAAGTAGGCTCGCTGTAAGGCCACAACCCTTCACAGCACATTAGCAGCTCTTCTGGAAACCTTTTAATCCCCGAATTGCATTATTATTAAACTTACTTGCAATGGGCTGTTTTAATGCTAATTGTTGCCTGAATTATCGATCTGACTAAGCACGTAAGGTAATACTGTGCACTTAAGATAGAGAAGGATGTATTTTTTTTTCTTTTTTTGGCCAAAGGGCAAGAAAGAGAAGACCCGAAGATGTTTTCACAAAAAGAGTTCCAAACTCAAAAAAGTTCAAAGAAATTCTGGTCACACAAATTGAACAGCTTTCTCTGTGCTAAGATGCTCCCAGGCTTTCATCTTTCAAACGGTCACCTGTCTCTTCCCAGGTGGAGGAGTGGGCTTCATCTAGAGCCCTGTAGTACTTTTACCATGTTTCTTGCCCAGGTACCCTAGGTTGAACCAGCATGTTTTACCCATGACTTTTCAGTGTTAACACGAGAGCAGTCCTGGACAATCTGGGCCAGCTGCTCTCCCTACCCTGCCCTCAGCACTATGAGAGGCTGCCTCCAAGCCCCTGACATTGACATTAGAGTTGGTAGAAAGCTGTTCCTCCTGGTGAGGGAGTGGGAATCACTCTTCATTTCTCTTTGTAACTTCAGCACCTCCCAAAACGCTGAGCATAGGATGCTCAACATGTGTTTAGTATATGAATTAATATGGCCAATGAAGATGGAAGAGCATTTTAGACAAAGTCCACTTCTCTTCCTATTTGCTTATTATTACTAGGTCTGAGTATATAAAAATGCCCTTTATCTAGATTGAAATGATCAAAGAGTATCAATTTCAACTTTCAACCTAATTACCACCCCTTTATAAAACTACAAAATATTTACATAAATTGGGTGGCCATCTTCCCCATAGTCCCTTGGCAGAAGAACAGGGACTGAACTGAAACATAAAAATTAACATGGAATCTGAGATTAGGCTAGAACAAAGAAGTAATTTCAGGCAGGAATCTAAATATTAGGCTAGAACAAGAAAGTAGGCTTCAGACATGAAAATGACTTTGGGCTAGGACCGGGAAGTTGGCTCAGATATTTTGATCATCCTGATAAGCCCTTAGAAAGAGTGATCATGGTAGTGTTCACAGAATTTTGTTTATTGCCTTGCTTGTTCTTTGACTATTTGTGTTTATTGTCTTCCTTGTTCCTTGACTATTTGCATCTATTGTATTGCTAGTCCCTCAACCTAGAACTGACCTTAATACTAACATGTAATTAAAATAGTATAAAAGCAAAATGGAGGAGGGAAGATGGGATAGGAGATTCTAGGGAGGGGAAATAGGGAAAGGGGATGACATCTGAAATGTAAATAAATAAAATATCCAATAAAAAACATGAAAAAATAACATGAAAGTGAAACAGAGGAAGACCAGGGTCTCTTCTAATGAGGAGAAGTGGAGGAGAGTTTTAGCCTGCGATATGCAAACTTGGGGAAGTCTGGGTCAAATGGGCCAGCTCTCTGAGGGCTCTGTCCCCAGTCCGCTCTCATTTTGGGAGCATCTTTCTTTCCATAGTAAGCTTCATTTTAAGTCTTACCATGAATCCCTAGTACAACCCTATCCCTGAGAAACAAGAACCCCAAATGGGGCAGATATCCTCTGAACTTGGATTTATGAGGCCATAATCTTTCCCTCACCCTGGGCTTTCTCACCAATCCCTGCTGTTTTTCTCCAAAACTTTAACACACTTGTCTTGAACTTCTTTCTGAATCTATTTAAACATTTTTTTTTTTAAAAATGGAAACTCAAAAGAAACCTCCGTTCTCTCAGAAGCAAATCAATATCAGATTCTATGACCTCTTAGGTTCCAAAAGTCTTGTCCAGCTCAGTTTTCACCAACGTCCCATACACAGAATGAGACACTGAGAAGGAGAGTCCATTCTTCAATGTAATATGGATATAAAAGGAGATTTTTGGCCTCCAGAGTGGAAAGGCTGCTGCTATTGCCACATGCAAGCAGGTTACAGCAATGCTCTGCCTAGCGACCAAAGTTGGCCAAAGCCTGTAAGTCAGAGTCTCAAAAGAAAGCAAGCACATGGGTCCAGAATGAATAACACATGTTCAGCCAAATCAAATAAACACTTTTGCTCTGGCTTTGCACTGGCAGACCAGAGTCAAGAGCTGTACTGCTCTCAGATGGTGAGAGCAGAGGCTACAGATACCTGAGGAGAGATGCTGGGAAGGCTGACTGTGGGCTGTACAAGTGAGCTTGGCAAAGAGAATGCCAGATAGGCCAGCTTTCTCCAAACATGTTGGAAGTTTATCATGGGCTAGCCACCTACAGGAGACAGCCAGAGTGGAGGAGACAAGGGAATGTGTACAAAGTACAATATTCTTAGCCTGCAGTAAGGGAGGAAAGACACCCAAAGCCAGCAGTGAAGGTTGGAAGTGAAGTAGACAAAAAGACTAAAGAGAAAGAAAAACAAAGGGAAGTGAGGATAAATGCACACACACACACACACACACACACATACACACATACACACACATACACAGACACACAGGAAGGTGGATAAGATCAGCAGGAAGCCAGCCCATGGAAGGAACAAACCACCTGTTAGAGACCAGCATTTAGGAGAGAAGAGGGAACTCTGCCCCTCAATTCTGTCTTCTGGCCCCTGGGTTTCAGTCTAGGAGGAATGCTCAAATACAACCTGATCTGGCCATTTGTGCTTTCAAGTCTCAGGATTTTCTGCATTTCTTGAACTAAATCACAT
This sequence comes from Grammomys surdaster, assembly GCF_004785775.1. Lineage (NCBI taxonomy): Eukaryota > Metazoa > Chordata > Mammalia > Rodentia > Muridae > Grammomys > Grammomys surdaster. The sequence continues at coordinate 4,708,865 of NW_021620795.1, forward strand.
TCCTTATTTCCACTTCTTCTGTAGCTTTGAAGAGAACAATTTCATATCTGGAATGAGGACCTTTGTGAGTCACCTCCCCTTCCTCTAGGACTGTAAAGTGCTTACTCATTGTGGACTCTGTCATCTCTGAGTATATCCCTAGTTGAGTCTGACCACTTTGGGGGTCAATCCTGCCACCCAAGAAAGCAGCCACACTGTGTAGTGTAAGGCATACCTAGATCACACAGAACTTCTGTACAGGTTAACTAATGGAGCTTTTACCAGATAAAGCAAGGTAATTAATGCCCTGTGAGGTTTTGTGTGTGTGTGTGTGTGTGTGTGTGTGTGTGTGTGTGTATGTGTAAAATCTATGTGTGTGACATGTATGTGACATACACACACACACACACACACACACATAAACATATATAGCATAATAGAGCTACATCCTCACTAAACTTTGCTAGCCTTCCAGCTGTTTCTAAGAAATGGTTACCACTTCAAATTATAACAAAAAAGGGATAGAGAAATGGTTCAGTTGGTAGTGTCTGCCACACAAGCTGGATGACATGGGATTGGATCCGCAGAACCCATGTAAACTCCAGGAATGGTGGTGCATACCTATAACCCCAGCACTGGGACAGGGGGGAGGCAGGCATATCTCTGAAGCTTTTGGATCAGTTAGTCCTAGGTGCAAGGGAGACTCTGCCTCAAAAATTGAGGTGGAGATCAATCGTGGGAAGCATCTACTATTGACCTCTAGACTTCCCTGAACTTATATTCATGTGCATGCTTACTGCCATACATACATATACCACAAAAATATATTTTTATATTATTAAACATCTATTAAATGTAATGGTAACAAAGATTCACAAAATAACTCCATAAAAGTCCTAAATGGGAAATCCTCAATGTTACAGGTTTATGAAATCTACATGCACTCCCCTCCCTCGGTCAGCCTGCCAGCTCACAGGCAGGCTTCTGCCTATCAATACAGAATAGCTCCAGTTACTCAATGTAATGTTCATAAAAATTACTCTTTCTATATTTCTGTTGTGTTTGACACTGTTTGATGCACCTAACAGACACTAGAGAAAGCCTAGACTCTACTGACACTGTAAATGATAAAATATACTCATCTTCCTGGTTGGGCTCAAGTTTCATGAAAATGTGGCTTCTTCTACAGAAGAGAAGCTCTAAATATATATATATATATATATATATATATATATATATATATATATATATATATTTGCTAGACTTCATAGAAAAAGCTTCTACTGAATAAAATTGATTCCAAATGGAGGAAGATTAGCTCACTGACTCAACCTTAACTGATATTGTTGAAATGGGAGGAAGGAAGGGAAGAGGAAGGGGAGAGGTACAGAAGGAAAGGGGAGGGAGAAGGAGGGGGACAAGCAGGGGAGAAGGAGGGAACTCTCTAGGCCCTCTCAAGGCAAGTCTCCATCATAGAAGAGGTTTGAAGCAAAGATATCTTGTGCTTCCAAGACGTCTCAAGGGGGCTCAAACCATGCTCATGAGGATTTGTCCAAATACTCTTTAACTGTTCAAATTTGATGCAAAGGCCTACTTTTTGGTAGACACAGACAGCTTTCTACCCCTGCTTGGTCAGAAATTTAAATCTCTTAAATGAAGGCTGATGCATCAGAGGAAGTATTCCTTGTTCTCCTAATTCAGTCTTGAGCAAAGTCACCGATTGGTAGCCACTACCCTCATTCTTCACTAGAAAATTCACTCCTCTCATTCAGATCTTGACAAAAATGCCTTCTGCTCAGACAGAGATCTTCTTTTCTCAGCTATATCAGAAAATCCCTTGACCCGACATCTCTCCCACAGGATTCTCTATCCCCTGTCCCCATTTACTTTACCACCTTTGTTACCATGGGGGGTTGGGGGGGTACACATGCACATGTGTGTCTTCCTCTATCCTTCCCACCTTAACTCTTTGAGGGAGGGGCTCACTGAACCTTGAGCTTAGCTGACCAGTTGACCAGACTGACTGTGTAGCAAGACCCAGAGATCCTCTAGTCTTTGCCTCTTGAGCTCTGGGATCACAGTGCTGCCACGTTGGCTTTCATGTGAGTGCCTGACTTTCAAATTCAGTTCTTCACTCAGTTCTTCACGTATACTCAGGAGCCATTTTATACTGACTTTGTCAGACCTGTCTCTGTTTTTTTTTTAAGTGGTTTGTTTTCTATTTTTCCCATTAAACTCTAAGATCCACTGGGGCAAGGGTCTCGATACAGAGTAAAACTACAATAATAAACTGGTAAAAAAAAAAAATACATAAAACAGGACCAGACACGAGAGCCTATGGCCCAGTGTACAAACTCTGAGTCATCTCCATGAACTTTGAGACAATATATTGTTTTAAAGGATAACAGTGAACTCTACAACCAAAACAGCCAAACCACTTCACTTGGGACTTGTGGTTCTGAAAAATGCTCCAGTTCTCGCAGGCTTTTATTTACAGGTTCTGGAGCAGACATTAACACTTACCCAGCCTCCATTCCTCTGTTGAGAGTCAGAGAGTCGGTGAGATGCTTTCTATTGTTTTTTGATTTTCTGGTTTTGTGTCTATAAGACAAACGACCCCTAGGGGCTAACAGCATCACCTATGATGGGTTAGAAAAACAGCAAAGAGTTCCTGCTCCAAATAAGATGAAAGGCAAGGACCAACTTATGAGTAAAGAATAGCAGTTGCAAATTTGTTCAGCTGAAGGATTCACTAACAAGCAAAACATAAGAAAGGGAAGGAAAATAAAAAGATGGGAAACAGAACAGGAAAAGGCTTAGGTCAAAAATGAGAAAACATGTAAAGAACAGGAACCTAAGAAAATATGAAAGCTTGCCATTTGTGAGGAAAGGAAGATAAAAACCAAAGAATACACTGTGAGTCCATCTCATTCGTTAGCCAGGCAAGCCTTGCATGGGCGTTCACTAATTAAAGGTCCCTTTAAGAACCTCTGCAGGAAAGACTGTCTTGAGATGAGCTCTCCTACAGCAATCACAGCACAGGATCTCAGGGGATAAGGAACTCATCAACACAAGGCAACTCTGCCCATTCCTCCAACCCCAAGGGAACAAAGAAGCTGAACAAGGTGACCTCTAGGCCATCAAAAAGTTGGCTCCACACTACATCAAGAGTCCTCTGATCCAAATGAGATCATCCCTGATCTCACCAACAAGCCCTGGAGCCAGTCAACTTGAAGACGCATGGCTTTCCAGGTTTGAGCTAGGTCGTCACACCATTCTACAGCTTCAGATTGTTAGCGCTTGCAGCTATGTAGGCATGGGCAGCAGCCTTTAATCCCAGCACTTGAGAGGCAGAAATGGAATCACTGGGCAAGCTAGCTAGCTAGAATAGCTGTAATCTGAGCTCTGGGGTCTGCAAAAGACCCCAAAATAAAATAATAAATCTCAAAATAAAAAATTGGAGAATCATCAAAGACGACACTGAATGTAAACATCAGGAATTCACGTATGCTCATCACACACACACACACACACACACAAGCACGCATAGGTCAATACACATATAAACATGCATATACACCACTTGCTTACACCAAAAGGTCATTTCTATAAATTAAGTACCACCAAGATGGTGACAGCACTAACATGTTTTAGTGAAGATGTTTGCAATAAAAGAAAGGAGGGGGGAGACCTCTCGACTGCTAAATTTGAATAATTTAATTAGGACATTCAGGGGTAAAATTAAAGGTACAATCCCATATCTTGAAACAAATAGTACTCCCTATTCTTCTCCCACATAATCACTTAATGCAGGGCCTGGACGATGGGGTGATTTTCATGCCTGTTCACGGGATACCAAGGTGAGCAGCTAATAACCTGCAATATGAGGCTTCTTTAAGATTAGTGTGTGGAGCGAGCGGGCTGCATTGTAATTTAGAGCTGCTGACCTTGGGAAAACACAGGAGAAGAAACATGATGGATGTAAGCTGCAGAGGGCCTCAGGACTGTGACATCATCTGGAGAAGAAAAGTCCAACACTCTAAGCTTAGCCCTGGGGTCTTCTGAATGCTGTGCTGGGCTGAAAGGAAAGGTTGCCAGTTCCACACAGAAGCAGAGTGAATCTCAAAGTTGAACTGAGTCCCTGTCCATCTCTTGTGTTTTCAGCAGACAGGGCAATATGGATTTCATGAGCTTGCCTGCTATCATTCCTGCCCTGAGTTCCTCTTGGTACAGAGTGCTCAAGGTCCCTCCTCTGTGACTCCGTTCTCTGTGTCGCACACCTTAAGTCACACTACTATAAGTCAAATGTATTTTTAGTGACCACATGGTCACTTTTCTGCCATCCCAAGAGGGTTTATCTATCAGTTGCCAAGAATACAACCAGAGGACAAAGAGGGATCCTGGGTACAGCATCATCTGTGTTTCTATGCATACTTAAGTGCCTTCCTTAATTGATATCTGGGGCAAAGAAAGAGCTGCACCAGAGGAGAAGCCACCCTCTCAGAAGCACGTGTGCAGAGTCTCTGAGACCTACTCCTTGTTCATCTGTGCTGAGCTATTCTCGCTCTGGTACTGACACAGATCTCCGCATCATGAGCAAAGGACACCATGAGTTGTCCAGTGGTTCCCAGCCAGGGATAGGACCATCACCAACTCTCTGGGACACTTAGAAAAAAATAGGAGGGAGTATTGTTTTGAGTTATAACAACTGGAGTAGAGTAGCATTTAGTGTGGACAGATCCATATAGGAATTTTCCCTTCCCAGATACCATGAAAGTTTTTGTTTTAAAAGATAAATCTACTAGGTAAATGCCCGAGTCAATAAAGTACTTGCCATACAAGCTTATGAGCCTGAGTTCAGAACCCCAGCACCTAGCTGAAAGCTGAGGCCAGTGGCGCCCCTCTCCAAGCCTAGCATTGAGAAGGGGATGAAACTGGTAGATCTCCAGAACTTGCTGCCCAGCTAGCTAATATATGAGCTGTGGGTTCAGTGGAAGACTGTCTCCAAAAATAAGATGGGAAGCCATAGATGTAGACACTTGGCCACACACACATGCACAAGCATATACATATACATACTAACATGAGCACACATGCTCTCCATGAAACATACATATCCATATATAATCTATGTCTCACATACAGAGAAACCAAGAGAGACATAGTCAGAAATACACACAAAGACAGACAGACAGACAGACAGACAGACGGCTCTCATTCATTCATCTTGACAGAAAAGAAAAGGAATTCAGAGACATTTAGCATCTTGCCCAAGTTTATTCAGCAGAGGAAGCAAAGTTGGGCCTGAAGCCTAAATCGTCTGACTATCCCTTTCTCTTCCACAATGACAAGTAGAAAGACCAAGAAGAGAAGTAGGTAATATGTGCTCTTAAACCCTTATGATGCTCAAGTCCTGGGCTAAGTCTTTGCATTTTGTATTGCATCAAAAGCTCACAGGAAAGGAAATGACTCTGTGAAAGGCCAAAGGCCTGGAGCTGGCATGCCTGAGGTTGGCAGTCAGGGAGTCTATCACACTCAGGAGGGAACAGTATTGTGTCTACCCACAGAGGGAGGATAGAGACTGCAGGACAGGTGACTTCCCTCTCCCCAGTAGATGTAAAATATCTGGGTAGTCCCAGCCATTTGGGAGACTAAGGCAGGATTTTCATTTGAGCCAGGGATTCAGGGGCAGCCTGAGCAACATAGAAAGACTCTGTGGTCCTCCCTTCTCCCAGAGAGGACAACAAAGGGAGTAAAGTCCTATAACGGGGTTCAGAAGCCCTGTGAATACAATAGAAAGGACTACCAGAATTGGCTTCAGAGAGGCAGCTCAACTTTAACCAGGGTGAATCAAGTGCTATAGCTTTGGGGGAAAGGAGTAGGGATTTCTAGGGTGGGTACATATCATGGGCTACAGCTTAGAGTACCTGGATTGCATGTAGAGGCATTCCAGGAATTCCAGGTGCTTGCTGGACAGTTTCTTATCAGGAGACAGGAAGCTGAACAGGTAATCTCAGCTAGGCTATGTGACATTCCACAGGTAGAGGGGGGGGGTGTCCAGTATCCGAGACAGTCAAAGAAGGAGAAGCCCTGCAGGTAAAGGGAGTCCTCCATTTTGTACTCAAGAGCACTGTCTGAACAATGGTAGACTGTGACCTTACTTAGCAGGGTTTCTCCCCCAGACCCCATTTTACCTGCTTCCCACTGGAGATCCACTGCAGGTACAAGCCACTCTGCCTTGAGCATCCTGTCTCTGTTTCCCCACACTCCCTTCACCCAGGTAAATCCTACCTGATGCTGAATCTGTCCTCTCTGTCTGGGTTAGACAACTTGTTAGCTGCTGCATAAGCACTGAGTTCTTCCTAACTCAGAAACTAAGCACTGTTTCTGATATTGCAGTCCCTGACATTGTACCAGGCATCCTAGAGACAGGGTGCCTTGACACCTCCTCACCATGCAAGTCCCTGATTGCCCATCACACAGAAGACACCATCGTCTTTGTCTTCCAGCTATCCCTGAAGCCCTAGTGTCTGGTGAATCTCTCTCTCTCTCTCTCTCTCTCTCTCTCTCTCTCTCTCTCTCTCTCTCTCTCACACACACACACACACACACACACACACCACACACACAAGCTCACATGTGCTTTTCATGAGCTACCACAGACCTCATCCTTCCTTCTCTCTTTTCTAACCAAGTCGTCAGTCTTGAAAGGAAGAAAGAAATGCTCAGCTCAGATCCTTGGGGCATCTAGGGCAGAGCCACAGATGACCTGCAGAGGCAGTGCTAGCATGTGAAGTTTGGTTACTATGTCTAGAGTTGACTGCTGCCATTCCCTAAGGTTTCATGTACCCACCATAACCAAGTGCTGGCGGCCACTGAGATGGGAGCATAGTCTATTGTGGCAATTCTTTTTCTCCTTGCTGAGACAAAACACCTGAAAAACATCTTGAGGAAGGAAGGGTTTGCTTGGGAGGCAAGGCTAGGAATGTGAGGTGGCTGCACACACTGCACCCACACTCGGGACCCAGAACAGGTAAATATCCCTGCTCAGCTCTCCCACTCATGATGAAGTCCAGACTCCCAGTCCATGGATACTGCAATCCACAACAAGGTGAGATCTTCCCGCCTTGGGTCAATTTCTTTGGAAATTCTTTCATACATACCCAGAGGTTTGACTGTCCAGTGATTTCAGAGTCCATACAGTTTCCTGTGAAGAGTAATGATCACACAGAGACTACTACAAGCCTCTGTCACATATCACATCAAATACAAAATCACCACCGCAAGCCCTGTGACCCTCTAATGCCCTGCTCTGTGGCTACACCGTGTTCTGATCATGTCACAATCTTGTGAGGAACATTTGTCTCTGGACCTCCCTCTTGTTTTCAACCTTACCTAGACTGTGTCCAGTGAGGTCTTCTCCAATTTCCCTATCTTACATAGTACTCTCTACTTCTTTATCCCAGTTACTTTCCATTACAGCTTACTGAGTATCTAACACTACGTTATATGTCATTATTTCTCATACCTTCTCATCATTTTTGCTGCCAATGGGCAAGCTTCAGAGTCAGGAAAAATATCTTCCCTCTGTATCTCTAAATATTTAAGACAGAACTTGGTCTATTATATGTTCAATAGACGTTTGTAGATTAAATAAAGGCATGGCTGCATTTCCTACTATATTATAAGGTCCAGGGAGCACAGCATGGAACCCTTTGAGAAAGGCTGCACTTCTCAAACTGATTGCAGTGGTATTTCCCAACAACATGGTCTTCTGAAGATCTTACCATTCTCTCTTTTTCCGTATGAAGAACTAACCAAACTGGCACAAATGATGACATATAAAGTCTGGTCCTCAAGTGCCATGGACTCTACCTTCCTCTCCTTGGGTATCTGTTCTTGAAACCCAACTGCCCTGTTACAAATAAGCCCAAACTGAGAGAAGGCACGATCCCTCACCCGAGGGCTTTCAGCCTATAGCACAGCTAAGACTCTCACATACATAAGTCACTCTTCCTCCAGACAATTCTGACTCCCAGCCGTTAGTCATCCCCAGCCTCCATCTTTCCAGATGTACAGAAGCCACCTACCCATGTCCAAACCCCTAATTTCAGGATCCCTGAGCATGGCAACATGGTTGTTTATTGCTAGAGAGTTTGGGGGCATGGGGGTTGTTGCTACTAGGAAATAGTAATTAGAACACCTCTATCAACACCATGTGACCCAAATCTTGTACTTAGCAGAGTCTCATTGAGTATCTTTGAGGAAGTACTCTGACTCCTCACTTCTGGATCCAAGCTGCACTCTACATATTACCTTGATCCCAATGATTCTTAGGAAGAGCACCATATTACCCAGGCTTTGAGAGGACCCTTCCAGATTTCTGAGAGCTTTGGATAGCTCTCAATGACCATAGCAATGAATGTGAAGCAGACTTTGAGCTGAAGGCTCTCTACATTCATAGGTGGGAAGGTATAAAGATGGAGTGGTCACTCTCCACAGAATGTTTGCCACTCTCTTAAGATCAGGAAATGAGGAGGCACTAGCACCCACAGCAGGCTGGCTTCAGCTCAGTCTTTACAACAATTCCTGAAGGAGTTGCCTGTCAAGTACACAGTAGAAGCTAAACACCCATGGAAGACAGCTGCTTTGTACATCATAATTCTGGGGCAGGTTGTGAAGCTGCTACCTCAAAAAGCAACAGTTGTTTCCATTAGGGTTAAATGGAAGCAAAGGTGCAAATGTTGGAAGGATTTTCTAAGGTCCTGGAGCTGAAACTTTGTCTCGTTTGTTCCCTCTTAAACTCCAGTGTTGCCACACAGAGAAGCAAAAAGAGATTAACTCTGAGGCTAAAGAGACTCAAGATTCCTGGCCCCTGGCTCATATGAGCTCCACACCCGAGAGAACATGGCGTGTGTTCTCATGTATATGACTTAGAACGATCAGCAACATAAGACAGTGCAAGCCTTTACCTCATCGTGAGGACAGATTGCATCTACATGCCATTTGCATCCTACTATCCTCCTCCTCCCAGGAGGCAGCCTTCATGTGGCCACCAGCCTGGTCAGGATCTGACAGAGAGGTCGTTTCATTGCTGTATTCAGCATGAGAGAGCTACAAATGTACAGGAAGCCATATATGGCAGCCATTGCCAGTTAGAAATATGTGCAGAGCTGAGCTTCACAAGCTCCTCTGCGTGCCTGAAGGAAGTAGCCTTCATGCTGCGTGAAGCTATCATTTCCGTGCTCGCTGACATCTTAAGGACAGAGAGCCCATCCTCCAGCACTTGTCCCCTATATGCAAACCTCCTTCCCAGTGGCATCTTCCATAGCAATCCATGCCCAGGGCTATCCACACACAACTTAACCCATTGGATCAGCCTCTGCTCACATTCCTCCTCTGGCAAAATGGCTTCACTCCATCTCATTACTTCAGACCATTTAATTTCTTATTTCTTTGACACAAAACACTGGTCTTGGTGGGAAAAGATAGCATAAAACTCACAAAAGCCTAAACGAAGGGAGACGCTGATTATAAACGGGCTAGTGACTGTCTTCAGAGAAAATTTAAGATTAGTAACTGGACAGGAAACTTAAAGAGCCCGTGAGTCTTATGGTTCATGCATGACAGAAATTTAATGAATTTAATTTCTCCAGATTTGACAGTGAACCTGAAAATGCCAATGAGGACCCTAGTAACAAGCAGTGAACAAGAAAAACAAAGTCGATCTAACTTCCAGCATCCATTCTCACCAGTGCCTTCACCCAGTACTAATGCCAGGCTCCCAGCCACCCTGACTTTCAGGGTCTATTGGGGCAGTCTTGGTGCCAGAATTCTCAAGGCCCCCACTGTGCAGCCCTGAGGGAGCCCTGTGGGAACCGCTGCCAGGAAGAAATGACTCATTCATTCTCTTGTAGGAAAAAAAATCCATTTTCTTGTAGTATAAAATCTCACCATCTGAGGAAGAGTCAGTCAACAAACGATCCGCCAAAATCAGAGAAAGGAATGGGATTACAGAGTGTGTTAGGCAGCTAATTAAAACAATAATCATTTCATGTTTATTGCCTGGATTTTATAATGCTTCTGGTATGTTTGTTATATAACTGGCACTTTAAGCTTTCAAATTAAATAATGTACTGTGATTTCTTTTCTATTCCTAATTCTGTGCTCTTTGTCGTGAAGTATTTTCTCCTCCAACACTGTATAAGCTAATGTCCTTTCTGGAGAAAAGAACTGTCTGTGTGTGTGTGTGTGTGTGTGTGTGTGTGCGCACGCGCTCACATATGTGCCATGAAACATGTCAGAGGACATCTCCAGTGTCAGTCCTGGTCTTTAGCCTCTATGGAGACAGAGTCCTTTTGTTATCTATTTCTACATACATTAGGCTAGCTTGTCTGCAGGCTTCTGGAGGTTCTCAAGCTTCTGCCTCCAATCCCACCACAGAAGGGCTAGGGTTACAGGCAAGCCCTGCTCTGTGCTCCCTGCCTGATGCAGATTGTCGGGACCCAGGCTCAGGCCGTTATGCTTTCATGTGATGGCTGGTGTGCCATCTCCTGAGCCCATTCGAAAACTCTGTCACAGAGGTAGATTTGATTAGTTGAATAAGATGTGGGAGGAGTGGACTTATGGTTCCATACCCAAACTGGTTCCGAGAGCATTAGACAGCAAACAAACATTGAGCCAAACTGAGGCCATGGGCATTGAACAGCCCTGTTGCATATGATGTCCAATACCTGGAGCAAATTCAGGACTCTGGACACTGGATGGAACCTTCCTGTGCATTATCTATCCTTTACCCTGCCCTCCAACTACTGGATATACTCCAATACAGAATGTAAATCTTGTGATATTAAACTTTAAATTTATTGTAAATCCCATCCATACTACAAGTTCCTGAAAGGGCCTCTCATAGAGACTATAGATGATGAAACATTCAAGAGACAAAATCTGAAGTTGTACATAACAAATAGTTGCAACCAAGTTAAAATAAGACCCACAGTGGTGGTTAGTTTGTATAGTGGTTTGAATATGCTTGGCCTGGGGAATGGCACTGTTTGTGGGTATGGCCTTGTTGGAGTAGGTGTTGCCTTGTTAGAGGAAGTGTGTCACTTTGGGGGTGGGCAATGAGACCCTCCTCCTAATCACATGGGAGCTGGTCTTCTCCTATCTGCCTCCAAAACAAGAGATAGAACTCTCAGCTCCTCCAGCACCATGCCTGCCTGGACACTGCCATGCTTCCTGCCATAATAATAATAGACTGAACTTCTAAGCCTGTGAGCCACAGCCAACTAAATGTTGTCCTTTATAAGATTTGCCTTGGTCATGGTGTCTATCACAGCAATGCAAACCCTAACTAAGACAGTTTGGTTTCTGCTTTCTTTCTACATTGTCCCATTTTTTCAAATTATCTTAAGTTATCATGCACTGCTTTTATGACAGCCAAAGGGATCAGGACCCCAGCAGGAGACAACCACGCAGGCAGACATAGGGATTCTGAAGAGGATCAGGCTCAAAGTTGGAGACAAAGCTTATACCATCTATAAGGCGGTGTCACCTCTATGGCAACTACCATGCAGTGTGTCCTATCCAGGATTCATAGAAATCTTCTTCCCAGTGGCCACATATACCCCCTCTACCCATATTCTTCTAGACAGAGGAAGACACCTGACTACTTCAAACAGGATGGGAAATAATGATAACTCAACATACCCAGAGACAAAACAGATGGAGTATTTGCAAATACCACTACTGGCACATCCATAAACACAAATGGAAGGAGCTGAGAGGAGGCTCCAAGCCACACGAGGACCCATGAAAACGAATGGAACAGCTCCTCTGTCTGCTAACCTGGACAACACAGAAGCAAGTGTGGGGTGAGGTCACTTGGGAAGCTTACCTTGGAGAAAGCAGTGTCAACTCTGGAGACTCAGCATGTGGGTGTGAAAGAAATGGGAGTACACATCTGTTTCTGAGAGTCCCATTCAGTATTTAGAATGGTCTTCATATGGACAGATATGTGTTTAGTTCAAAAGGGAAATCTATTTATTTGTATAGAAGAGTCTGTGCTATTGTGGCTGTGGGGAAGGACGACAGGAAGCAGACCCCCCCCCCAGCCACTGCCACTGCAGGCTGCCCCGATGCTCCTGGTGAGCTCCTTCATCCACCTATTTTTCTGACAAGTATGGAGCTCTTGCACATTGTTCAAAAAGAATCAATAGTGGAAACATTTCCAAGTCAGTCTGGGACATTTCTACAGAAGGTGTCTGAAATGGAATAGCTCACAAAAGGAAGGAAATTAACAGGTATGGGGATCCAGCTGTACCCGGGGTGACCTCATAGCTACTGCTGTAAAATACACCCCCTGCAGAGTCCAAATAAAGGGCCCCCAAAACATAGAGCCAGGGGGTTCCTAATATCACCATGGTACCTGCCAAAGAATCACAGAGGAAGAGAGGCCAAAGATTGCTAGCAACACGGGAGGAGAGCAATCTTCAATGCTTCGAGCCCCAGGAAGCTGCTGTCCCTCCCACCCTGGGTGGTAATTTCCTTCTGAAATGGTGAGGCTCCTTTTAAAATTGTATGTTGCTGCTCTCCCTCCCTAAGAACTTGTGAATGTCGTGATTACAAGAAAGCTGTTCGCTCAAAAGAAGCCCTGCCCCAGCAGCTTCTCCCCTGTTTTTCTCTGTGTTCCTACCAAAAGCACATCTTTGTCCAGGATGTCAGCCTCACTTGAAGAAGACAGAAGCTGAGGATTGATGTTGACTTGCAAAGCAGTAAAAGATCATGGTGAATGCTATGAAGAAAACTGAGCCTTCTCTTCTGTCTAAACTGATACATCGGTGTTCCAACCCCCAATGTGATAGTATTACAACCTTTGAGAAGGAAGTTAGGTTCAATAAGGTCATAAGGATAGGGCCCTACTCCAATAATATTGGTGGCCTTATAGGACGAGTAAGAGACAGCTCAGACAATCTATCCTACCCCTTCCCCCCCTCTCTGCATACACACACACACACACACAGGGATAGCGATGTAAGGACACAGTAAAAACATGGCTACTTACAGACCACAGAGAGTCCCTTCATCAAAAACATATGGTAACAGCTTGAACTTGGATTTCTAGCTTCCACAACTTAAAGCATATCAAATTCTAACTGTTTAAACCACCCTTACCTGTGATATTTTTGTGACAGTTAAGAATGCGATGAATGTCTAAGTGATGTATTACTATACCACAAGTTACCTCAAAGCCTAGTGGTTTGACCAGTGATGATCTATCTGCCATGGATCTTCTATGGAAGAGGGAGCTAGAGAAAGGCTCAGTCAGAATGCTTTCACTTGGGGTCTCTCAAGTAGCTGTTATCTGATCCCAGCTGGGGTGGCTAACCAAGATTGGAAGATCATCTTTCAAAGGGGCTTCCTCATGTACCTAGCAAGTCCGCACTAGCTGCTGGTCAGGGCCTTTAGTTCTCCCACCTGTGTCTCTCATGACCTGGTGGGTGACTCCCCCATGGCAAAAGATCCATGAGACTAGATGGAGATCAACTCTCAGAAGTCAAATACTGTCTCTCCTGCCTGGAAGGCCAGCTTTGGTGCAGAGTAAGAGACACCAGCATGGGAGAATGAAGGCTAGGAAGCAATGGGGCCTGGATAGTCTCCACTTGATGGAGTCAGCAAGCAGTCATCAGATACAGTGAGTACCTCACAGCCACCCAGCTTTCAGATGAACAGGGCATTTTAAGGAGCAGCCCTTAGCTAATACTAAGAGGCATTACGATATAACTCCCCAAATCCTCTGCCCCTTGGTCAGGATAATTCCATGGTGTCTGTAATGCACTGGCTCCCAGAGTTTTCTAGAAAAAAAAAATCACACTCTGGTCACAGTAGCAAACAGCTTGGTGATACATCTTTATCAGATGTCTTCTTGTCTTTGATTTGCTCCTCCATTTCCCTCCACTTCTAAAGTTTGCCTTTGTACTTAGTCATGACTCCAGGTCTGCCCCTGGGAACACAATGACAGCGATTTGAGGGCCAGCTTTCCTGTATTTACAGTACTTTCCTCTAGCATAGATACATCAACCACTCAGCATCATTTTAAAAGGCAAGGTATAAACTAATGTTGACATGTGTTTGGTGAGCCCTCAGCTGGCAAGGCTGAGACCACATGAAAGCTAGAGAGTTCTTGGGTGAAAACAAAAGTGAGAATCTTTGTGTCCAGTAAGGACAGTTTTGGAAGTTCTGCTTCCACTAGTAATGAGCTTAGACTAGAAATGATGTGCTCCAGAAATGCTCAGCTCCAGAATAGACTTCTTCAGGGGTCTTGTAATCACTGCATGGGCGCTGAGGCCCACAAAAGCAGAGATTCCTACAGACTGGAAACAAGAAGTGGTGCTAACAGATCCATTATTCAGTCATGAATCCACACCACCTAGGCACGCAGGCACCTAGGCTTTCATACAACTTGTTTCAATTCTTGAGTGGGAAAACAAAGACCTACCCATATGTTCCGCTCTAGATTGCAGCCCTGTAACCAGTTCTTGCTGGTGGGGACAGTAACAACTCAGAGGTGAATGGAGCCAGGATGTGTCATTTCTTTGCTCCCTCCCAGGAGCCACCAGGAAGGCAATGTGGTGACCAGCTGGTCAGGATATAAGGAGGTATCCTCCAAGCCCACAGATGCAGAACGGATGTCCTGGAAACTTGCTCAAGCGTAGAAAGGCTTTGTGGGGCCTGTAGGAGAAGTCTTCCTGGGTAGACTCATGAGGAGCCAAGATAGCAAAGCCAGACTATGAAAACCACCTCTCAAAAATCACTACAAAGAGATACCAGGCCTACAGCACAAGGCCTTCAGTAAGCAAAAGTATCAGCTATGGGCCAGTGTGATGGCTCAGCAGGAAAGGGTGCTTGCTGCCAAGCTTGACAACCTGAGTTCAATCCCTGAACTCATCTGGTACAAGGAAAGAAGCAATTCCTGCAAGTTGTTCTCTAACGTATAACAATGCAATTGTATATGCAATTTTAAAAATTAATGTTCAAAAAAATAACAACAGCAGCTAGAATGAAAGGCCATCATTTTCATGGCGAGTACTGCCATCACAGCTATGGATGGCGTGTTGTTTTACTGTAATAGAAACACAGGGTTCTAGTTAAGTGATTTCACTGAAACTGAAAAACAAAAGCTAAAACAATTTATTCATACAAAGACACTAAATATACCAGATGAAGTCATGAAAGTAACGTCAACACCTGAAATGTAGGCATGCAGCCCCTTCCTCATGGGGCTGGGGAAGAGATCATCAGGCCACCGCTTTAAGTGAGATTACTCTATAAACCTACAATAGGTATTTAAACTGTGGGTGTGCAATGTGCCTTCAAGTGATCTCAAAATCAGGCTGGCCCAGACCTCACCTGGCCAGCCTCTGCAGGGATGGTAGGCCAGTAGGCTCTGAGACTGCATTGAAACAGTAACATTCTCATGGAGATGTCTGTCCTTGAGTCAGGCTTCCTAGAAGAAGATAAAATGAAACGCTAAGATTGCCTGCAGTGGGGGAAATTATAATCATTTGGCAGAGAGGTAAGGCCGACAGAGCACAGAATATGATGTTTAAAGAAAGGCGCTCATTGCCTGATGTTGTGGAGCATACCTACAATCCCAGCACTCAGGAGGCTGAGGCAGGAGGATTATGAGCTCCAGGTCAGCCTGAACTACACAGGGAGACACTGCCTCAGAAAGCAAACAAACCAATAAAAAACCAAAAATAATTCTCTAATAATAAAGCCAATTGACTTGTATGTGAATCTTTAAAAGTAATTTTAATAGACTAGAAAATCACAGAATTTTAAAACATGGGTCCCTATGCCTCAGAGCTCTGGGTTTAAATATAAGCCTGTCACCCTTAATCTTAGGCACATTATCCAGCCTCTGCAATCTTGGTTGTTGTTGGTAAGGAGAAGGTAATAAGACCTTCCTAATAAGGTTACTATGGATATTAAATAAATTACTATATCTAAGTGTGTAAATTAATGTCATCCATATGACAGGTGTCACAGTAGCTTAGCAAACACTGTCTAAATTTGAATATAAGAAAATAATGATCAGACTGAAAAATAGCATTCAAATCAGCTGGCCAGATTAAAACCATTATTTATTCATCTACTCTATAGTATTAAAAAGCATGTGTGTGTTCATACATGTGTGTATGTGTGTGCACTGATTAAAAAAAATACCCATATTTTAAAGCTTCAAAGCTAGGACTGTGTCTAGAATTCAGGGTTTGATTACTTAGCCCCTAATTCAGCACTGGCTGAACGCCCATGCAGCCCAAAGGGAGGTTTTGAAAGATTTTTATATTGCTTTGCACTTTATTGGGAGATGTGCACCAGCCAAGTCCCAGAAGAAAAGGTTAAGTGTGGTTCGAGAAAAGTTTTTCAGACAGCATTGGCAAACCGACATCAGACAATAAAATTAATTCAGTGGGCTGGAACCTCTTTTTAAAAATAAAAAAGAATAAAACCCTCAGTGTAGCGCACATATTCAGGAAAACAATAACTATATACATGCCTGGGTTTTCTGGGCAAATCTATTCCTTACTGTGGGTCACTTCAAAAAGTTCCAAACATGGGCTTTAGCCCCATCTCCATAAGGCTTCATTTTTCTTTCCTCAGCACCTGCCCATCCAGCTGTTCCTGTTGACCCTGTTCCAACTGAATCTATTGACGCCTCACTTGTCACCCTCACCCTTTAGAAGCAGCAGCACAGGCATAGTCCCCACACACAATGGATACCCAATAAATGCCGAACAAAAAGATACTTGAATTATGGCCCCATAAACCAGAGGCCATTTACTTCCCAATCATCATGTTGGTTTGTCGAATAAGCATGTACACATTTCCCCTTTCTCTGCCATCAACTATAGGACTCATCCGAGCCTCAGATGGTAACCTGTTGTTTTATCAACAGCTATGGGCAGAGCTTTCTAATACCACCTTACATGGCCCACACAAGAAGGACCACTGTGCTCTACATATAAATATGAACACTCAGCCCCGAGAGTGAACAAACTTCCCGTGGTACCTCTATGACCTCATAGCACCTGCCCTGATTAATCTATGGTTCCTTTATACAAAAGAAAATGTCTGTATTCGCTTCCAACCAGAAACTGTGGGCCATTTACAAGATACAATGAACTCATGAGGAAAGAATCCTTACAAGGTTCTATATTCCTGTCTAAGTCACTCTTGTTACCTAGTCAGGTGTCTTAATCAGAGTTACTATTGTGATGAAACACCATGGTCAAAGCAACTTGGGGAGGAAAGGGTTGATTTTACTCACAGTTCCATGTAATGAGTTCATCCTCAAAAGCATTGAGGGTAGGGACTCATACAGGAACTGGGAGACAGGAGCTGATGCAGAGGCCATGGATGGGGTGCTGCTTACTGGCTTACTCATCCTTCTTTTTTATAGAACTCAGGAACATCAACCCAGCGATGGCCCTTGATGGCTAATTAAGAAAATGTCCTACTGCCTAATTTTATGGAGGTATTTACTTGGTTGAGGTTCTCTCCTCTATGATGACTTCAGCTTGGGTCAAGTTGACATGAAACTAGGCAGCACACCAGGTCTAACTTAGACAAAGTTCTTTCCCAGGGGACATATGTTCCTTTAAATCTTCCAAAGAAGTGGCTAGCCATGGCAGGATAGGACCTCAGAATGTGACTGTCCAAATTTACCTCCTCCAACTTTAATACCACTTAAGGGACATGAACACATGGGGATTCTCATCATTGAGAGAAGCCTGAGCACATAAACATGTGCCACACTCTGAAGAGCCTGAGGGTACTGAAGATGAGCCATGCAGGGTCACAGTGTGACACAGACATGTCTCTAATTCAAACTGCCCAGAGTTGTAGCCAAAGCTCCAAGAAGGAGGCAGCATGGAAACCTGTTCTGCAAACAGCTACCAACTCAGAAAGGCTTCATCAGAGCATCCATGAGCATCCCCAAGAGGAAAATGTGCGTGGTCCTTTGGGGATGTGGGGTGGGGGATTCTTGCAAGTCAGGGGTTAAGGCAAAAGTGGAAGGACAGCATCATAGGATCCACAGCGTCCTCATCGTCCAGTGGTGAAAGGAGCAGGAGCATGCTTGCATAGCAGAAAAACAAGCCCCGGGTATGAGAGGGAAGCAAATTCTCCCTCATCTGTGGGCAGGTCTGTGTCTAAGAACTATCTCAAGAAGGCACTCCTTTTAAACAGATCACATTCTGACCCTGGTGATCTTTTTCAGTGTCATAATCCTGACAAAGCAAGTAATCAGGTACTTGACCAATGGGCAGGAGAATAGCCAAGAGTTCCAAGGTCCCTGAGAACAGAATACAAAGTTTTTTGAAGTATATATTAATGTCTAGAAAGGATAAGTATTTTCTCTTCTCCCCTCCCTCCCTCTATCCATCTTTTTATCCATATTCCCACTCATCTATCTATCCATCCATCTATCCATTAATCACCCAACTACCCAACCATTCATCCATCTTCATCATTCACTCATCCATCTACTGACATGTCTGCTCAGCTAGCCACCCATTCATCTACTCATCCATTAACTCCACTATCCATCCTTCTGTTCATCCATCCATTCATCCATCCACCTATGTGCTTATCCACCCATTTTTCCATTCATGTACCCCTCGTATATTGGGCACTAGTTTCATAACCACCTTTAGCATAATCTCCTTGTAGAATACTCCCCAACTAAATTAACTGAACTATAATTATTCTGCTTATCCTTCTGTAGCATTTTTGTTTGAATATATGACTTATGCTTACAAGGGTAACTTGACTATGACTCTACAATATAATAAAATTAAATTGAACCAAATACCGTGATTCAAATAATCATTATACTATTTATTGAAAGTTTACCACACCCCTGATTATTGGGTGAGTCCTTAGAAGGCTCTCAGCATAGACTTCATGGGCTCCCAGTTCTAGGGAAGCAAGGCATGAGGGCACCCAGGACTCTCCAGTGCCTGCCTGTGTTCTTGGGAACAGCAGAGGACTAATGGGGGATATCTGGGTTTCACACACTCCCAATTTCCTCCTACCTCCAGAATAAAATGATCCTTTCTGCCTTTCACAATCATTATATTTCTCCTTCAGAATCTTCAAAGGATTTCCCTGAAGCTTAGCCCTTTAACATATAAAAAGAAGCTCAAGAGTGAAACTGAAAAATGGCAAATTTGACCCCCAGTGGCCCAACTTCATCTCACTCCCCAGCATGCTAGGGGATTTTTATGATTGCTGTTTTTGGATTTTTCTAACCAGGCATGACTAGAAGTATTGTTTCCTTTGCTTCTTTTCTTCTCTCTTAAGAAGGAAGAAGATACTTGAAACTGAACTCCCCAGAGAAGGTCAAATCTGCATCCATCCCTGTGTGTTTGTGCGCATCTCTATCTGAGAGAGACATGCAGGTAAACTCCTTTCAGGACCTTCTCTGTTCCTATAAGATGAGGTACTTCACTCATTCCAGACATATACATATACATATACATATATATATATATATATATATATATATATATATATATATATATATATAT
>NW_021620795.1:4728448-4751676 GCF_004785775.1 Grammomys surdaster
TATATATATATATATATATATATATATATATATATATATATATATATTCCAGACATAGCCTATCCCCTGCCTGTAGCTCTGACCAACCTTGGAACACCAGTGGGTCTGTGGTACA
Source organism: Grammomys surdaster (assembly GCF_004785775.1). NCBI lineage: Eukaryota > Metazoa > Chordata > Mammalia > Rodentia > Muridae > Grammomys > Grammomys surdaster. Next base: position 4,728,564 of record NW_021620795.1, read on the forward strand.
GGAAAATGAGCATGCCTACAGACTGTTCCCTTTCCTGGGATCTTTGTTGGGATCTTCTTTGTTGGGATCCTCAGGCTTTTTAGTCCCTGGAGGTCCTGCTGGGGTCCCGAGTGTCAGGGGTTTTCCTCTGGCCATCCTGTAGCCATGACTTTCCTGAGGGGATAGGAGGTTTTGTGGGTCCAAGACCTGTATCTAACCTGTACCTACTCTCTTCCCCTCACACACCTCATACTGGGTACCTGTGATCCTTAAACCCCCTGACCAAATACCCTAAGCCTTCTACTAGGACCTCTACAACCTTTCTCTAGTGGTCCTCCAGAAATCAGATGACAGTGTCATTGTGTGCAGCCTCACATCCAAGAAGACCAAGAGCTAGCTTATGGTGGACACAATGCAGAAATCCTAGCGGTGAAACAGATGTGTGTACACAAGTTTTCTTGCCATGCAAATTCCAGCCAGGAGGACAAATAGAAAAGAAGACCAAATTGCCATTACAGAAATAAATAGTTTAACTTTGCTCCTTCCCTGACTCCTTGAAACATCTGGGTACCCATTTTCATTGTCCTGTTATAAGACCTTTCCCCCAGGACTTTCTGCCCCCCCCCACCAAGGCTCTCCTAGAATGTTCCATGACTATATTGGCTACTGCTCCAGTTGTCATCTTAAAAAAAAATGGTTAGAATCTGCCCTTATTGCCACCCAACCCAGGGCAAAGGCTTCTTTATTAGCATGGAATCAAATATCCCTGTTGTCTACTATCTACCTGCTGTCCACCTTAGCTCCTCCCTTTCCTTTCTCTCCATACCCATGTACACAGCCTGGACCATGTCAATCTTTGAACCCTTTCTACCTTGACCCTGTCAAGTATGCAAACTATCCCAGAACTGGGATGCAGCCTGCTTCTGGCAAGCCTGTTCTAGCCACTGTCATCTTCAGGTTAGCCCTCCTTGAGGCAAGGGGGTCTCCTGTACCCCCAAGGTCTCCCAGGAAGTCTTAGCCAAATGGATTTTCTCTCTTCTATACTGAAGTCTACCCATTCCTCTGTACTATGGGCCTTTAATGAAAGGGACCACAGTTTATGTCTTTGTCCCAATACCCTGTGTAACATACAGAAGGACAGCAAGAATGAAAGCAATATCTGAGACTAGAGTTCCTCTACCCAATGAACACCCTTGGGCCATTGTGGAAACCAACAAAGTAAGAGGTGATTTGACTGTGGTAAGTTTCGAACACATTGGAGAAGCCCACTTAGACTCTTGAACAGAGAGTCAATCAAGTAATACTGGATAAGCAAACAGCATTCATCCTGCACCAGGCTTAACCTTGACAGGTTAGGCGTTCCCCAACACAAAACTCTCAAACCTGAAATGTTCCAAATGCTGATCCTTTCTGAACACAGTGATGGTGATCAAAAAGTTCAGATTTGAATGCATTCCCTATTTTACATATGCATAAACCCCAAAATCTGAGACGAATTTGTTCTCAAGCATTTTAGATAAGGCAGAAAGACCCAGTCTATATTAACAGAGAACTTTCATGATGGTCCCCATTTTACAAATGAGAAGAAGAGACCCAGAGAAATTCCATCACAGATATATGAGAATCAGACACAACAGGGTCATGACCTCTTTTTTACTAGAGGAAAGTGCTAACAATAGTGGATGGAAAATGCTTGGAGCAGGAGCTCTTCTGAGTTCTTTCCTCTGCTAATTCCAGGCACACTGAACACTGACTTGAAGAGAATCAGGAGAGCTAATAGAAAATTACCCTCTTCTGAAAACCTGCAATGCAGGCAAGAAAGGGCTACATGTGACCCCCAGAATTGTCGGTGGCCTTGCTTGGAGAATGTGCACTACAGTTCCAGGAGGGGCCAGGGCATCTAACCCAGCTCTGTCCATGGCTGTGGTATAGCAAAGCTAAAAGTTCCTCTGTGCTAAACTGATAGCCTTAAATGCATGGCACATACTTCTGACAATAGCTTTATGCCAAGGACAATACCAATCTCCCCATTTTACAGATGGTGACACCAAGGCCCTGAAGAGCAGAGCCACATGCTCAAGTGTCAAACCTAGTAGAGTATATACTGGGAACTTTGGCTTGTAACATCCCCAGCGTGTCCTTTAACATTTATTTTCCATCTTTTGGGGGGATACTTTTGAATTAGTTTTCTGGGAAACAGATAGGTTTGGCAGAAAAGGCTAATTAGAAGTCAGGGTCTATAATTAGCATTATTCACTAATGGGAAGTATCCTTCTTCTCTGAACCTACAATGCAGACAAGTAAAGGTTGCATTCATACCCTGAGCTTTGTCAGTGGCATTGCTCGGATGTCCACACCAGCTCCCAGGAGGGGCAGGGCATCCAGGCCCGCTCTGTCCACAGCTGTGGTAGAGCAAACTATGGGTTCCGTATCTGACTCTTGCTGCCACCCTGTGACGAATACTGGCAATGGCAAGCAGTAAAACACTGGGCTTATAGTACAGGTAAGGACAGGGGGGCCCTGACACTGAGTTTCCACCAATGAATCCCCCAGCTTCTCCTCCTGACTGTCCCTAAGCATGGGCCATTCAGCAAGACCATGTGGTCTGTACATGTTCCTGGTCCCCAGAAAAGCACATGTTAGCCACTGAGTATTGATATCAAGGAAAATGAGAGAGTGGCAACAGGATGGAGGTGTCTCAAGGTCCCCAAGGACCACTGACCTCCTTTGCTGAGGCTCTTGGGTTTTGTATTCCTTCTCCAGGGTGTGCCCCAAGACAGATGCTGAGATGTATACTTAGAATCCAACAGAGTCCTCAGTGAGGCCATCCCACTGCTGCCAGTACAATCCACATGCCTTCTGGTTGGTTCTAAAGGGGCTGCGCAGTGTGTTCACCACACCCTCAACAGAAGTATGTCACAGAGAATGCCCCCTGGCAGGTCCCTACCCCTATCATTTAAATCTCATACCATGCTCTTTCCAAGAGTCTAGAGTAGGAGATGTATCTCTCTGACTTCATGTTTTTTAGAGCCAGAGGAAAAAGCCCAGTACCCCCAACAACCACCTCATGGTCCTTTCCCTGGGAGAATTAAATAAAAAGCATGTGAGTCCACACTGTAGTGAGTAATTACGGGCTCAGCTAGCCTATGCTGTTGTCATGAGTACCATGTCCCTCGCTTCAGGTTCAAGTTAATTAAGCTCCCTCTAACACTGCCACCTCCTCTCCAGGGCTCACAGTCAAGATGAGAGTACTTTGAGGAAGAAGCACAGCCTGAGCTGCATCTGTGGGGCAGGCATGCTAGGAGCACATGCTAGAGGGGTGCACAGTGAGGGTTGGTTGATACAACCTAAGCTCCAAGCATGGCTCTCCACTCTTCTGAGAGAAAACTCTTTCGTTTTCTTTAGTTTGCATATTTACTGATAGAAACCAGAGTGGGGGGACATAAGGCACAGTCCCCCAGGGTGGTCAGAGGAGAGGTTAGGCACCTCCGGTACTTATAAATCCTCTACAGAGAAGCTGGGGCTAAGCCCCCCAGGACTACTCCAAAGGAGCTCCCTGCAAACAGACAATAGGATCCTTAATTTCTCCTCAGTGGGAGAAAGGGGAAGTCTCCATGCCAGACTAAAAACTGCTTCCACTGAATGAGTCCCTCCACTAGAAGAGATTTGCATGACAGGACAGTAGCATCCCTGGCACAGTCACACTGAGCCAGGTTTGGGCATGAGTTGTCTAGAGGGAACTAAGAGATCAGACTCCAGAGTGGGTCCTGTTAGGCTCTTGCACACTTGGACACCTGTTCTCCAGATTCCCTCTGCTTGACCCAGGGTGGAATATGAAAACTATCCAAGTCCTGGGAATGAGTGCCCATGCCCTCCATTCAGCTTGCAGGAAGGCAAGGATGCTGGGCATATCCTAAGGTTTCTGAAAGCTGCCTCCATAGAGCAGTGGTCCCCAGACCTTTGAGACAGTAGAGCTGCAGAGCTTGGAGGCCTTGGACTCCATGCACAGTTCACAAAGAACCCTCTTGTCACCTCCTCATCACGTCAGCCTCCTTCAGGGAAGAGAGAGGCAAACAGCATCTCATGTCTTAAAATAAGATGCAGATTCTGTGGAAATCTGATCCAGATACCTGAATGCATGAACAGTACTGAGGCTTTTGGCACTCGCTTATGAAAGGGACTCCGATTCCTCGTGTTCCTGAGTCAGAACACAGGATGGGGATGTGTATTGAAGGCAACACTTTTCCAGCTGCCTTGATCTTCTCAAAGACAGAGGGAGAAGGGAGGGAAGGAAAGAATGAGGGGGCACTTGGTCATAGATACTGCAGTCCTGCCACCGGCCCTGTGTGGGTGGAGGGCTCAGTACTCACCTACAGTTTTCATGGCAGTAGGAAAGGTGGAGGAACCATTCCAGAAAAGCTTAGCATCATCCATCATTTCTGAATGTGCCAGCCTGGGCTCTGCCCCAGGCCTCATCCTCAAGCACTGGAGGCCAAGGTCACCTACAGCTACCAGAGGACAGAAACTGATAAAAAGTAAACCAACAAATTCATAGTTCAGTAATATCTGGGACAGCATCGGGTGGTTTTTGATGCCTCTGGTTAAGCAAGAGCAGGCACTAAGACCGCAGGGCTGCAGACTGTCTAAGAAGAAGACTATCTCATCCCTAACCAAGGACCAAGAAGATGTGTCAACTTTAATAAATAATGATGATAGTAATGATAATAATAGAAATTTTAGAAATATGAAATAATAGACTCTTAACAGTGGGAATGAGCTAGTGAGAGTAGACCAAGCAGAAGAAAACGCAAGAGCGTCTAACCTCCACCCAGAGGGAGAGCTGAGAACTGTGAACAGTGCTGGGGAAAGAAGAGGCTGGAGAACCTTCCCCAGCAGGAAGCAGAGGTCTTCCCATTGAACAGTTGTCTGTCAGTGCTTCACTAGGCTCACCTCAGATACTCACTCAATGCTGTGTCCCGTCCTGGCCTTTAAGGACAGAGCAGGGCAAAGCCAGCTCTTGTTTACAAAAGTCTCATTTTGAAGCCCAGAATCTCAAGCCTTGATCTTCCAGGGAAATGGGACCATTCCAGGGCCCAATGCCTATTTTCAGTGACCCAGCCCCGAGAAAGCAGCTGGAGTCACACCACTTCTTTCTTGTAAAGTCCAATGGTATCAAATAGTCAGAGGATCGTCCCTTAAAGGAACCGGGTAATCCTTCAGAGCATCCACACCCTCCTGTTTGCAAGTCCTCATCAAGCAGCTTGTAGCTTGATAGCCACTGGGCTCCAAAAGTCCAAGACTAGGTAGTCAGCGTTCTTCCCAAAGCTAGTGCAACAGCCTGGCCCCAGACGCTGCACGCAACCCAAGCTCACATCTGTAAAGGTCTGCATTTACTCTAGAGTCTAGGCATCATGGCATAATTACCTTATTTTAATTAGCTGTTGTTAATTCCTGTTATTACTGTTACCCTTAATTTATTTGACTGCTAAAATGAGGGCATTGGGGAGCTGAAGGAGACAGCTTGTTCTCTGCTAGCAAACTATTACATCAGAGTTTATCTTTTTAAAGCCAGTCTTAAAAAACAGTACAAGCCACTCTAAAAATCTAACTGTAGTCATCTCATAAGCTGCAAATAACAATGAGGAAAGATGCCCTAAGATCTTTTTTTTTCTAAATTCGATTACTTTTTTTAAAAGTCATGAAAACAAATACAACCTAGCTGTAGAATATTTTAAAGCATAATTTGTACGAGCAGTAGTGTTTCAAAATCATCCAAATCCCTGTAGTCCTACTGTCTCAAGGCTGCAATAGACAGTGAAGATTAAATAGCACCTGCCATTACTGAGCCTTTACTCTTTAAGCCTACCCTAAACATGGCATATATGACTTCATTTAATCCTAATAACAGTGCCAATGAATAGATTTTATTTTTTTCTTTCAGAAAAATAAACCACAGCATGTTATATAGCTTGATTAAGTTTATACAGCCTGTGAGAAGCCAAGCAATACTTGAACCCACATGTGTATGGTTTTAGAATCTTGTTATAAGTGCCACGTTGGCTATCTCCATGTATAAAGAGGAATGGCTTGGTCACAGAGATGTTATAAAGGATGGGTGACTATAGATTGGGCATCTTAAACGCTACCTGGCTCTTGGTGAATGTCCAACAAACTGCAGTATGTTGTTGTCAGAAGCATTATCACAGTTACCATCATCGTCGTCTTTCGTGCTAGGGAGCCACAGGGAAGATGGAACAATAAGGGGCCTCAGAGAGCTTGGGAGATCAGGGAAAAACCTAAGCATCGTCAAACAGCTAACTAGATGCCAAGGTCAACTGTGATGATCTGAGTAATGTCCTAAAGGCAAAGGGGTTGAGGGGGAGGCTGGCAGTGCAGTGCAGAGCCCCTAGCAGAGCAGGAACTCGGATCCTGCACTCAGGCATTGGGCTGAGAAGACTGAGAGGTCAGAAGGCTGCTACCAGGACCAGAGACTGAGATGGTAGGAAGAAGAGAACACCAAGGAGAAGAGACTAGGCAAAAGAGAAGTCCAAGAAGGGACTGAACAAGTGAGTTCCTGGAGCTCAAGTGGACACATGGCCCAAGTATGTCCCTTAAGGCAGGACTAAACCATCGTGGGTAAGAAAGTATCACAGGTGGTGCAAGGCCTCCTGGCTGGCATCTCTGCCATGTTACTTCCTACTTTCCTCTTGAGTATCAATGAAATACCAACTTGTTAGCAAAGTCTCCTTCAACTCCAGACCAGAGCAGGCCCTCCAGTCACATGCGAATAGCCTTGCTTATGGAAGCAGAGAGGCAACTGCATGCACTAGTCTAATCACCTGAGAAATTCCCAATTCCTGCTCTAGACAGTAATGCCCATGAGGGTGATCGAACTCTGTCTTAAACTGTCCTTAAAAGGCATAATCCCTAAGTCAGAGGAGTAGGTTAAAAAAAAAAAACTTCTTGTAGAATGATAAATGAATGAATGAATGAGCCATCAAGTAAAGACTGTCTTCTTTTGTTCTTGCTGGGGACCAACCATGGTCCAGTGCAACAAAGTCCCCTCTGGAAATGCCCTCCACCTTCTCCCTATAAATGAAATGGAAAAATGGAGAAAGAATGTGTTATTGATGTATTTTGACATCCTGCACTAAAGGCTGCTACACAAGAAGGAAAGTACTAATGGCCATCATCTCTCAAATTGATACTGTACTGTTAGAGGGCTGGATCCAAGGACTTCTATAATAAACAGAATGTGCTTCTCTCTATACTCCAGCCCACCTCTCCTCCTGCAGCCAGCCAAACGGGGTCTGAGAAAGAGAACAGACAGTGCAGTGCCACAACCAGCAACCCACCGCAACAAGGATGTGGTGGTCCTACAGGGATAGCTGAAACAGTTTAACTCACCATTGCATACAGACATTGGGAAAGGCTTTCTCTTCCCAAGTCCTGAGAAAAAAAACACCACAGATTGAGCTTTGGTAGCTATGAACTGCTTTAGCTTCCTAGAGTCATGCAAGCAAGTTAGGGAACTTTTCCCAAAGAATGAGAGGTGGGATTTTAACTAAGCAAAATAACTGATCAAATTAGTTTCTAAACAACCATGTTTCATTTGATATGACACATCTTTGGGTCTACATGCATGAACACATATGTGCATATTAAGTATGGAGAGAGAGAGGCAGAGAGAGAGGGGGAGGGAGAGGGAGAAGGAGAGGGGGGAGGGAGAGAGAAAGAGAGAGAAAGAGAGAGAGAGAGACAGAGGACATTTCTCTTAGAGGTTCAGCTAATGAACCCCCCAGTCACAGTTGAGGACAGGGCAGACCTGATGTAAACCTATCTTTTCTCTTATGATCTTATTGATCCTGGCCTATAATGTTCATTCATTCTCCACAAATATTTATAGACAGTGACTGCTATCAAAGTTAAAGTCAATAGAGCAGTAACCTGTTCAAGCCAAAGACCCTGTTCTGGAGAGCCAGCATCCTCGAGATGATCCCAGGATAAAACAATGCCACTGACCATAAAGAGTGGGTATATGACTGACTCAAAGAGAGTGAAAGTCGAAATGATGGACGCTTCTGTTTGTTAGATTCCTAAGACATCCAGACACTGAGCTAAATTTTGTCTTCATGATCTAATTTACATTCACAACAACTCAATAAGATGGAGGTCATTTCAAGATGAAGAAAATAGAGACCTAAGAAACTATGCTAGGCCACATCCTGCCCATAGGTAGGGCCAGGATTTGAAGCCATTTCTAGCTTCTACCCTCATGAAGCTCATTCGTCCACTGTCCCACTGTTGGTAGAGGGCTCAGAGGGACATTGCTTCTGAGATGCCCATGTTCCCTCCTCCTGAACTACTCAGAGGTCTACTCTCTTTCACCACCTCTAGCCTGAGCTGTGAATACAGCACACTTGTTGAATCTAGACTAGACTTTTTTTTTAATTTGGCAGTTTAAAGCAATTAATGTCATTTAGTCAAGCGTGTTATTAAGTCCACATTCAAGGAAGGATGGTTCAGGAGAAATGAATATACCAGGTTATATAAATACCAATTTACTCACTGTCTAAAATACCACAAAACTACATCATATGTCAAACATTTTAGTCCCTTTATTCTTGCCTTTCACGTTCAGAGATGACTCCATTCTCATACACAACTCAAAGAACAAGGCCACAGTACAAAAAACCCTGGGGGAGAATGTTAGCAGAAATGTAGAATTTTTTTGACTAAAATTGAGTATCACTTCTGCTTTCCTTCATGCTGAAGCTGCTTTAATCCTCTTTTGGCCATTCAGCTAATTACTCCCTGGCCAGTCTGCTGCCAGCCTACAAAGCTGGGTAGAGCCAGCGGCAGCTCCACATTTCCCTGTCCTCCTGCAGATGCCAGATGTGGACAGGGGAGAGGTGGATGATAGTGGTAGAAAGAGGGGTGCTAGGATCACATGAAATGAAGAAAGAACCCCCTACCTACTGAAGAGCAGACTGGGAAACAAATGAGATCTTGTCTCCTGCCCTCTGGAGCCAAAGCTCTCAGCAGGGATGGACTGTCAAGCTCTATCCCGTGTAGAACCAAGGAAAAGGTATCAATTTCAGAACTGGAAACCAAGCACCTACACTCCCTGATATGGAGGTTTCATTGAGACACATCATGCTAAAATAACCAAAAGGAGGGGAAACTGGTATCTGAGTGACAAGAATTCTCAGGAAGGGGTAGGTGATAAGGTTAACTGAAACAAATGTGACCATAGGAATCACATTTGCATCTGGGGTGGAGCTGTCCAAGAGACCTTCCCATGCCTAGCTTCAAGATCTTGGCCTGGTTTTCTCACATGCAGCAGGAAGATGGAACTCAATTCTGGAGCTCCTCAGAAGGCTTACTGAAAGAATCGTTTCCACACTTAATCACTGGTCAAGAAGCCTTGTCCTGGCACCCTGAGAAAGACAGGGCATAGTTTTTGACTTCAGAAAAACAGCTGATGCTGAAGATGTGCAAACAAATGACTCCTCAGTGGGTAGAGTAAAAACCCCAATGGCTGATGCACTAAGGAGGCAGCCAGTCCAACCCAGGTACCACAAGCACTGTGTAAAGGAAGTTAGAAAGCAACGTTCTAGACGGCAAGACCACTGGCCCAGTCTGTACTCCCCAAAGTCTACTCTTTCAGGCTTCCTCCTGTCTTCTAGTAACTCTTCCCTGTTCTTTCTGCTCAGATTTGTCTCCAAATTGCCCCTGACTGGGCCTAACACAGAGCCCTGTGGTTACACTTGGAGCTCATTGTGACCAACAGTAGCAAGAAATGCAAATGCAAACAAACATAGCTCAAAATATAGGTGCTTCTCATGTATGCTGGGATGGCACCCAAGAAACCTGTCATACATAACACTATGGCATGGTGAACCACCCTCTAGAGCCCCTCAGGTATATAAAATTGGTATATAAATCAAATACTCCTGGGGAAAAATCATAATAAAATATATTTTTAAAACAATTATTTGGTATACATATAATTGAGTAAATGGTAAATTTACTTAAGGTGTACTTGCTTATTTTTACATTAAAAAATTAAATCTTGGTTGAATAATATCTGATACTGCAGGACACAGAGCATCTTGGTCATTTTCCAGAGTCGGTCAATCTTTCATTTTATAGTCATGAATACTAAGAATTCCACATCACACAAACACATAGCATAGTCTAAAAGCGAAAAAGGCGTGCTTAGGAACGTTTTAGAAATTTCGCCCTAATTCCGAACCAAAGTGCCATAGGACTATATTTTTTTCCTTTTAGGAACTCATCCACAACTCAAACAGCTATTTTAAAAATCAAAGACTCTAAGCACAATACAATTCAAAGAAATAAAAATACTATGTTGATACTTACTTACATACTTGGGAATTATGGTCAGAAAATATTAAAGGTCTTATTTTCCCTAATTAAACCATTAAGCTTCTGTAAGCATTTGTATATACAGTAAAAATCGTGTGCAGTTCCTGACACAGGATGATCCCAATCAGAGCCAAAGGTGTTTTTCCCAGCATTCATTGGTACCGTGTGGTATGATATCCTGTATAGTGCAAAGTGCACATTGTGTTAGAAACCAAGAATGAAATGAAGCCACAGACACAGCACAGGAAAGTTCCAGAAACAACTCATAGTTATTTAAGTGTTTGACTTTGAATTTACTTTTGGTCACAGACCTTTTACTGTTAGTAGATTTTCCGAGCCCCCACATTCAGTTACACTACCTCATATGAGGTTGCAACCCATGCTTTAAGAAGGTTTAAGAAGCTATGCCAGGGCAGGGTGCCAGCTATATGCCCTCAAGATCGTGTGGCTGTCCAAGAACATCCAGAGTGTTATACTGCATATGCCTAGCCCAGGACAAGAAGAGAATTAAAATTTTACTGTGGCTTCTGCTGAATGCGTAACACTATCATAAGGTTGAAAAACTATGAGTTGAACCATGAACCATGGGGTAGGTCAGGGACCGTCTGCAGAGGCTTCATCATTCATAAGCCCTGCATTCAAGAGTCAGTGTTAGGGCTTACTGGCTTTACCAGTTTGTGTAAGTCACATGATCACCCTGAACTTAAGTTCTTCTAGAAAATTATGACAGTATCTACCTCATGGAACTACAGGGTGATAAAATGACTGTTAACATTGTAACTGTCTATTTACCCATCATTGTTGCTGCTGTTGCTATTGTTGTTGCTGTTGTTGTTATTGAACAAAGCGCAGCTTTAGTTCCAGAATCAAGCTGAAGTAGCCTATTATTTGCAGGTAACACTTAGTAGTACCACCTTGTATACATTGAATCACATTGAATCATGAAATCAATTTATTGGGCATAACTAACATTTCAAGATGATCAGAACAGAATAAGGGTAGGACACTGTAACACACCAGAATAGAATCAAGATAAATAGAACAGAACAGGACATAAAGCATAACACCAGACTGCAATCAGGTGTACGTGTTGACATCATCGCATCCAGAAGGCTTGGATCAAGAGTTCAGTCTAAAACTATACAGAAAGATCCTATCTCGAGGATGAGGATGAGGAGGAGGAGGAGGAGGAGGAGGAGGAGGAGGAGGAGGAGGAAGACAATGACAACAACCACAATGATTGGGGAAGCAAGTTTCACCTCTGAAGCTGTGTGAGGAGCACTGTAATGTGCATTACTTATTGTGTACATGGTTTGCTTTAAAAGTTTGGAAGGCAGTGCCTTAGGAAAACACGCAGTTTTGTACCCATCAGGACCCTGGGAAAGCAATCCTTGCACAAGGATGCAGAGAGACCTTTTATTGAAAGCAGACGGCACCTTTCCTACTGGTGCTCACCAAACAATTTTCCGTTAAAGGGCTGGAAACCACGAGTCCCTGCAACCTATTTGGGAGGAAGAAATGCCATCGGTGAGAGGTCAGCAAATTTCTCTCCATCTCACAAATTGGAGAGTGGCTACTTCAACAGCACTCAGTGATTTCTAAATAAACCGCTTCAACAATTGGCCATGCACCTGGCTGCCTTCAGACTTACAAGATGAAATGTCTGGCTTGTTTCAAAGTCTACATTTCTACTGCAGAGGAAGCCTCCATTTGTGCTATCCATTCTGAGGAAGGACAGATCCATGCCAGCTTAGAGTTCCTCCCTGATTCTAGAACAGAGCAGCCATAGAGAGCCTCTGGCCCAGTACAGAGAGATATGTCAGCAAACCAAGGTGCACAGGCCAGAAAGAAAGGTGAGGAGTTCTCTTTAGGGGAAGCCAGAAGCCTTCCCAGAATCAAATGGACATAGCATTTCTCAAAACATGGTCCAAGGACCACAAAATCCCTGAGATGGTGCTTTGTGCAGATTCCCGGGCTCTGACTATGTTTACTGAATCAGAACCTCTTATTGTGCGACCTGGAAACAGTGAATTTTATACACGATCCCCATGTGACATGCTGCATATTAATGCCAGATCCTGCAAGATGGGGCTGAGTAGCCAGACAGGGGGAGCAAGGTCAGCAGTGGGGTGAGTAATGGCACAGTCACAACCACGGACATGTGACACAGCCCGATGCACTTGGGGAATGTGAGCAGGGCACTGTCACCGAAACATTCAGGGTGAAGACTTGAGAGGTGACCACAGCACAGAGGGATCCTGGCCCCCTATTCCAGGCTCTGCATGTCTCATCAGGTATCCGATGAAAGCTTATTGAAGTAGGAAGGAAGAAAACATTTCCAGCGTCTCACAGAAGAGAGCTACAGATCTGCCCAAATCATGGTAGTCTATCTAATCTGGACTGGTATTGAAAGCAAGGAAAAGGTGAAAGCCTTGGGTTTCAGGATGGATTATGAGTGTTGAGTAAACGTATGAAAAAATGTGTTGTTCCCTCCCACCCTCACCTATGGATGACCTGATGACCTAGTGAGACAAAGCACTGCGGCTGGCAGAGATTCACTAGGAACAGTCTCTCCAGGTGAAATTCCAGCTTAAGCAGGATTTAACTGAACAGAGGTTGCAAATGTCTCCGTTTGCAAAATGCAGATGAAGTGGGTTTCCAGTGAAGGCCACTAAGGGGCTTGTAAGGTCCCAGTAGGGTCCAGGACTGCCTCTCCATGCCACCCAAGAAGCCTACCCATGAGGCACAGAGTTCTTCCTTCCCTTTGAAGCCTCAGTCAGGGCCCTGCTGTCTGGGCAAGGGTTCAGATTTGGTCAACAGGACCCAGCTTCTGTTTGACCATCCCTAGTTTCCGGTGAAACTCAAGGTCTGACCCTGACTCCTACACATTCATGGCTAGAAGGGATAGCTCCCAACACAGATCACCATTTCCAAGTCTCCTCACTTCCTTCTCAGTGACCAGGCAAGGCTCGGCCTTCTATTCAAGGCAGAATGTGAACATCTGATCCTGGTCACTGCAAGCCCCCATGAGTGCTCTACGGCAGACAGCTATGGCCTCATGGAGAAGTCCCTTGTCTGAGAGGCACTGCATAGAGACCTCCTCCAAAGCCTCTGCACACAAGACCTGGTTGGATCTGATACTGAAGGAAGTAAAGGCTGGGACAAAATATCTTTTTGAAAAAGCTGCTTTCCACTGAATCCATATCATCCAATTCCCACACCCCAGAGTGCTTGTCCTCTCTCAGAGGGTGTGATGAATGCAGTCTTTTAGAGAGTCTGCACTTAGTGGGATTGCTCAAAGGAGCTAGAAGAGCAGACAATTGAACCTACAGAATGCACGTGCCAGTAAAAATAGCCCAAGGTAGCATCGCCGGGCTCTTCTTCCCAAGCTTCCCTCCCTGCAGAAAGGCACTAGAACCAGGCCCTGCTGGTTGGGTGCTGGCTGGGTGACCTGTATGCCCAGCTCTGTACGGTCTGCAGGAGTCTGAAGCTGCAGAGATGTACCACCAGATAGCACACAACACGTAACTCAGAAACCTAGCTTCATATGTGTAAACAAACATACAACACACTGATTAAAGGGAACCTCTCCCTAAGCAGTCCAGGTCATGCTCTGCACACAAGTTGAAGCTGGAGGGGCCTGGGGAGTAGGGGAACAGGTGAAGTTTGCTGCCCTGTGAAGGTGAAGGGGAAAGGAATTAAAATTCACATTTCTCCCTAATGTCACTGGGAATGTGGCATGCGGGCACTTTATGGAATTAGCTGCAGCAGCTTCCTAATTGCCTTTGCCGAGTCGCCTCCCCCAGGTTGATGGTGGCGGCTGCTGCGGACCCATCAGTCTCGCTTGGTGCTCCTCGTGCACCCGCCCAGCACTGCAGTGCTCCTGCCGCAGCTGCCAGGTCCCGCGCTGCAGAGGCACTAGGACCCCTCAGCCGAGCTGCATGCTTCCTTACTGCAGTAAGGGTACTGATGCAGAAGGACAGGGATGCCCCCAGAGGTAAGGAGGGGGTCATCTGACTGAGGCAAGTGGAGACAGTGGCCTCTGCTGTCTAGCCATCCGGTGCTGCTGGCACTCAGAGGGTTATGGGTGAAGGACCTGCCCATGGGACTTCAGAGCTACATACTTTCCCCAGATCAGTGCCCAGATTTTGCGGCATCCAATATCCTAACACTGAAGCTCAGACACTGGGTGCTGGATGGTAAATGGGGAAAGGGGCAGAAACCCTTCACCCTCCACCAGTGCCCAGCATTGTTCCATGCATCACTAGCTTGCAAGGACAAGAAAGGCTGGACAGGCTATTCCTTCCTTTATCTGAACACTGATGCATGCCATGAGAAATATGCTGAGTCCTGTTCCAAAGGCAGTTCTATACCAGGGGCCAAAAGAGAACCTTCTCCAGGTCAGAGAGAGCAAGCCTGTCCTAGAGAATCAAACTCTTTCTCACTGTTCCCCACCTATCAAGACTCAGGAGATAAGGGGCCTCTGAATATTACACATCCCCAGACCTGCTGGGATGCATGGAAGAATTTGTCAGACTCATTCCACACAAAATAAAACTGACCCTGGGGTTCAAAGGGCCATGGCCTTCAGGATGGCTAACAATTGTTCAGGAAGAAGAGGAGGAAGAGAAAGAAGAAGAAGAGGAGGAGGAAGATGAGGAAGAAGAAGAGGAGGAGGAGCAGGAGGAGGAGGAAAAGGAAGAGGAGGAGGAGGAGGAGGAGGAGGAGGAGGAGGAGGAGGAGGAGGAAGAGGAGGCTTCACTGAGAGTAAAAGAAAAACAAGCAAATGAACAACAAAAAACAAAAACAGATATGAACACAGCAAACATCCAGGAAAGAGGAACAAATAATGGGGCCAGAATGTTAGTAGCCCATTAACCAAGGAACAAAAAGTGACTAGACACTTTTCAGGAGCCTGGCTCTGTGTGACCTCTGTTGTGTGACTTTGTACTTAAGCCTACCGTGACCTCATTGTAGAAATGGAACCTATGTCATCAATGAAAGAGAAAAAGGGCTCAAGCCAGATCTCAAAGCCAGAGCTATCTGGTCCCAGGGCCTCAGAGTCCAACGTGGCTATTCTACACTACTATCCAACACCACTATGAATACACAATGGGAAAGTTTACCAAATTCAGTCAAATTCTCAGATGGGGTTGGGGTGGGGGTGGGGTAGGGGAGTGGCTGATTCTTAGAAGAAAATAAAAGACACAGGATAAGGAAGAGCTACAGAAAGGTAGAGCTCTGAGCACCTTTCTCTTCTCTTCCAGGCTCTTTTAAATTCCTTGCTATACAAGTGATTAACAAGACTTCCAAGAAAAAGAACAAGCCAGTGAGTGCAGCTGGGAAGAAGCTGCAATCTTTATAAGTCAAGTATATACCAAGACCAAGCAAGGGACCAATGGCTGGCCCTAGGAAATGCCCCAAAGCTTCCCTCTGACCCTACTCCATTCTATAAGCAAGGCCCAAAGCCTAGCTGTTGAGCACAGCTGTTGAACACAGCTACATTTTCTGTCTCTGTGCATCTTTAGCAGAGATGGTATTAGACCTCAAGGATGATTGTGTTTAAATAGATAAGACACATGGCACAAACTACAAATAAGCTGCCAATCTCATCATTAATGCTGCCTCCTAAGAATCCCTGGAGTTCAATGGCGAGCAGCTTGGTGACGGTGACAGTCTGCAAACAATGCCCCCAAAGCCTCGCTATCCACTGGCCTCTCAACAGCCAGAGCTTGGTGTGTGGAAGCTCTACCTCAGGAATAGTAATACTGATGGAAACAGCATTACAATGCTCCACTATTTGTGAACACTTCCCCGGAAATCCTTATTTCTAAGCATCCTGCATGCATCTTACTCAGACCTCTCGGTTCTACCTTAGAAGCTAAGTATCTCTAAGTCTAATTGCTAACAGTGAGGTTCAGCAACTGACTTATGGAGACTTAACTGACAGTACCATCTAGACCCCAGCCTGAATGGCTGGCTCAGACTCTCAGCTCTACACAGATGTCTATTCCCAGGACCAACTCCTTCTGTTAAACACAGATTTTTAAGTCAATCCCATGATTTCTTTCTAAGTCTCTCTATATTTCCTATCTGTCTTAAGGCATTAATTTTCAGAAACAGAAAAAAAATTCAAAGCTTGTTCTTCGAGTAGAAAATCCAGCCACGGCTCCGTAGTTCTGGAACTCCTGTGCTGGGTAATACTTATTCTCAGTTGTTTCCCAAAGATAAGTGAGCTGTTACAAGTCTGTAGAGAGGGTTACATCTTCTTTCAGAATGACCAGCACTCTTGACATGCTGCAATGCTTAAGCCTGGGAACAAAACTGGGGCGGGAGGGTGGGGCGGGCAGGGCTAATTAGTTATCAAAATTCCTTTAGAAAAAGAAAACAGCGACTATCAAATGCGCCTACATACAAACCCAAAGTCCTGGATTTGTTGCCTTTTAATGGTTGGGTTGGGCTCTTCTGTCTGATTAGTGTATGTATCCTGTGTAAAACCAAAGGACAAGTGTCCCCACTGGGACAAACCAGGCCAAAGCTAAGAAGGGATATTTAAACTTCAGCATCGCTGTCCCAGAAGCCAAATGAGTGGCACTTACTTCTGGGGAGACCAAATGTGTATGTCCATTGAGCTGCCTGCATATGGCTCATCCATACTGTTCCCATAGACAGTCCACTAATCATGGAAACCCATGGTAGCTGGAGTGCAGACCCACACACTTGGACTCACGGCTGAAAGCTACCTACATCCAAAAGATTCACATCCTCCCGCATCTTTTGTTCTTTAGATGTTTTTCTACCTCTGCTTCCACAAAATATACTGGGAAAGGCACTGTAGACGGTGCAGGCACAAGGAGCAAAACACTTGCCCTACATATACAACGTGTGCCTTGTTTAGAGACCAGCCAGACAATGTCACAGAAAGAACAAACTTTCACTCCACAGCTCCCTGCTTTTACCATGCAAGGGACAAGAGTGGGATAGTTTGGGCAAGAAAACAAAAATATCGCTTCCCAAGAATGTATACTAATTGTGTCTCTTGGCCACCAGGCCTCTGTCCAGTAAGGTGCATGACACATGTTGCCTGGATATAACCACCACGGGGTCAAAGGGACAATAACTTCAAGCCTGTCTCTTGTTCTTCACTAATAATGAAGCAGGACATGAACATGATAGAGTAGACAAAAATATAAAGCTTTCTTAGGCCATTTGCTGATCTTCACACCTGCTAAGGGTCACACAATCCCATCATCCTTAGCACCTGATGTCACAGACTCTTGCATTACATGTGTTACTTTGTAAATGAGGGAGGGGTGAATATGAGTACATGCGTGTGAGTGCCCAAGGTGGGAAGAAAGCAGGCACTAGATCCCCTAGAGCTGGAGCAGCTAACACCGGTGCCGGGAATTGAACTCCAGTCCTCTGCAAGCATGCTTAGCCGCTGAGCCATATCATCCACCCCTATGTGTGCTACTTTATGATACATGAATCAAGATGTAAGCTGAGCAGATCAGCAACTACGTGGCACAGATCACCCCTAAAACAAGTATAAAAGCAAACAGACAAAAAAAACCCTCAGTTGTCCCTAGATCACCATGTTAGAAATCTAGAACCAGATATAGATGTCTGGTCCCCTCCTGAGAGCTGGAAATCAGGAGCTGTCAGAAAATTAAGAAGTAGCCCAGTGTGGTGGCACACCCATAATTCCAGCACTCAGGATGTTGAGGACAGAAACACTCCAGGCCAGCCTGGGCTGTTGTGAGACCATGTCTCAAAAAACCATAAGCTATTTTGAAAAGGAAGAGTGGGAAGGGACAGAAGGAAAGGTGGTGACAGATGAGGAAAAACTGAGACAGAAATTCAAAGCTATGCTAAGAGCATGGGTGGGTTCAGCTTTGGATCTAGATTTAGGGGTTCCATAAGCCACTTATTCCCTTCGTTTTCTTTGAAAACAGGAGCCCAAAGTCTTAGGAAAATAAGTCACACAGACTGAACAAACTTAGTGAGATGAATGGCTGGTCTGGGTTTTCAGTGAAAACAGAAAGGGAAAATGCCCCCTGGGTTCTGAAAAAGAGTCCAGTCTTCATGTCATGGCTGAGACCAGAACTTGGTCAGCAACTTTACAAGGCTGCTCTTTTTCCTAGACTAAGATGGTGCTAGAGCAACCTAGATGCCCCACCAACCTCCATCTCGGAAGTCAGCTCTTCCACTGTCCCATCAGCTCACATCTGGTGTGGCACAAATCTACACTGCAAGGTAAAGTAGCTTGACCTCATCATGGAGCCCAACCACCAATAAAATTGCCAGGAGAGCAGTTTTAACAACCTTGCTGAAGACTGAGGATCTGAGGGAGTCTGAACACCAAAAGTGTCATCATTCCGGTCCACCAGCTCTACCTGTCTTCTGAGACCCCACAGATTTGACTCCAGCTATGGTCAGGTGGAGTGGGCAATACAGACAGATGTAATAATGCAAGGAGAGGCAGAGACCTGGGGCTCAAAATACCCTGTTCCCAAGCTGTTTCACCTCCTGAAACCTCAGACCCCACCTGTGAGACAGATAATGCAGGTCACCTCTACATGGAAGGATCCAAATGGGCATCAGAGAAGTGCTCGGCTCACACCAAACACTCAAAGAAGACAAAAGAGCCCATTCCGTTCCTCTCCAACCCCAGTGGGCATATTCTTGGATACCTGAGCTGATTATGACCTTGGAGGATTTCAGGAAGTCCAGGGGCCAGTCAGACTCTTCTGTGACAGTCACGAAAACAAATGGCACTTGAGCACTTTCAGCCAATTGACCCAAATGAAGGAGATTCTCTTTCATTGCTGACTTCTACCACTGCTTTCAATAACTTTGTGCATAAGCAGTTTTAAAAGGTACTCCGTTACTATAGGAAACCCCACCTCCGAGACTTCAATGCACTGGTAACCAGGGAGAGGTGGCAAATTGTGCTATTCAACCTCTTTAAGGACACAGAGCAGGACTGCAGATGCTCAAGGCCAAAACACAACAGCAGGGCTGCCAAGCAAGCTCTGGAGAGGACAGAGACAGCAGGAAGAGTCAAGGAACGCCAGGTGCCCTCGCTTCCTGCGGGGGTGACAGATGGCTATCCCCACACAGTGTTTCACCTCTCTATACCCCTCCCCACCTCCTGTTGGTCTCCAACACCCTTCTCCAAGAAGTCCCTGGGAAATGTCTGAACTTTCCAAAGGCCAGCAGGAAATAATGTCCTAGCAGGAAGTGTCCTGCTGTTGCCCATGGGGCATGTTGTCTAAGGAAATACTAGCATTAAGAGGTGTCTGCTGTGGCTATGGCACACATACTGTAGCAAGGTAAATGGCTGCATGCATTGGGTCTTCCTATGACTTATGAGTCTCTCATTCTCTCATTCTCTCTCTCTCTCTCTCGCTCTCTCGCTCTCTCGCTCTCTCGCTCTCTCACTCTCTTGCTCTCTCTGGAGCAGAAGCAGTCATTTCTTCAGCTGGGCCCTCCCACTGTCCAGGAAGCAAGGCAGACCATGGCTGACAGGCTCCAGTGGACACCTTCTCCTGTCTAGGAAGAAGGGAACTAGATTACATATATACGACATTCATCCGGACTGTACTGTAGTAGCTACACCCCTCTGGCCTATGGTACTAGTTCCTTGTCAACTACCAGGTGATTGCCTTCCTCCAAGATCCTCAATCACCAACCCATGCACCTATTCACTCCTACATCCACAGGTATTTAGAGATCCAGGCCCCAGGGTGCCCAGAGAAGATGACCTGAAGAGCTTTGTTTGCATGATACAACCCATAATGCCCACCGAAAGTCATTGCCAGAAGCTTCTGATGCATTGTATTTTGCATATTTTATTCCATAGACCATATTGGCCTCCTTTTCAATTTAAAGGCACGGGGTCTGAAATGTTATACCACAAGGTGACCCAGATAGGAAATGGAGAGAAGGAATGCAAATCTACGTTCTTATGACTCCAAGACTGTCCTCTGAGCCATTATCCTGGTTTTAATGATTTCTGAAGTAATTTCCAGATGTTATCTCATTTCATCTCCTAAGCACTCCATGCTAGAGAAATCCAGGTATTTGGTAACTTTCTTTCCCAAAGAGCAACTTGGATTTTCAAAAGATCACATAAAGTATGTGGCCAGATGTGCAGATTCCAGAAGCCTAGCTCAGCTTGTTGGAGGCTGCTTAACTTTTACAAGCCTCAGCCAGTGATCTGTGAAATGGGTCGAACAGTAATCCCTGACCTATTTATTAGCTTAATGAGAGATCTGTTGTTGATGTTTTTGAGATAGGGCACTGACTGGCCTCAAACCCACAATCCTCTTGCTTCTCTCTGCCTCCCCAGTGCTGGGATTACAGGTTTGTGCTACTGTGTCCCACTTGGTGGAAGAATTTAATGGAATGACCCTGAAGTGATTGTCACAGGACCTGAGGCAGGGAGACCACAGAGCTAATGCTCCCTGCTTCTACTGTTAGATTAAGTGACTTGCCCAGGACTCCTCAGGAAATGACAGAGAAGATAAGTTGACACAACTCCTAGGCCAGTGACCTTTCTTTTAAGAGCACATCTCTAAGGGATGAGTATCTCTGCAAGTGTTCCAAGCTCATCAATGGAACAAGGATAGGCAAAGGGAATCTCATAACAAATGAGATCAAGGGTGAGATGCCTGGGAAGAAAACCAGAAAGCAGAAATGAAGACATCTTGTCCCACAGAAGGCTTAGCCAGGGACCAGTAGAGCCCAGACTTGGTTTAGTACTTTAACACTCTGCTTTCTGCATTTTGTGACCAACCAAAACATGCAGCTGTCCCTGTTTTTAGCAGTTGCTCACATTCCAGCTACATACACTATCCTATATACTAGCCAAATCCATGCCTGATGAACTACAGTCACTCGGTTCCATACCAGCATCCTGGTTTGCTCTGCTTGGTGAGCTTCTCTAGCAACCCAAGATGAGGTCCTCTCCATTGGCCAGCAGTATCAGGCACACTCTAGATGAGCAGCATCCACCTTGTCAGCAGAGATGTAGACACAGGCACAAACTCAGTAGCTATGGTAGTAATGATAGGTGCAATCCACTATATTGACTGGCAGTTGCGCCCCCTAAAATGCATAACCAGTGGTCTGTGGTATGAACTCACAGCATTTATAGCTTTGCTCAGCTTGCTAGTCTGGATTATTTACCTACATAACAGCTCTTTTAACCTCAAGAGGGTTAATCATCTTCCAATAACAGGTGTCAAGATTAATGTCCTGAAGTATGCAAGGGGAAAGTCACGGCCATCCATTCCTTGTTGAGAGAGAATGTTTTCCTTTCCAATACATCCTTGAAACACAGGATTTGGCCTGTGAGTTGTTGGTTTTCATAATCCTGATCTTGGGTAAGTGAGAAGCTATCTAACAGATGTGTTTATTACAACTCGCAGAACGCAATGCCACATTTAAATGACCCAACAAGTACCTCACAGGTGTTGCTCAAAGCAAATACAAACTTGTCATGTTTTAGAAACACTATATTTTTTCAAAGTGTATTTGTATGATAATTTCCTGTTGGTTTGGCATGCAGACCATCCCACAACACACCAGATACACAGGTGACTCCAAGCACAGGCCACTGTTTTGCAAAGGGCACAGTGAATCTACTTCAGACAGTATGCTGATGGCTATACACTCAGAGGAGCCTGAGGAATGTAGCTGTTCTTCTTCCTCACCGGGCCTGTCTCCTTTCTTTAAAGGAAAAGGTACATTCTGTTTAATGGACTGAGGAGAACAGAAGAAGGGTCATTGGGGTCATCAGAGCCAGGTTTCAGGAACCCCTCTCTGTGGATGGTACATAGGCCATTAACTCTTCATGTGAAAATGGCATTAAAAGAAAGTGAAGCCTCATGTGCTAATTCATAGACTGACACTTTACTGCATCTATTTATTTTCTCCCAGGGTCTCAGACACAGAAAAACCCCTAAGTCAAATTATAGCATCTCAAGCAACTTACACCCACTAACATTCTACGCTTCAAAGACCCTGGAAGTCTCCACCCCAGGGCCATTTTCTCCGGTGCTGCTGTTCCAGGAGGTGGGGGATCCTGACAGACCTTGTGTGTGTGGATAAAGAAAAGGCCCATTTGTTGGCTTCAGTGATAGCAAATCTGGATTAATGACAACCCTGAGACAAAGGATCCTGTTCACATGAGATGTGCACTCAGTTTAGCAAGCTCAGCACACTTAGTCATTTCCTTACGTGGGAGCACCATAGACCAGTGAAGATCAATCACAAACAGAGTCTGAAGTCCCAAATTTGCACTCCCATGGATATGTGCTGCAAACCGAAGGAATGAAATTGGAGTAAAGGCAGGAAGTACACAGGAATGGTGGCTTCTCGTGTTCTCGTGGATCCTACCACACATTGATAATCGTCATCAAAAACTGAAAACACTAATTGTGCTTGTCCATGCCTGAGAGGGTTCATAATCGGTAGATGATTTGATATTCATGTGTCTGCCCAAAAACAAACCCACAGCCATTTATTAATTAATACTAGAAAGAGATCAACCTATTAGCAGATCAAAACTCACAACTGCAATGGAAACCTGAAGTTAAGAATTTCATTCATATTTCTAGCCCCTTGATTTTAATAACCATATGCAAATTTCTGAGTAGCACAGGCTGCAGCAGTTCCTAGTGAAAGAAAGAGAGAGAGAGAGAGAGAGAGAGAGAGAGAGAGAGAGAGAGAGAGA
>NW_021620795.1:4751686-4753445 GCF_004785775.1 Grammomys surdaster
AGAGAGAGAGAGAGAGAGAGAGAGAGAGAGAGAGAGAGAGAGAGAGAGAAAGCAAGCAAGCAGGGTATCTCTAACAGAGAAGAAATCTTAGGGAAGGGGACAGAAAAAAAAAAAGGAAAACAATAAACCAAAGGTTTGTTCAAGAACTTATCAAGGAACCATGTGGGCATTAAGAGTTCAGACACCTATCACATGTGCATCCTGGTGACAGGACTAATGAGACCAGTAATTAACCAGAAATATTAGAACTGTCACTTCAGAAATGTCAAGACTTTAAAAGATAATATAAAAGAAGAAAGTCTACTCATCTGAAGTGATGTTATGAATGTGCCTCGGCAACACAGGCTAAATGTGTATCCTTGGGGACAGCAGGTAATTGTCTTTATTCTAAAAGAGCAGCGCCTCCTTCATGATCTGTAGGGCTGTGCTTGCTTAGAACAGCACAGCACGGACCACCACCACCACCCCTCCCATTTGCAATTCACAAATGTTCTTTGTTAATTATTTAAAAGTCCATTGATTTCTACATTGATGAAAAGTCATAATTGTAAAAATGGCTAAAGGGATCGTCCTTTTACTTTGCTGACTCTGTCCTGTGGAGAGAGACATCAAGTTTATGTATTAAAGCCATCTCAATAAATAGTTGATAGCACAAAAGCCTGCTTGCACACTTCAAGAATCAAATGGCCTGGTGAGTGCTGCAGGAGGTGTCCAAGGTAGCTGTGGACTCTTTGTCGATGTTAATGGCAGAAGCACATATTACCTGAGCTTACCATCTCAATTCTGGAAAATGTCACTAGAACTCAATATTTCCAGGGACATTCATCCCCTGGATGTAGGTCTAAACAGAATGAAATACTCAGCTTCGGAGGAAATCCCCCTGAGGAGGAGGGGATGAAAATCCTGCCGGGTTTAATGACTTTTATTTCAAATGTTAAAGGTGTGGTGTCTTTGTTTTTTAACAGCCAAGTCCTCAGACCCATTAGAACACCTCTCTTGGTGAATCCCAGAATAGAGAGGTGACCAAACTACTCCTCCCTCCTGGAAAGAACTCAGACAAAGCACATTCTTTGGGGAAAATGAAGCAAGATTGGGCAGCTGAAAACTGGCATGAATATGTCAAATAGGAAGTTAATTAAAAGCTGAAGAGAATGGGAAGCCCTGCAGTATCTGCCAATGAAGGAGGCAGATGACAGGCACACAGGGGCACACTGGCACTTGACTTCAGAGGGCCTCTAACAACCCCAAAACTGCTCAGGATTCACTCCCACGTTCCACTCTACAGCCTAGACACACAACTATAAAAAATATCTGGCTCCCTGTGCTTTATAAAATCCAAAATGCCTGCTGCAAATGAAATGAATAGATTGCTATTCCCATGTTCAACTAAGGCAAAAAGAAGAAACTAAGAAAGCAAGCAGGCCTGCATAGAAGACCTACTGTAGAATCCTATGCTACGACAGGAAGAACCGTGTCACCAAACAGGACTAGCTGAGGACAGTGATCCTGTAGGGTGGTGAACCACACTGTTACCCATGAGTGTTTACTTTGGAGTCCACTGCAAGTCACATTACCTAACAAAGCAAGTTGCCAAAATGGCAGATCTCCCAGTCTCCAAACACCTCAAAGTAGATGGCCAATTCTTATTTCATTTATATTCACAGTAATTACTTTGGAAAGTTTAGGCCCTAGATCAAAAAAGAAGAGAAAGGAAGAAAGAAAGAAAGAAAGAAAGAAAGAAAGAAAGAAAGAAAGAAAG
>NW_021620795.1:4753455-4772834 GCF_004785775.1 Grammomys surdaster
AAGAAAGAAAGAAAGAAAGAAAGAAAGAAAGAAAGAAAGAAAGAAAGAAAGAAAGACTTCCATTCTAAAAGCAAACATGCTACTTTGATTCATAATATGAAGTCTCAGTTAGAAAACTATATAAATATATAAAATTATATCATAGCACACGGTATATTTTTTCTTAACTGAGGATCAAATGTTAATGCCCACACCTTACAAATGAAATTACAGTCTATTATGCAACCCAGTATTGTCACCTGTGAATTCCCTCAACACAGTGTTAATATATTTTCCAATTGAATTTTTTAACTCATTTTCAAAGCACCTCAATTGTTAAGATACAGGGACCCAGTGGACAGATGCAATGTGTGCTGTTTTGATTTAAGGAAATAAGTTCTAATGCAAGTGACCAGAAACTTGAAAATAAGTAGGAGGGTAACAGTGCCCTTGCTTTTCCAAGTGCTGCTTCATCTTCAACACTCAGAGCATCTCCAATCTCTTCTCATTACCACTGAACTCTCTGAACCAATGTTTCTTCACCATTTTAAAGAATGCAGTCACATTTGGGAGATCAGTATGGCTCAAAGGTTTCTTAAAAGTGCTTCCTAAGTCATCTTATCTACCCTTCTGGTCACTCATGAAAGTATCTGCCAAGCAACCCAAAGCCGTGGGTATTTCACAACCCCTGTTGTGAAAGGTGACGAACCCCAGTACTAAAGCAGATACCCACTCTGGACCCTAACTGAAAACACCAATTTGCTTTCCCCTCGAATTAGTTACAAAACGCCAGACAGCAGCAAGGAAGGGCAACAAAGCATTAAACAGCTGGAAATAATTACACAATTGTCAAGAAGCAAACTCGACAAGGGCAGAGCAAGGCTGGTGAATTCAGTATCAGGAACTATGCCGATGAGAAGTATCTTCGCCATTGCCAATTTGCTATTATACAATAACTAATAATAGGGCTGATGGAATTTGTACAGTATGTGTGTGTACACAAACTTCCAAGAGAAGACAAATATATTTCATGTGCTCCCCAAAAATGTGAGCTAGAAGCTATCTATCTCAGTACAACCAAGACCAAAAGGGGGGTTCTTTTGGAACTGTTACAACTACAACATGCAGATGAGAAATATTTCTTTAAAGTTATACAATATGCTCACACTCAGAGCACCTCAGAATTCAAAGCATAGGCAAAATACGCAGGCTGTGTTACAGTCCGGAGTTTGTCACATAAAACATCTGACAAGCAGGCAAACAGCCAGAGTACAGGCAAGGCTGGACCAAATTAAAAGAATATCAGAGAGAAAGGCCATGTTTCTTACAAAAACATGGAGGGTAGCAGGTATATAAATGGCTGTGTTCCATTAAGGCAGGTCAATGAATCAAGTTTTATCAACTGACTAAATTTCAGAGAACTTCTTTCCAATCTAAAGGTGAACAATCTTCCCTATGGCTTCAAGGATTCGGTGCCTGGCATTTTTTTTCCAGCATATCTTGCCATCCTATTACTGGGTGATGCTTTATTATAATATTTGAATTTCGTGTGGCAAACAGTTTTGTACAATGCCCCGAAATGCTACTCTCTGAAATGGAATGCCATAAATAAAATATGGACGTGGTTACCAGGCAGTATGCGCAACACATATGGTACATTGGCCCAAAAAGCACATTTTAAAATGCTTAAAAGTTAACTTAACAATTTAAGCTCTTTATACCCATTCTTGGAGAATTGTCCCCTAAAGGCCAATCTTAGTTTCTATTGTCAGGAGAATGTCTGGATTAATTTGGTTCGTTTACTAACTTGAAATTCTTTTCCTTTGCTCTGACCTCCACCCCTGCTCACCCACCCGCCGCCTCATTCTTTATCTTAAAGGGGAGAAAGGGGGCCATATATCTCAAGATGTAATTTTAAGCATGATGATGCCTATTTGAATTAAAATCGATGCAGCTCCTGATAACAGCCTAATAATCAATTCTCCATTCTCATTACTTTACAGAAATATATGGACACCAACCAATTTCTTAAGTTTGTGGACCACTCTCCTAGCTTATTACCCGGCAGTGCAGCTGAGTGGAAAGATAACCACATCCATTCGCCTTATCTGTAATGATGTAATGCACCCCAGCCCTGGGTCTAGATGATTGAGGAATAATGGGATTGTACAACTGCAGGGATGACAAACAATGCTGCTGGTATCTCGCCAATACACTGAACCCTATGACTCCCGTGCAAGGTGGAGGCTTGGAGAACAGACGCTGCCGATTCTGCCCCTTGGAAGAAGTTAACATCTTTTGGCCAGGGAAGCATCTGCTCTGGCACTGAGACTGCAATACCGACAACTGCGAGAAGAGCCATGCAAACACACTGTTTCCAAGCCCCAGCCAGGACAGTGCGAGTGAGTATCCTGCTTTTCTTTGTGTTTGGAATCAAGTGTCATCTAAAAATAACCGGTTGGTAGGGAGAAGTCACTGCACAGTACAATGCCAAGAACCGGGAGATCAGAGACTACTCTGATAACTGATGCAGCTCTGGGCTCACGTTTGTTTGGAAAAACTAAATCTGCCTCCATTTTCTGTGCTAGAAAAATCATCGCTGTCTGTCACCACAGAAACCTTACCTTTTGCAGAAGCTGGGAACCCGAGTACTTGGCAGCAATGGATTTTATCTCCCCACCAAAAGCGGAGGCCCACAGCTTCACTCTATGGGGGAAAAAAAGCAGAGGGAAGAAATGTAATACCAGTGTCACCGTCACACACGCGCACACACCGGGCTATGGCTGAAAGAGCAGGACGATAGAACACTAAAGGAAAAAGGAAAGAAAGATAGAAAAAGCTCTCTCTTACAAACTACCAGCACCAAGGTGCGGAGCGCAGCGCAGCGCGGGATGGGGTCGTGGGTCACAGGAGTTCAGAAGGTATAAAGTGTCCCCCAGCTCTCTAAGAAGACCATGGGCTTTCATAGAAACAATTGCTTGGTTACTTAAACACCTAAAATGAGCACCACCTGGAATACTACTCTGAAGAAATCCACCCATCCCCCCGCTTCCCGGAAAAGTAGGATGGCAAGGTAGCAGAAAAGGGGATCATTAAACAGCCCGACGAAGTTGCAGTCGGTAAACAGGCTCTAAACTTGGCGCTGTCACTTGAGGTGAAGCTCTCCGGGTCTTACTCCCTAGCCCCAGGATAAGGGCTAGAAGGTCCCACCCTGGTCTCCCGCCGCTGGGTGCTGATGCTGAGAGGCAGGTGCAAGAGGCGAGGCCCGCACCCGCCGCGGGTCCTGCCCAGCCGCACCTGCAGGCTCCCAAACTTGGGCGCCCCGGGTCTCTCTCGGGCGCTAGCGGCCCCTCCCCGGGAGTCCCAGCATCAGGGACTTACACGGAGAGCGGGATCTGCTGTTCGGAGCGCACTACGTCCCCTAGCGCGGCGTAGAGAAGAGCGGTGGCTAGGAGCGCCGAGGCCCCCCGGGACGCGCAGCACAGCGAGCCCGGCTCAGCCATCCTGGCGGCGGCGGCGGCGGCGGCAGCGACTGGAGCGGCCGCGGAGAGCTGCGCCGGGCGGGCGGTGGGCGAGCGCGCCGGGCTGCCTGCTCCGCCGCGCGCCGCCCCTCCTGCTTCTCGCGCGCCGGGCTCACTTGGGGAGCAGGGGGGAAAAAAAGGAGCGGGGTGGGGGGGAGGGGAGGGCGGAGAGGAGGCGGGAGGGAGCACTGGGGAGGAGGCAGGCGCGGGAGGAGGGAGCGAGACGCGCCTCTTGCCGCGGCAGCTGCCCGGCCCCGCCTCGGCGGCCCCGGGGAGTCCGGCGAGCCGCGGCGGGAGGGCGGGAGGCGCCTCGCGGGCGGAGACTCGCAAACTCCAGTGTCCTTGGCCGCCACGGCTCGCGCCTCGCCCGGCCCGGCCCACTGCGGCCGCTGAGTTCTTTACAACTCCGCAGTCCGCCGCCACGGGCGCGTCTCACGGGTGGCCCCGGGCGGTCCCCAGGCCCTGGCGACCGGAGCAGAGTGGGGGTGGGGGTCTCGGGAGCGAGGCCGAGGGCACCGACACTCCACATTTTGCCAGTGGTTGATCTGGTCAGGGAGCCCTGGGGACTGGACAGGGGCGTTGGGGTGGGGGCTGCGGAGCTTAGCGGTGGAGCGACCCCCTCCCCATTCCCCTCGCGATTCCTTGGGAAGAGGCACAAGTCTGGAAGAGGCCAGCGGGCGGCAGCGGCGGCAACGGACCGGCTCGTATAGCGGCGGAGCGAGCTGGGGATGGGACAAGGGGGTCGGGGTCTAGGGAGTGCACCGCGGCGTGGCCGCCCATCGCTGCTCCACGGCCGCGGCGACCGGTGGAAAGCGCGGAGGGTGGCGCTGCAGTCGCAGCACGGGCACCGGGCGACCGCACAGCCACCGCTGGCGCTCGGGACCATGGGCCAGGGTGCTTCCGAGCCTACTGAAGCTCGGGGTCCGCACTGCTACGCGGTGCACCCAGGGGCCAGGATGCCGGAGTGGGAAAGGAAGCAAACGCAGCGGGGAGTCCAACCTGACCGGCAGACACCCTTCATTCTGCGGGGATATTTGGGGGTGGGGGGCGGGGGGAATCGGATAGCTCTGAGCTTGGAGGTTCCCCGCACCAGCACCAGCATCAGCCCCAGCCCGGGAGGAGGCAGCTGAGCGCAGGCGAGGCTTCTTATGGCTACCCACCGGGGAAGCCCCTGGATGTCTCTTTCGCCGAGGCCCCCACCCTTAGAAAAGCCTTGCCCCATCCTCTTACAAGCTCTAGGGTGTGACTAGGAACTTTGTGGAGCCCTCGCGCGGGCTGGCGGTAAAGACCCGAGTGAGGCTGAGTCATCCTCGCCTGGTGGAGCAAACTCGGGCGACTGGGGCAGCCGTGTGCTCCTGACCTCACCTATTCCCCTAATGCACCCCGCCGCCTCGGTTCTCCTTATGTGCATGTATTTCCGCCTTTGGGATTTATAGGGTTTTTTTTTTCTCCTGGTACCCTGCACCCCAGTTCTCTGCACTCAATTGCAAAGAACTGAGTAAGGGTAGGTAGGCTCTGGCTTCCACTGGGTAGTATCCTAGGATCCAGCATCGCTCTCCCTCACAACAGTTTCTGGAAAAGTTATCTTGGCAGTGAATGGTTTGGCTTATTGAGTTGAATGTGAGGGGCTCTTTACCAGGCCTTTTTCTGAGTACTGGCAGACCCCAGCCTCCATGGGCTTAAGGCCAGTCATACACCTACCTAGGGAAGCAGCACCAGGAACGAGCCCACCAGCAGAGCGCCAAGCGCACCCCGCCCACGGGCAGTGTCGCCATGGATGACTAACTAGTTATAATGAATTCTCTGCTTCTGAGCACACCTCCAGCCTATGAACAAGTGCCAGCTCTTTCCAAACCGAAACAAGCACATCCTGACCCCGGGGCTTGTGTTCCGTATGGCTTTGACACTCAAACTGGGGACTGGGATAAAATTAATTTTCTTGCCAGAATGCAAGAGTTTTCTAAATGGATGCTTGAATGAATGAATAAATGAGTACATTTTAGGCCCGATTCATAAGGTTTCATTGTCCCCTCTATGGTGTCTGTATGCTGACAACCGTTCTCCTGCACTCATCCATCCAGTCAGTAATGGCCAAGCATCTTGGTCAAAAGGGACACAGTAGGGCATGCAGTGGGTGGTGGGTGCTGGAGGTGAACCAACCAGGCAAGCTGCTCTCCTGGAATTTGTAGACAGGGAAGGACCAGGCCTTTCTCCAAAAGCAATAATGAGAAATATATAATCGTGCACTTTGACAGAGGGTCAACAATAGTGTGTATGAAGAAAAAAACACATGTTATACCCTGATTAGTTTTGCGCCCTTAACTGATGAGAGATTGACACAGCAAAATAATAGGACTTAGTCAGAAGCAGGTACGTGAGGTCAACACCAAGATCGTGACCATGGTTGGTGGTTGAGTCACTATCCATGCCACCTGGCACAGGTGGACTCCACAGTTGTTGTAGGGCAATTAGAGATCTTAACCCACAGAAAAGATTTTGAGAATTAGTAATTATTAAACAAAACAGTCTGTTACACTTACATTTAAGACGGATGCACTAAGTATTTTCTACTAGCTCAAACATGATTTAAAGTATCTCAAAGTCTATTAAGAATTTGGGAAGCTGCCACTCAAGTATTCTATTCCTTTGCATCATTATAACATCCCCTGAAGAAAGAGATCTCGGTGTATACTATCATTTGACAGAGAGGTATAATGAAGCCCAAAAGGGCTTAGTGACCAGCCCAAAGACCAGGCCCTGCAGCAGTGGTAAGAGATGGTAAGAGTTGTGAACAGCAAGCCAGAAGTGGAAAGTTTAAAATGCTCACCTATTCCTAGTGTAAAGAGCTCCAGGGAGAACTCAGTTAAAGGAAGGTCACATGGCAGCAGTCTAGGGTGCTCTGAACAGTCATGGTACCTTTTATACTATGACTGTTCTGTACTATGAGAGAAGTATTTCTTGGAGGAGAACTTTTAACAACCCATACTACCTCACCCCACCCCACACCTGAGCTTTCAAGCAAGTAAAGCCCCTATATTTGTCATCATACCTTCAGGTCGTGAGGGCATTTAGTAAATGGAAATAGGACAGTCACACACAAAAGTTGTCCTGATCCTTAAGCCTTTTCAAATGTCCCAATGGACATTCAAGGCGGTAAAAAAAAAATTATACTTAGAACTACTGCAATGCAGAACCTCAATCTATTTTATCTATTAATATATAAATACAAAAGAGCTTGTGCATGATTTTAATAAACTGAATGCCACTTCTGTGTTAACTGAAGAAAGGTGGCTTTGATCCTTACCAAGAGATTTTTATTTGTTTGGTAAATAGATTTCTGTTTGTTTGTTTGTTTGTTTGTTTCTCATTTTAAAAAATCACTTTCTCAATAGCAACCAAGCTTGCTTGTTCTGAATCGCTATCACAGCTCACCTGGACAGGTTTGCACATGACTTTGGCATTTGTGGTTAGTATACACAGAGCCACAAACATGGATGGGCCATTACACCTTGCATTTAATCTTGCATGAGTTTTCCACATGGAGAAATACCTATTATTATTACATAATTTTTGATTAACTTTTTCAATATTATCAGACCAGGCTTCATTGATCTTTTTTTTTTTAATCTGACTTAAAATAGGCCATAATGAGAATTTCAATCCTGTATGGCAAGCAGGTATAGTGTTTATCTGGGCGAAGCTGTGGCCTTATAGACTGAACGAGGATACTGATCCCAACTAAAAAGGTAATGGAAATGCAAACTGTTTGAAGAAACAAAACATCAAATGTTTTAGTGAACCTTCGACCCAGCATTTCCTCTTCAGGGACTTTATCTTACACTTATCAAACGAGGAAGACTTATAAGTCCTGGGCTCTCAAGACACAACTCAGCAAGTAAAGGCATTTACCACCAATCCTGATGACCTGAGTTCAATCCCTGGAACTCACAGGGTAGGAACTGACTCTTGAAAGTTGTCCTTTGACTTTCATGTGTATTCTGTGATACACAGACAAAGACACACCCATGAGTATACACACATAAATGTAATAAATCTTTATTCTCTCCATCCTGAGGACACAGACAGCCTTTTCCCACCCAGGTGCTGCTTTGGTTGTAACTCTGCCTCACTGGCCAATGATGCTGCCAGGCCCTCAGCTTAAGCCCAGCTCCCTGCTTCCCTAGCACACTTGAACACAGGCCCACATGAGAGCCATCTCTCTCTCCACTACTGCCACCTGCTCCACCACACTGCAGTATCAGCCTTGAACTCCTGCTCCACTGAGCTCTTCTCCTGCACCTACAAACACCGCCTCTTTAGACAAGAGCGTAGAGTGTTACATGCATGTATGTGACTACACATATGTGTATTAACCATGCCATTGCATTCTCTTAGTCTATAAATGGAGATGTGTCCTAGGGTAATGCAGGGCTGGCATCCAGTTGAGAGGCTCCCAAGAAACTGATTTCAACTGTTCCTCTGTCTCTGGGGAACAGGCGTGTCACATTCACACAGCCGCATTGGCTTGCACAGTGAGGCGGCACCTCAGCAGCCACCCTCTCCAGTGAAGAGAAGACGCTCCTGTGAAAGAGGAGCCCCTAAGTGAACAGTGGGAAGATATGCTGATGCTGCTGTTCTGGTTCTCATCGGGCTGAATGGGGAAGAGAAGGAAGCGTTCACGCATCACACACCTTCTAATTGTGTGAACCGAGAGTTGCTTATTTCCATAGAGGGCAGACTGCCTTTTGCAAGCAGGAAGCGTTTTTCTGGCATAAACTCTGCTTCCTTTAAAATATTATGAGAAATTGCAAAGCTTGCAAATGTTTACCAAATAGGAGTTGGTTAAAAAATTAATAGTGACAATAATAATAATAATAAATAGTCACAGTTTATCACATAATAGAATTTCATACAGCTACTTAGAAAGGAGAAGCACAACCAGACATGGGGGTGCACATATGGATCTGTTGCCCCAGACATGGAGGCAAGAGGGTCAAGAGACCAGACTGGGGCAATTTAATGAGACTCAGCCTCAAAATAAAATCAAGGGGTACAGCTCAGTGATAAAGCTCTTGCTTTACACAAGCAAGAGCTGGATTCAATCTCCATATCTCATAGATAAATGAATGAATAAACAACTCATTTGTTTTAAAGAAAAAGAAAAGGATGTTCTATGTACTGATATGCCTATATTGCAAGCTGTCCATAGTGGACATCTTAGTACAAAAGCAGGTCATAACATAGTATATGCAGCATACACCCATCTGTGTCATATTAAAACCATGGATACATGTGTAGATATTTTGCTTCATATCCTCTGAATTGGCTGCAGTTTGAACATGAGAGATCCTCCACAGGGCCATGAGTTTGCATACTAGGTCCTCAGCTGGTGGTACTGTCTTGGAATATTGTGGAACTATCAGGAGGTAGATCCCAGCTGGAGGGGGAGAGCAGTTTTGGAGGGCTATGGCCCATTCTGCTTATAGCCCAGCTTTCTGCTTTCTTGCCAGTGTCACATAGCAATCACTGGCTACATGTTCCTGCCACCAAAGACTGAGCTGATCACCATGGTTCCCCAACCACTACAGAATGTTTCCCCTGAACCAGGCACCAAAATAAACCTCCTCTCCTTCAAGTGGCTTCTGTCAGTATTTTATCACAGCAGCTAGGACAGTAACTGGGCACAGCTGGTGGGTATGGGACGTACCCATTGGGAAGTAACATACTTAAACTGCTAACAAAGATTCCCCATGATGAAAACACAGTTGACGAAGCAGAGGGAGACATTTACTCTTTGCTTTTAACTCATTGGGATTGCTGGAATCATGATGCAGAGCATGTAGAGTAGATGATGCCACGTGTTAAGCACCTGTGAAACAGCAAAATGATGTACGTATTCCCAAAGAATGATTTGTGTGTGACAACCTGTTCCTAAAGGCATCCATGGCAGGAAGTGCTCATGAACAAGCAGCTGGAGAGAAGGATGCTTCCCTGGGCTGGAATAGAGAGCTCTGTGCAGAGGAGGAAATGCTCCCCACCTTTCAGTTGCCTAGCACCCACAGGCTCAGCAGTGCTGCTGGAGCATCCCTGGAGCCCCAGAATACATGCATTGGTGATGTTTTCACAGATAACAACTATTTTCAATGCTGAATTTCATCTCAATGCTACTTTTCAATCCATTACACACGAAAACTTTTTAGAGGCTGTGTTATGGGGAAAAAAAGCTAAAGTATTTAAACTCTAGGAATATCAGTAATTGAAAAAGTAAATTTCTCTGCTACATTACTTGTACAATATGAGGCGGAAATTTCTGGTTTCTTTGGAGACTCAATGGTGTCATGTGGTGTTTTTTTGGAAGCTCTCTTATGAGGATGTTTTACTGAAGCAGACACGTGAGAGGACGTGTGATGTTTGGAAAGAGTATAAGTAGAATCTAACAGACAGTAAACAACACTCTTGCGTTGGTTTCCCTTGCAACACTTCACTGGTCTCTGCTGCTGATGCTCTTGCATTGGTATGCATTGGGACACTTTGCTAGTCTTCACTGATCTTTGCTTGTTATGACTTTGTAGAGAGAAATGTGCCAAAGAACTTCTCGTGGTATTCCAACTGCTTCTTGCTGCTTCTGCAGACTAATGCCAATTGGGTGGAGATTTGTGGTGCCTTCTGGGATAAAACCACTGCTACTGATTCATGTTTTGTGTTTTGGACTGAACTGCTGATATCCTGACAATGCAGATTGGAATCACCCAAAGAGCTACTTCTAAACAGATCCACAGCCACTATTTCCTATCAACCTTTATTTTTCCTACCTCTGGTAGGTGATCTAGAAGGGAGTTTGAAGCATTAAAGAACCCTAATTAAAGTAGATTTTGAAAAATCTAAGCCTACACAATAAAAACAAAACATTTAAAAAACTTTGCATGAAATCACTGAATCCATAAGAAAAATCAATAAATTCAAATACCATACACACTTACAATGTGACTGTTTGAAATCAATCTTGGGATTATCCACCTCCAACTTCTTACCTTGGGTCAGACTCTCCAATACCTTCAGAAATTGCCATGCATGCAGTGGGATATACTTTGGAAGATACATTTGTGTTGATAAATTATCTATTAAGATGTATAAACATATTACTCAAAATGAACTTTTTATTACACTTGCTTATTCCATGATTTATGTATTCATTCAGTGGAGGAGTGATGAGGAGATATGCCTGTACCACAACACAAATATGAAAGTTTTTTTTGCAGGAGGTGATTCTCTTCATCCACCATGTGGATCCCAGGGATCAAACTCAGGTGGTCAGGCTTAGCAGCAAGCACCTTCACCAACTGAACCATCTTACTGACCCTAGATCCTTTTTAAGTTCTTGCAGTTCATAGTCTGACTCAGTGTAGAGTAGAACTGACAAAGAAAATTGAACATAACCTTCTCCATGATACAAAGAGGAACTCATTTAGAAGACATAGGGCCCCAAATTGTGTGGCTATTACATTCTATTGATTCTTTATCTGTGTACTTCCTACTATGAGGGTTGGGATGAAGTTGGTTCCCTTTCATAGCCTGATTAGTCAAATCTTCTTAGTGAGCAAATAAGAATGGCTACTTTTTCTATACATCTTGAACAATTATGTATTTAAGGAATGTGCCTTGAAGTTACAGAGTCAGGGTTCTTATCTAAACTCACCTAAACAAATTAGAAAGCACTGGACAGATGTGTTCTTTATTACATGAATTAAAGCAGCAGTCTCATTTAATGGATATTCCGTAAATCCTTTTAAGAACTTGGTGAAATAATTGTGAAGACAACAACATTTTGCTGTAAGAACATTTATCACAATATTGTCTATGCTAGACTAAGAAACCATGTTTTTGACTGGAAATAGGATGTTAGTTAAATTAATTGTGGTTGATTCATGGACAAATATGCTGCTGTTAAACTTGATATTATGGCTAGGGATGTGGCTCAGTGATGGAGCATTTGCCAGCATGCACAAGGGCCTGGGTTCCATCCCAGCATCAGAAATAGAGAGAGGGTAAAAAAGAATGTATTAACTTCTACAGACTAGTTTTTGTCAGCTTGATACAGTCTAGAGTCACCTGGAAAGAGAAAAACCTCAACTGAGAAAATGCATCCATCATATTGGCCTGTGAACAAGTCTGTGGGGGCATTTTCTTGGTTAATTATTGATATAGGACACGCATCCTACTGTGAGCTGTGCTACTCCTAGGCAGGTGCTCCTGGACTGGATAATAAAGAAGCCTGGGAAAGCCATGGACAGCAAGCTAGTGAGTAGCACTCCTCCATGGCCTCTGCCTCAGCTTCTGCTTCACGCCTCTGCCCTGAGTTCCTGTTATAGCATCACTCAATGATGGACTATAAGCTGTAAGGATGAAATCAACTGTTTGCTCCATACGTTGCTTTTGGTCAGTGTTTTATAGAAGAAAAAAAAAGCTAGGATATAACCTTAACTACAAAAACTCACATTGACCAGAGGTCTCTAAATATATATTTCCACAATAGCAATCCAATGCTTTAAAATTACATTCTGCCAAGGTAGGCACATAAACCAGGAAAGTCTCTCAAACATCTTTATTGTTAAAGGAGTTACTATGTTTTTTTCTCTTTTTTTATTCAACCATTTCTTTTTATATTGTAGAAGCGACATGTATACATAACTTCTCAACCAGTGCAGAAAGTAAAAGAAGATATGAAATCTCCCTTATACCCAGAC
The DNA here is from genome assembly GCF_004785775.1 of Grammomys surdaster. Taxonomy (NCBI): domain Eukaryota; kingdom Metazoa; phylum Chordata; class Mammalia; order Rodentia; family Muridae; genus Grammomys; species Grammomys surdaster. The sequence continues at coordinate 4,765,700 of NW_021620795.1, forward strand.
AAAAAGACTATTAACATCTTCTGCTCTCAGGCTTGTATGGATCTTTGTGGGTTTTTTTTTTTTGGGGGGGGGGGGTTCGTGTGTGTGTGTGTGTGTGTGTGTGTGTGTGTACACCACTGTGATTTTTTTATACTCTGGCCTTTTTTTTAAAATCACCAACTTAGACATTTTGCATTGGTTTGCTTTGTTTGTATTCCAGTGGTAGAGACTGAACCCAAAGCTTCAGACACGATAGGCAAGCCTCCTTTTATGAAGCTACAGACCAGATGTGATGGCTAGTCTTGGTGGTCAACCTGACTACATATGGAATGAATCACAATCCAAAAATGGAGGGCACACCTGTGAGAGATTTTCTGCTTGTTTTGAAGTGAGTGAATCTACTTCTAGTCCAGACCTTAGAAGTGGGAAAACACATCTTTGATCTGGATCTTGAGGCAGAAAGACACACATTTAATCTGAGCCACACCTTCCGCTGGAAGCCTATATAAGGACATAGACGAAGGAAGCTTTTGCTCTTTGCCTGATTGCCCTCGCCTTGCTAGTACACCCATTCCTTCACTGGCATGGGAGCCCACTTCTTTGGAATTACAGCATTTACAGAAGACCAGCTGAGACATCCAGCCTTGTGGGACTGAGCAACTATTAGATTATTGGACTTTCCATTCACACCTAGCCATTGTTGAATTAGCTGGACTGTAGCCAAGGTAGATAGATAGATAGATAGATAGATAGATAGATAGATAGATAGATACCTTTTTATGTATATATAGAGATTCATTCCATAAGTTCTGTGGCTCTAAAGAACCCTTACTAATATACCAGAGAACCTAGATATTTCTAAAATGCCCTCTGAATGGCATGTGTAGGGACACAGAGGAGGGCCCTTGCTATCCTGGAAGTGGCTGCCTAATATAACGGACCCATTAGCTTCATCCTCCCACGGTCTCTTAGCCAACCTCTTTGGACTTGTCACAATGAGAGAAGACTTTCATATTTGCCACTTACCCCCACACACACTCTATTTCAAGTACGAATACTTGGCAAATATATAACACTTCTACATTATCAAGGTTTATTGTATGTGTGCCTATAAGTTAATTTTCCAGTCTTTATGCACAAATTCACTAAAACATGAGAGCCCAAAGCTGTACTTATGATAATAAACTGTTCTGCATTTGTTATTGCCAGGTTCTGTGATGCCAAGGAGGCTGAGTGGACCCACAAAGAACACACAGACTTCTAATTCAAACAAGGCTCTTTCAAATCAGCTTCTTTTCCCCTTCTTTAAACAGCCATAATGAGTCTAAAGATCCACATATTCTACTTTTGTTGAAGTGAAAAATGGTTATAATCTCCAGGCTAAAAATTTCAGGTGATAGCTGTCCAGAAGGGCACATATGATGTACAAAGTACAGGATGATAGGAAGATGAAGTACAGAGCGTGCCAAGAAGTCCCAGCATTAGCAATCTGGTAAGTACCACTGGCTTGAAGTCAAGTCCTCTCCTCAAGGCAGATGCTCCATCTCCTGTGGCCATGTGTATACAGAACTGAAGTCATCAAACAAGACTGGCGACAAGGGTCCTCCAGGACAGAGTGAGCCACTGAAGCAAAGGAAATGCTGCTATGCAAGCAATCAGATGGACAACATGTAATGATCTGTTGTTCTGACAACAGAAAAGGAGAAAATGTGTGGTTTGGAAAGCAGACTGGAAAGGAGGCTCCCTTACTCTCTACTCAGTCATCCTTCAAATGGTGATTTCTGATATCCAACAATTTAATATGTGAGGAGAGGAAAAAGGAGGATTAGCTGGCCAGATACAAGACTAAGAAGTTATTTTAAAATGAAAAAAGAAGAGCAAAGCTTACCCAAGCACACAGTAAACTTAGAAAGAGAGACAGAGAGACAGAGACAAAAAGAGACAGAAAGAGATGAAGACAGAGACATAGAGAGAAATTTTGCTTTCATGCAGATAAAACCCATGTCTTAGTTGTAGGTACTATTGCTGTGATAAAACACCATGAACAGAACCAAGCTGAGAAGAAAGGGGGCTGACACTTCACCACATCACTGTTCATCAAAGGAAGTCCGGACAGGAACTCAAACATAGAAGGAACCCAGAGGCAGGAGCTGATGGCATGGCAGAACCCATGTCAGAAGCAATGGAGGGGTGCTGCTTACTGCTTGCTCAACATGGCTTGCTCAGCTTCCTTTCTTATAGACCCAGGACCAACTACCTGCCCAGAGATGGCACCATCCACAATGGGCTGGGCTCTTCCCCATCAATGACTAATTAAGAAAATACTCTACAGCCGGATCTTAGGGAGGCATTTTCCTTTCAGATGACTCTAGTTTGTGTCAAGTTGATGTAAAACTAGCCAGCACAAACTTTAACAATTTATGTTGTCAATGTTGACAGCATAAGAAACATTGTTTCTTATAACGTAAGTTCCCCTTGGCAATGAAAGATCACCCACCACACAAGAATGCAAGAAACTCAGGTTAAACACAGTGAAACAATGGAGAGGGGGAAATGTAAGCTGTTAGAGTTTAAGAAAGAATCACATGAAAATGACTCTTTCAAACTACTAAAGAAATAAAGATGAAAGAGACAGAAGGAGAGAAGAATGTTGGAGAAAATAAAGAGGCAGAGAATAAAAATTATAAAATGGATATAAAGGAAGGGTTAAAATAATACCTGGAAATTGATGACATGGTAAGGTTATCCAAATAGCCACAACTATACTCCTCAAAGAAGAAAACCAAGATAATAAGCAGAGAGAATATTTAAACATATAATTGAAGAAAAGTTCTTGAGAACACGAAACTTGGACTGATATCTTGAACATTAGGGAAAGGTTGTCCTGAATGGTTGGTTAGCTCTGAGATATATCCTGGAACAAATTGAGTTTTAAAGATAAATATCCTTTAGGCAAAAATATGAAGTTTCTTGTCAAATGGGGTAAATCAGGACAGTATCAAGTGTCACAAGTCTCTTGAAGACCAAATGATAGTGGAGCAGTTCCAACAGGATTCTTTTTTTTGGGGGGGGGTTCAAGACAGGGTTTCTTGTGTAGCCCTGGCTGTCCTGGAATTCACTCTGTAGACCAGGCTAGCCTTGAACTCTCGAACTCAGAAATCCGCCTGCCTCTGCCTCCCAAGTGCTGGGATTAAAGGCGTGCACCACCATCGCCCAGCTCCGGATTCTTAAGGGGAAATGTGTGGGCAAGTATTTCAGATCCAATATTAACTTTCTGGTGTAAAAGTTCCATACAAAGACTTAGTGTGGCTAATGAGTCTCACAAAGTGGTCTTCCATGAGATCTTTTTTGAATTTTGTTTTTAAGTTTTTGGGAATTTCACATCAGGTGCCCTGACTGCACTTACCTCCCAATCTTCCCATGTCTGCACTCCATAACCTGCTCCCCCAAAAAATTGAAGAAAGAAAAAAAGTCCATCTTGTGCTGTCCTTACGCTAGTGGCCAGTCTCCCACGGAAGATGAGTCTTTCCCTACCTGCACCTCCATCAGAAGCCATCAACTGAGGAGAGCAATGCTGCAGCAGAAGAGGGACAGGGACAGCTCTCCTGCATCCCTGACATGTCACATGTGTGCTGCTGTCCTGTGGGCTGGTGAGGGCCAGTTCTTCCATGCCCATGCTACCATAGGCGCTCTGCATGGCAGCCAGCAAGGGGTGAGTATACATGAGATCTTGAAGGAAAAGGTCAATGCAGCTAAACAAGAGACCCGGAGAAACAGTGGGTTAATGTTCAATACATGTACCTGCAGAACTAAGACTACATAATGTGGACTATGGAAATACACAGAATGCCAGTATTGGTTTCCCTGGGAGTTTGAAGAAAGGTATCTAGAAAGTGAAATGGCCAAGAAGGAAGGGCAAGTAGGAACAAGAGGTCAACTTTCACCTCCAAAACACATAACTAAAACATAACACTTGGAGGTAATCCATCTTAGCCAGGTATGGCAGAGCACATGCGGAGCCTCAGACAGGAGGAACAAGAGTCTGGGACCAGCCTGAAGTAGCAAGCTCAAGTCTAGCCAGCTAGAGAGAACTCATCTAAAAAAATTAAAGTCTGAATGTTTATAAACTATACAACTCTATGCATATTTAACAGCATCACTAATTGCTAAAAACAAGATACTACTATTACTCAAAGTTAAGTAAGAGATAGAAAATGGAAGATAAAAAGAAGATCAGGAAAAATCTAATCATTTTTCATCAAATATTATTAAGTAAATATATCAGGGAAATAAAGACTTAAGTAGTTATTAGAAAAAAATTAGATATCAAGATGTGCACAAGAGGGCTGGAGAGACGGTCCAGCAGTTTAGAGGGCTTTGCTCTTGCAGATGACACAAATTCAGTTCCAGGGCCCACACGGAACCTCACAACCATCCAGAACTCCAGTTCCAGAGGATCTGACACCCATTTCAGGCTTCTGTGAGCACCAAGCACGCATGTGGTACATATGCATACATACATTCGAACAAAACATCCATACTCATAAAATAAATAAAACTAAAAATGGCAATGTGTGGCTTATATTTTTTAAAATGTCAAAAGTCAAAACAAAATCTAAAAAATTTTCATTTGGATAACCAAAAAATAATGCCTACTTTACTTTCTATTGCAGTCACATGCTTTGAACAACATCATTGACATAGGGTTTTTAGTGGTGGTGGTGGTTTGGCTATTTTATTTTATTATTTTTATTTTGTTTTTTTTTCTTCTTCTTCTTCTTTTCTTTTTATCTGGGTAGAGAAGAGGTGGAAGGAAGCCAAGTAAAAGAAAACAACAACAACAAAAAAAAGGAATTGTAATTTTTAAAAAGTATGATACAGTTTTTACCAAAAAGTGTTTTTAGATCCCTAGTAATGGTAAAGAGACACCTTGTTGGTGTTCTTATCTCAGTCAGGGGCGGAGCAGATGGCAGGCAGTCCTTTGTTCATCCTAGTTTGATGCCCAACCTGGTGGCCAAAGCTGCTCTGTGCCTAGGACTCATAAAAATCAAACCAAATAAAGTCCAGGCAGTACAGCCCAGAAGGAGGAAGACACACAAGAGACCTGCAGACCGCCATGCCACTCACAGCCCTGCCCTCCAGTGCACAGGTGGGCCATAGACACCTGCTTGCTGGCAGGCTACACAGCATGGATGAAGCCACCCAGGGACCTGCCAGCCAAGTGGCCAGCCTGTATCTGAAGCCAGCACAGTGTGCAAGCATGTGGCAGTCAGACGGGAGAGAAAGAGAAGTGGAGCAGCTTGAGCATTATAAAGAAAGATGGAAAAAAATAAGAAAGCTGGAACTGGAGATGTGAGGGCGGAGAGGAGTAGCCTGCAGTGAGTGGCCAGTCCTGCCGTGGTGAGGCTGAGCTGCTGTTAAGGGCCAAGTCTGAGTCTATGGCCACGCCGTGGCAGGGGTCAGTGTCAATGTCCATTTGTGGCTCATTTACCGCTAGAGAACATGGGGATGTCCCTGGTGAGTAAAGCTGCTAGGGACCACCTGGACATCCAGTGGCTGTGCATAGGTGGCCCCGCCCCTCAATGGCTGCCACGGAACTCTGGAGATCTGGTCTATTTCTCGTCATCTACCACACTTGAGAGCAGGCCATGTGCCTTGCCTGGGCAGCCCAGTAGAGCTGGCTCCAAGAGCATGAGAGTGGGAAAGCAGATCCTACCACTGGTCTGCCGTGAGGTGGGACAGGTGCAGAGGGGATGCCTCCCTCCATCAGAAAAGCTTCACATAGGGTCATGAAAGCAGGAGAGCAGGCTCCGCCCCTTGCTTGCTACAACACCTGGCCAGTCCAATAGGGCTGGCCCTGATCAAGGGACACCTATGAGCCAACTCCAAGGGCCAGTGTGCAGGAAAGTTGGCCCTGCCACTAACCTGCTATGAGATGTCATGGGTGTGGAGGTGCCCTTGCCCCCCCCCCCACAAGCTGCAGTAATCAGGAGAACTGGCCCCAAGGGCATGAAAGTGGGAAAGCTAGCCCTCCCCCCTCATCAGCTATAGCACTCAGGAGAGCAGGCCCTGCACCTTGCCTTGGCAACACAGTGGAGCTGGTCGCAATGGTGCAGGCACAGATGAACTCCAAACATGATTTCATCTGTGAACAGTGGGTCCTGTGAATGGGTCAGTCCTGCGGTCCAAAGCTAAAGGGTCTCCATGACACAGGGCAACAGGAAAACTGGGGAGAGTCCTAATGAGGAACCAACATTGATGGTGTCACAGAAGCCAGAAATCTTGAACCAGACAAATGACTCATTGCAATGAACATTTGCAAGTGAAGATGTGTGGACAGAGAACTATAGCGTGGAGCACACTGTGATATACAACAGCTTCCATGATGAGATGTTTTCCTTTACTTGTTTGTTGGTATTTTTTCCCTAGGGGGAAGTTGCAAGAGCAAAGAGCAGATATGGGGGGTGGGGGATGAGCAGGACTGGGGTGCATGTTGTGAGACTGATTCACAAAGAATCAATAAAAAGTTTTTAAGTGTTTTTAAAGGCAAAAAAGTAGCTATAAAACTAAAATGTATCAGTTTACAATGGGAATAAAACTATATGTTTATAAATACTAAAAAAATAGGCATAAACAGAAACTAGGAGAGACAGATGTTTACCGCTACAGTAAGAGACGGGGTCACTATGGTGTCTTCAGTAAGGCAGAAATGTAAAAACAAACTAGTTCCAAATGACATAGTTAGTAGACAGAGCTGATTAATATACTTTTAGCATGCTATCTCTCAAATAGAGAACATGTTTTCATTTCAAATGTTTGTATAAATTAACAAATAAAAAAATAGCAGAGCCAAGGAAATGGGTCAGTACTTCCCACTGGCTTGATGACCTGAGGTCCACCCATGGGGTCTGTTTCAAGGAAGGAGAGAACTGACCACTCAAGCTGTCCTCTGACATACACACACACACACACACACACGCACACACATAAACACAACTGCACACACATGCACATGCTCATGCTCACACACATGCACACACACACATGCTCATACACATGCACATGCTCACACACATGCTCATGCTCACACACATGCACATGCACATGCTCATGCTCACACACATGCACATGCTCACACACATGCACATGCTCACAC
>NW_021620795.1:4772844-4779069 GCF_004785775.1 Grammomys surdaster
CATGCACATGCTCACACACATGCACATGCTCACACACATGCACATGCACATGCTCACACACATGCACATGTTCAGACACATGCACATGCTCACATACATGCACATGCTCATACACAAACACAAATGCACATGCACACACACACAAACACAATGAAAACAGGCACACTCATGCATGTACATACACAATAAATAAGTAAATATTCCCCGATCATAACAAAAAAATAAGAAATCTAAGCAGTTCTTCCCCCTGAAAATGTAAGAGTCTCTGCTAACCCTTTGGTAAAAGAAGAAACACAAACATTGCAGATTTTGGATGTAAGTCTGGAATGCAGCTAAGGCAGTGATGAGAGAGAAATTCTTACCTAAGTGTCAATAAAAATGGCAGAATCTCAGCCAATGAATAGACATACGGCTCCAAATTAGGAAAACAGCTCCATAAAGAATGGAAAGACTCGTTAAGTTACAGGCTGGGCTGAAATGGATCAGCGGGGCGGAGAATGTCACTCTTCCTGAAGGATCCAAGGTTGGGTCCCAGCATCCGCATCAGGCAGCTCACAACCTCCTGAACCTCCAGCTCCAGGGAATCTGGCTCCCTCTGCTGGTATCCTTGGAGACCAATACACTAATTATTTAATTTTAATTAATTAATAAAATTTCACACACACACATGCATACACTCACATAGAAAATGAGAGAAAATACGCCAGAAACTACAGAACAATACTTAGAAATAAACTTAAGTATGAAGAGCCTTAAAGGACAGAAAGGAAGCCTTGAATGCAAAGAAAGAGAATTTTATCATGAAAAATATATAAATGATATCAGTTATCTTCAAATTTACATGTTTAGAATGAGTTAATCAAACATGTAAATTATTTTATAACAGAACCTGCAGAGTTCACATGAGAAAACAAACACCAGGAAATCCTAAAAATCAGGAGTGCTATTATTACACACTCAAGAAGACCAGAGCGCCTGGTCAGATGCTGGATTCTGCTGGGGGATGGAACCCAAGCTAGGGCCTTGAGTACTCCAGGCACTGATGAGGCTATCTAGATTGTTAATCAGAAACACCACGAAGGTAACCATTTGCTAAATGCTTCGAAATTGCTCTATATTGATTCCAAAACCTTTATATCCCTTGTAACAAGAATAACTGAGAATAGCAACCTGGCTTTCTGTGGGGTAGGAGAGCAGCCATAGCCCCGTTTGTACAAAAATATCCCTGATAAATGCTTTGGACACATCATTGTGGCATCAACAGTTCTTTCTTGTAAGTCCTACCTAATCTCATCTCAGGCTGATCGAGGGCTAGTCTTTGTCCAAATGCTCCTGGTGCTGCTTTTGAAACGACTCCAGTTGGTGGCTTGGCACAGCAAAACATCTACCAAATATTTAAATACATTATCAAGCCACAATGATCAAGTCCAATGATGGTAAGCAAAGAGTAGACATCATACAAAATTCTGAAATAAGCCTAATAAATCTTACATAGGCCATTAGTATATGATTAAAGATGGATTTCAATTAAAGAGAAAATAACCATCCTAGCATTGAGTCAATCCAGGAAAATTAAATTTGGTTTCATAGCACACTTGAGGACACACTTCATTCGGATACAAAATTTCAATATAAGGAACACATTTCCTTCCCCAGTACACACTACACACACTAAGGGAGTACATGTAAAAACACAGCCAGATTCCTTTTTTAAAATGTATATTTCACAGAAGTGGATAGTGTGAGGACCAGAAGGGTGGTGAGAAAGTGGTATCCTAGCTTGCTTCCTATTGCGTGATAAACACCATGACCAATAGTAATTTGGGAAAAGGTTTGTTTCAATGTACAGTTCATAGATCATCATGAAAGGAAGTCAGGGAAGAAAGTCAAGCCAATGCCTGAAAGCAAGAACTGAAGCAGAGGCCACAGAGGAGCACTGCTTACTGGCTTGCCTCACCCTGAAGTGGGGTGGACTTGCTCAGCTTGTTTTCGTACACTCCAGGATTGGTACCCAGGAGTGGTACCACCTACAGCTGGATCGTTGTCCTACATCAACATTAATCAAGAAAAATCCCCCACAGTCTTGCCCACAGGCCAATCTGACGGAAGCAACTCCTCAACTCATGTTCCCTCTTCCCAGATGATCCTATCCTGTGTTCAATTCTTAAACAAACATGTCAGCACAGGTAGATAGAGGAGGTCAGATAAGGAGTTCAAAATAGCTAGGAGAAATAGATCCTACCGTTCTACAGCTCAATACAGTGAAAGTACAGTTTATAGTAAGATCACAGTATTGTTTAATGTGTTTGCATGTGGCATGTATGTATGTCTAGGAGAATGCATTTGGATGTGTACACATGAGTATGTATTCCTGTGTGTGAGTGCACATATGTGCATCCTTTGGGAGTGTGTGTGTGTGAAGTTCAGAGGACAACCTTGGGTGTTGGTTCTCTCCTTTCACTCTGTTTAAGATGGGTCTGTTTTTCTGTTGCTTACCACACTGCATGCACCAGGCTAGCCTGGGAGCTTCTGTAGATTCTCAGATCTTTGCTGCCCATCTCCACACAGGAGTGCTGCGATTATAGTCATGTGCTAGCACACCCAGTTCTCATGGGTCCTGGATCTTTACACTTACACGGTAAGTGCTTTATCCACAGAGTCGACTTCCTAGCAAGGTATTTTTGTTTATAAAGAACAAGAAAAGGAAGGGTCCCTAGCACAGAGAAGTAGAAGTTTGAGAGGTTAGAACTGCTAATTTCCCTAACACATTACATATTGGGTGCATGCACTGAATCACCATATCATACTCTACTCCACAAACATTGATATGCACAATTTAAATCATTTTGAATGGAAATTTTAAAAGGTGGAAAGGGAAATACTCATCTCACTGCCAATTGAAAAAGCTAAACTGCACAGAGAGCTAGTGTCTGGAGGTGGCTTCCAAACAACGGCAGGTGAAAGGACAACAGAGCTCCATCTCCCAGTCATATCATAGATGGCTACAAAGGACTGACATCACCTCACACACAGGAATGAGTTGGACTGCCTCTAAAACTCTGACAGAAGATCAGGCAGGAAAGACATCGCAATCATAGATGGGAATAAAGGAAAAGTAACTGAACTTCTGAGGGCTCCATGAGAAGCAGCAGGAACTTTCTCCAAGTATCAGATAGGAGCCCACCAAAGACTGGTGACAGGTGACATAGCTTGGAGAAATAGAGGATGCTAAGCATATCTTGAGAGGATGCTAAGCCATTACAACCACAAATAAACTCTCTTTCCCTTCCTCTCTCCCTCTCTATTTCTTTCTCCCTCCCTACCTCCCTTCCTCTCTCTCCATCCCTCCCTCCTTACCCCCTCTTTCTCTGCAGGTAGAGAAGGAGAACTGAGGGAGATGAAAGAAATTCTATGGTACCTACATCATTTGACAGTGAAAAGGAAGTGTCAGAAACAGCTTCATGTTAGCAAAGTCAACCACCAAAATTGAATGAAAAAAAAAAATCGTGAAAATCAGTGTCATATAAAACTGACACAAGCAGGCAGTGGTGGCACATGCCTTTAGTCCCAGCACTTAGGAGGCAGAGGTAGGCCGATTTCTGAGTTCAAGGCCAGCCTGGTCTACAGAGTGAGTTCCAGGACAGCTAGGGCTATACCAAGAAATCCTGTCTCGAAACAAAACAAAAAACAAAACAAACAAACAAAACAAAAACTAACACAAGAAGAAAGAGAAAACATGAAATTTCTATATCAATGCAACAAATTGAATTTTTAATAAAAATAAGCACATAGTTTTACATATTTACATAGCTTTACACAAAACTCTATCAAAGACAAGGAAAAAAGTAATTCCAGACACATTTTCAAAAAAAAGAGAAAAATTTTAATTCCTTTGATTAAAACCATTACAAGGGAATTATACAATAACCTTTGTGAACTTAAGCTCAAAAATCCCTAACAAAACGCTACACAGTCAAATCGTCCATGTACACAAATAGGAATTATGATTAGCAAGAGTAGTTTTATCTTCTGGAAAGTAATAAGAACACAATTTTTATCATTTTGAAAAATAAGACAAAAATAAAAAAAGGAATTCACCAGATTGACAAGGAAGAGAGGGAAAGTGTGATAATTCTCTTAACATCTGCAAAATAAAAGTGACAGATTCAAACACAAATTCAAAATTTAAAAAAAATAACTTAAAACCTTTTAATATAAAGGATCTTCAGTGTGACAGAGATCACCCACCTACAGTCCTTGTAAGATCAGAAGAGTAAAGGTAAAGCAAGTTACACTTTCTTTGTCACTGCCACAAATATGGCTGCAGATTCCCATCATTTCAATGTAAAATTATACTATAATTTAGTGTTAACTACTGTAGACAGACACTATGACCAAGGCAATTCTTAAGGACAACATTTAATTGGGGCTGGCTTACAGGTTCAGTCTATTATCATCAAGGTGGGAGCATGACAGCATCTAGGCAGGTAAAGTGCAGGAGGAGCTGAGAGTTCTACATTTTCATCTGAAGGTCTTAACACCCATGACCACAGTGACACACTTCCTCCAAAAGGCCACACACACTCTAACAAGGCCACACCTCCAAATAGTGCCACTCTCTGGGTCAAACCACCACACTATCAATCTCATTTAACTTTGCTAGACTAGGAAAGAAGAAACACAGTGCTCATTATTTGCAAATGACATAGTTGTATACACAGAAAAGCCTATAGAATATACAAAACTGTATATACATAGTTCTATAGATTATATACATATATACACATATCAGAGAGACAAACAGACAGACAGAATGTGCCAGGTGTGTTGGTGCATGCCTACAATTCCACCACTCAGGAGGTTGAGACAGGGGGATTAGAGTTCATGGGCTATAAACCAAGACCCAAATATGTTCCTACTTTAGAAGAGAATCACACAAGTGTCCATTAGCAAGTCTTTGGATAAACAAATGGTGTCGTATTCTTATAACAAAATATAATCCTACACTAAAGACCTAAAGATCTCCAAAATACTGTGTCAGAGCAGAAGAGCTTACTCTATAAAGACCCCCAAATATGCCAAGTTCAAAGGCTAGACTGTGGTAGCAGACAATGCCTGTGCAGTTGGGGAATAGTGGGTGACTGACTGTACCCCACACAAGGCCACTGTCTGGGTTGATAGAAATGCTCTTAAGTTTGTTTTAGGTGATATTTAAACAGGTGGTCAAACCTCAGAAAAGAACACAACCACCTCAGCTCTTTATTATTTGCAAATTATGCCTTATTATGGTGGGTTTAAATGGTAACTTGCCACAAATTAGGATCGCCTGAGTGGGAAGCCTTTTCAGAATTGTCCTGATTGACTTTTGGGAAGACGGTAACTGTTTGCAGTCCAGATGAAAGGGTCGTGGCAGAAGGATGGTGACTTGCCATTTGTCCTCCTGCTCTTCTTTCTTGACTCTAACTGGTTTACCCTGTTGCTACAGATGTGGGATCCTTCTCTGACAGCAGAACCAGTGCTTCCAGGCTTCCAGTTTGGACTGAGGACCAGTGACTCTTTGGGAACACTCCAGATTTTAGACACCAGATTGAGACAACAGAGGCCTATGCACTGAGCTACTGGGTTCTCAGATGTGATTCAGCTGTGGGTGCTAATTTAATGTAATCTGAATTAATAAATTCACACAAAACACACACACACACTGTTGGTGTAACTCCTCTAGAGAACCTGATTAATACATGCCTTGATTTCCAAACATTAACAGGTAATTAGACTTCTTTGTACAACATCTATGCCCAGTAATAATAATATTGTCTTCAAGAAATGCCAAGAATGAGCTGTCTTGCTTTGTGGTAATTGCTATTTTACATCATAACTATATATAACTCTATAGAGTATTCATAGTTGTAATCAATTACAATAGTAAGTTGTAAAGCACCTTAAAATGACAACTGATAAACTCATTTCTCTGACAAAGGGCTAATGACCTGTCCCTGTAAGAATTCCTGCTGGAATTCTTTCATCCTACACTCTGGAGGCAGAATTGAATGAATCTCTGTGAGTTCCAGGCCAACCTACTCTACATATGAAATTCCAAATCAGCCAAGAGTGTATAGTATGACCCTGTCTCAACAAAAGAAATAGGATAGATGTCTCAGCAAGTAGGAGTAAGTATTGCTTGTTGGGAGCCGCCACGAGAGCTGACAAAGTCCGCCATCGCTAGGT
>NW_021620795.1:4779079-4785341 GCF_004785775.1 Grammomys surdaster
TGTGTATGTTTCTTGCCGGCGAGACCACTTCACGCGCGCCCCGCACAATTGCTCTTGCAGAGGATCTGGCTCAGCTCCCAGCACCCGCATGGCAGCTTCTGTAACTCCAGTTTAAGGGACTCTGGTGCCTTCTTTTGGCGTCTGCCAGTTCTTTTGTGCATGTGTTGTATATAAACACATGCAAGCACACATGCATACACATAAAGCTTTAGTAAATAAAAAGTAAAGAATTCTTACAAGCTTAATTTTAAAATATAATGAATTACCAAATACATAAAGCTTTTCTACTGGGGTAAACTGGTTTCACTATAAGTGGTTTTTACTCTTGGGTGTAGCCACTTTACCTATTTCTGACTTCCTCTTCACGACTATCGGTGGTCTGAAAGACAGGAGAAGGAGATGAGGAAGGGAACAGATATATTCTTTTGTTCAAAGAAAGCATGAACTAAAAATACCAAACTATCAATAATGCAAATGGAACAGTGAGAGCTGTCCTAATAGATGGTCTGTTTGCTAGGATGAACGTATATCACTTGCTCTTTGCATATAAGAGATGCAGTAATGCAAATGAGAACTATTTCTGGGGACCCTAATACAAAGTACTTTAAGTAATTTTCATGGAGCTTAATTTATGAGTCAAAATTTTATTCCTTCAACAGGCAACTGTTTTATTATTCATTGGTCCCACCCACAGAACATGGGAGAATTAAGAAAGCTTCGTGAGCTTTTTACTTATAAATATTGCATAATTTCATGTTTTTATAACATTGAATATTTTTAAAGCTCATTTAAACCTACCTAAGTTATATTTGGAGTTTTCCTCTATAATATTCATTAAAGAGGGGGACCATGATGGGTTCTAGAAATGAATGATGGAGAAAAAGAATTCACTAGCAATGTATTTGTCCTGTAAAACAATTCTCTATTGTAAAATGACACAAATATACATAGGACTGTTCACTGAATCGTGTATTACTATCACCCAGACTTAAATATTTTGCCATACTTCATTCATATGTTTAATGTGTATGGGTGTTTTGCCTACATGTAGGTCTGTGTACCTCTTACATCCTGCCTAAGTTTGCTTTCTACTGCTGTGATAAAATACCATGACCAAAACAGGGTGGAGAGGAATGGAATTATTTCATCTTACACTGCCACATCTCACTCAACCATTAAAGGAAGTCAGGCAGGAAGTGAAGCAGAGAAAATGGAGGAGTGTTGTCTACTGACTTTCTTCTCAGAGTTCTCTCAGCTTGCTTTCTTATAGGTACCAGAACCAACTGCCCAAGGGATGGTTCCACTCACAATAGGCTGGACCCTGCCACATCAACTTCCTCTCTCCCAGGCTTGCCTACAGGCCAATCATATGGAGGCATTTTTTTCAGTTGTAGTTACCTCCTTTCAAATGACCCTAGCTTGTGTCAGTTTAGAAAACTGACACAAAACCCCCAAACAAACAAAATAAAACAAATCTCAAATGCCTGTGGAGGTCAGATCTCCTGGGACTGGATCTACTGACAGGAGCTGACATATGGATCCTGGGATTCAAACCCTGGTCCTCAGGAAGAGCAGCCACTGAGCCACTCAGCAGCCTTCTAGACTTCATACCTTTAAAAAGCATTAACAAATTAGCTCCTGCCTGGAAGCCCAGCATGCAGGACACTGAGGCAAGAGGATCGCAAGTTTGAAACTAGCCTTGGTTATAAAGTGATATTCTGTTACCAAAAAAAATAAAAATAAAAATAAAAAACCAAGCATACAAACAAACACAAAAAAGAGCAAATTCAACATTGCGATATTCTATCCATAAGTGTCTCAACATACCTTCTGAAAGATAAAGGTACCTTATAGACCCATAAAACTATTTTATACCTAGGAAAAGTATGTATGAATAATTTCTCATTATTATCTAATGCTTAACTTAAAATCATAGTTTAATTTCCCCATCTATTTCCAAAACACATTTTTTTATTTCTTTGTCCAAAGAAGAGTCTCAATGAGTTTCAAGTGAACTTTCACTTTGAAAACCCTGATCTCTCCTAGTCTAGAGCAGCTGCTACAGACTCAGCTCTCACCCTTTCCCTCCCACTAACCTCAATCTTAACATTCTGACTGAAACTGTTAGCCTTTAGAGTGTCTCCTGAAAACTTAAAGATGGATTAGTGAACAATACCGAAAAGCTCATTGTAATAAACCACTGTCTCTAAACACATCGCAGACTCAGATATTTTAATATCAAATTGTTGCATGGGGATATCAAAGCCACAACAAAGAGGGGAGGGAACAGGGAGCTCACATAGACTGGGAAGCTAGCGAGCAGCGGACTGATTTGGATCTATTTATGTTTTGCTTTTAAAGTCCTGATTCAAGAAATTTGCCTTGTCCTCTGATGCTCTCAACCTGGAACTGACATCACAGTTTCCCTTCTGGCCTGCAGGAACACAAGCTTAATGTAGCTTGCAGGAAGCCTGACTTCAATGAGCTTTATCACCACAGAAGGAGGTAAAATGTGAAAGACAGCATTCTCTTTGCTGGAGGTCCATCTGATCACAGACAACAGAGAGAACAGAGACCATGCAGAGCTACTGGCACTTAGGGATAACCAGAACTAGGAGAAGCCATTCACTGGACTCCATTTTCCAAGTCTCATTTTTTGGTTGGTTTGTGTTTTGTTTTGTTTCAAAACAGGGTTTTTCTGTGTCCTGAACTGTCCTGAACTCATTTTGTAAACCTGCCTGCCTCTTGCTCCTAAGTGCTGAGATAAAAGCCATGTATCTCTGCACTCAGCAAGTCTCGTTTCTTCTATAATTAATTTATATTAGGACGCTCAACCACCAGAAGTACCCAGCTACATCAGTTACTTCTTCTTAATGTAACCAAATGCCCAATAGAAACAACCAGTTTTATATTAACTTGACACAAGATATAGTCCTTTAAAAGAGGCCAGCCCTCAACTGAGAAAATGTTCCTACCGTGGTAGCCTGTGGGACATTTTCTTGATTGGTGTCGAAAAGTCCAGCTCACTGTGGGTGGGGCCATCCCTAGGCTGGTGGTCCTGAGTTCTATAAGAAAGCAGGCTGAGCAAATCATAGGGAATAAGCCAGTAAGCAGCATCCCTCCATGGCCTCTGCATCAGCTCTTGCCTCCAGGTTCCTCTAGTGGAGTTGAAAGCTGAGATAAACCCTTTCCTCCCCAAATTGTTTATGGTCATGGTGTTTTATAACAGCAATAGAAACCCTAAGTAAGACAGCACTTGAAGGAAAACAAGATTTATTCTGGTTCATGGATTCAGAGGGTTTAGTCCATGCTTGCTTGATCCTATGTACTTGGGAAAAACATCATGGTAGTGAAAGAGTACGGTGGAGAAGATTATTTACCTCATGGAAAAAAGGAAACATAGAGAAGTGGGGTAGGAGAGAAGAAAGAGAAGGAACTAGGGACCAGGTATAACCTTAAAAGTTGTTCCTCTAACAATTTTTTTTATTCTAACTAGACCCTATGTCTGGAAGTTTCCTAAACTTCACCACTATCCAATGAGGATCCAACACTGAACATAGGGACACCATGTGGGGATATTTCATATTTAAACCAGAACACTTGCCTTTATATTTCCCTGAGAATTATGTTAAACCATAAATTCTTCACCCAGCTATTTAGCCAATAAGCCTCCCCTCCGTACCATCACGTTAAGATGAATAAGCCTCCCCTCCGTATCACGTTAAGGTGGTATGCGCCTGTCAACTCAATGGCCTCAGAATTTTTCTAACATTGAACAGCAACCACAAAAGAGACAAATATTAAGTATAATAAATGGGGTGTTGCTAGGGTAATTTTTATAAGGTGCAATTAAGAAAGTAATCTATTTAGAGAAGAAGGGATTCTTAAGCAATCACCACACAGCTGGGCATCTTGTGGCAGGGTCATCTGTTGACACGTTCCCATACTTGTCTCTAGGTTCTGGGAAAGAATGGTACTTTCCTTACTAGGCATATTACTCACTCACTCACTCACTCACTCCTGAGGTCAAAGGTCAAGTCAACTGAGTACTCCCCAAGGACACTCAGACAGCAGTTACTAGCAGAATACCAGAGTAGCAAAACCAACACCTGGATATCTGTAGAACAGGAGCTAAGTGGGTTCAGGGATCCAGACATGGAGAAAAAAATGGCCATAAATGTGAATCCCTTCTTAAATTCAATGCCTGGACTCCTAAGAGTTTCTAGCTGGCTACCCTTGACTCCTGCATCTAATGTATAAAGGAAATTGTTCGTGTAGTGTATGGAAGCTTCACCTGTCAATAAAAGGCTGTTGGCCTATGAGCTAAGGCAGGGAGATGGAAGTTCCTGGATAGAAAGAGGATTCTGGGATAGAGTTGAAGGTGCAGAAAATTCGGCCCAAACACTGATGGAGACAGACAAATGAAACTGAAGGAGAGGTAACTTGCCATGTGGTATTCATAGAACAGAATAAACAGGATTATTGAGTTTTAAGCTAGTCAGGGACCAAGCCATAGCTTATGGCCTAAGCATTTGTTCATATGTAAGAAATCTCAAAGTCATGATTTCAGGGATCTTGGGCAAGGGTGGAAAGCCCACAGGGTCATATTGGGTTTGCAGGCCCATCGGGCAATGACCCTACTGTATCTTCTCTCCGACACAGAAAAACATCCTCATACTAAATGCATTGTTAAATCTTTCATGGAATGACACTAGTAAAAAAGAGCTTCTAGTCCCAACCCCTTAGAATCATGTCACAGTTTAGCATCTAAGATGATGGAGTCAAGCCATAATGAAGAAAATCATGGCTTTTGTGGTTTGGTACTCTTAGACGCTGGGAGACAACATGAGAAGCAGTTATTAAATTTCTCAACTAAAGAAGAAATGGAGAGAAGTCATTTTCAAATCACTAAGTTGACTTGACTTTCCACTAAGAAGAGATCCCTGCTGGGATGTAGCTCTGTGGTAGAGTGCCTGTGCCTGTGTCAGATATGCAAAGCCCAGATCCCATCTCTATCACACTACCCCTACCCCAAACCCCTGTATCAAAAAAAGAGATCCTTTGCCCAGAGGGTACCCCACCCTGTTTGTGGTTCTTGCCTTCTCTTCCTCTTGAGCAGGCAGTTCAGAAGCAGACACCAAACTCTGGAAGCAGGCTGAAGGACAACACGAAGTCCCTCTGGCCCTCACACAATCAGAATCCCTTAAAGCCTTCCAGGGAAGACCGCATGTGTGTTCAGAGATGCATAGCAACTGCCGAAGGATAATAAATAAGAAAATAAAAGAAAAAGGAGTAACGTTTGCAAGTGAATTTATGTTTATACAAAATATTTGTGGAAACATGCCTTTCCACTTAGGAGACTCTGCTAATCCATCATGGTGACACTAATGTTGCAAGAGGCAAAGCCGTCAGCCAGTGACCATTACTTTTTAATAGACCACTCCATTTTCAGCAATCACACTAACAAAATTGGAACAGCCCAGTGTGCTTGCAGGAGATGCAAGCTGGCAAAAGCTCCCAGGAAGCTTCCTTCTGCAGCAGGGGGCATGCTCCGGGTAGTCTAGACACACAGCAGGGGAACATATCAAGGAAACACCTCACATGCAGATTCTTGCAGGCCCTGACCCATATCTGTTTGAGGCTGGCATGCTTGTAGCACTGAAGTTGTCTTTGCTTTCTGAAATCTGTTCTCATTTTGCAAAGAAAGGCTAATTTCAGGGCTGGGTATATGGCTTTCACTTTCAGATTATGTAAGATACTAAACCATACAGAGTTTGGATTACATATGCATACTATGATTAAAAAGCTTACCAATGACAACACTAGGTGAGAGCTTTCTTAAAGGCATTATTAAAGTCTCTGATGCATTTGTCTCTATGCCAGAATATCATTCATTCATTCATTCATTCACCCCTTTGACTACCTTCCAGCAGGAGGAAATATATCTGGAGCTATTGGATGTGTATGTTTATAAGCCATGGTCTTGGCTTGCATATGAAACATAGTTAGCCATGCTAAACATCAGAAATAATGTGAAGCCAAAGCATAAGCAAGGGACCACAAGGACATAAAGAAATTGGTGATTTAGATTGGTGGCGATGGCACACATCTTTAATTCCTGCACTTGAGAGACAGAGGAAGTCAGATTTCTGAATTCAAGGCCAGCCTGGTCTACAAAGTGAGTTCCAGGACAACCAGGGCTATATAGACAAACCCTGTCAGGAAAAAAAAAAGAAGAGGGGGGAGGGGGAGGGGGGAGGGG
>NW_021620795.1:4785441-4873609 GCF_004785775.1 Grammomys surdaster
GGGAGAGAGGGAGATGGAGGGAGGGAGGGAGGGAGGGAGGGAGGGAGAGAGAGGGAGAGGGAGAGGGAGAAGGGAGGGAGGGAGGGAGAGGGAGATGTAGAGGGAGGGAGGGAGGGAGGGAGGGAGGGAGGGAGGGAGGGAGGGAGAGAGAGGAGAAATTGGCAATCGTAAAGGCATTGGATATACAAGCCTGACAGCCTCAGTCAGAGCCCCAGAAACACAGTAAGAGAGAATGTATTCTAGTGAACTGTCCTCTTACCTCCGCCTGTGCACTGTGCACACGCATGCCCACACTCACACATCAGCTATACATTCTCATACATACACTTAAAGTTTTTAAACTTCATAGGACTAGAGACAAATCTCAAGGGGAGAATTGACTTGGGAGGACTTGATCTTAAAGAATAGCTATGTTACTCTATCATTATTTATTGTTAATATTATTGTTGTTATTTTCCTTTGTTAACTAATTTCAAAAGTAATGCCTTTGTAGAAAATATGCAAAAACCACCACACAAATATAACTACCATTGGTATTCCCTTTTCTCCAGGAATATTTTTTTTCAAAATACAGTTATACCTCATGATTGCAACCAACTTAATCTAATACTTTGTACATATGTGTGAATATGTCTGTAAATGTTTGTGTGTGTATGTGAATGCACATACCTGATCTAATAGAAATACTCTCAAGGGGCTGGAACATATAGAAGTTCTAGATGGTTGGTCAAAAAAAAAAACAAAACAAAACAGAGAAAAGTTACAGGTAGTAATTGGTCACCCATATGGCTTAGCAGGTAGAGGGACTTGCTGCTAAAGCTGATAACCTGAATTTGATCCCCAGAACCCACAGGGGAAGGAGAGAACTGACTCATCCAAAATTATCCTCTGACCTCCACATGCATGCTGTGATACATACACTACATAAATAAATAAATAAATAAATAAATAAATAAATCCAATCAATTAATATTTTAAAATAACAGGCCATGTGAAGAATCAAATATAAGAAAAAAGATATGAGGCAAATCTTATTTTATCTCACTGCTTCATGCTATCACCTGCCACTTTCCTGATAAAAGCTTTTGTCTTCTGTCCTGACAGTGCTGAGGGGGCTGTCTTCTAATGTGCTGTGCAAAAAGTGCTAGTTTTAAATTCTCTAATATGAAGCAAGGATTTAGAGCTATCCTTGTGAATGCAAAGATCTTCCTGATTTGAACTATCTCACAGTCATGGATAACGTTAACTGTCACCTTGACAGACTCTAGAGTCGCCTGGGAGACGACGGGCTTCTAGGCGTGCCTGTTGGGATTATCTTGATTACACTAATTGAGGTCAGATGACCTGCTCACTGGGCTGGACCATTCCTGGACAGGGGATGCTGACTATATAAAATGGAGATGTTATGTGCTCTGTGTGTTCACGCTACCATGCGTCCACCCCATTCTGTTCTCTGATTGTGGATGTGATTTGCCGCTTCAAGGCCCCTCCTGCCTCGTCTTCTCAGAGATGATGAACTGTACCTTGAATGGCAGTTGTCCAGCTCTTTGGAAACTTCAATTCCGTCTTTGTGGAACAGCTCTCTTTATGTTGACACTCATCTATCCCCCTGTTGGCAAAGTACTGAGATAAAGATAAGTGCATAATTATAGCCAACTCAATTATCTGTCAGTATATCTGGAAGTGCTTGACTCAATCAGACAGAGGAGAGAAGGCAGTACACAAGTCACCAGCAGCCAGCACATTCAGCCTGCTGTGGACATCAGAGTGATTGATGGCTAGCCTTGTCAACTTGACAGTATTTAGAATCAACCCACTAGACAGGCCTCCAACACTATAAGGGCATCTCAAAGAGCATTAGGAGGAAATACCTGCCCTTACAGTGGACAGCACCTTCCAATTATCCTTTTCTTCCTGAACACACGTGCCTCTAGCTGTCATGGTACTCCTTCATTGACAGTACTGACACCAGCTTATATCTCATATAGACTGAACATCGGTGACTCTCCAGAATCTTCCAGCATTGATTGGGACTGTGTAAACACACAGTTGTGGACTGAGCAGCTAGTAAGTTTGCTGCTCCTTCAGAGTACAGATGACCATTGCTGAGAGACCTAGGCCTGTCTCAAAAGCCCACCTAGTAAGTCCCCTTCACAAAAATCTACACATTCGATGAGTTCTGTTCCTTCACCAAACCATGCCAACTACAGCTAGCTACTGTTATTAGCATACATTGTTAGTGTGAAACAACAGGTTTCACATGAACACTTTCACACATGTAGAAAACACACTTAGAAGATATATACCCCAAGTACCTCTCTCACTTTTGCTTGGCCTACTTTCTCTCCCCCAATAATAATCCCTCTTTTATTTTTATGTCTTCCTTTTTATTTTTCACAATATTTGTGTGAGTGTGTGTGTGTGTGTGTGTGTGTGTGTCAGGGGAGTTATACAGGTGCCACGACACTCAAGTGCAAATCAAAGAATACCTTACTGGGGTCAGTTTGCTTTTCCATAGTGGATGTTATAAGGATGAGATTTAGGTAGCCAGGCTTGGCAGCAAGCTCCTTTACCCACTGGCCAAACTAGAAGCCTGTATTATCAAGTTTTCTTCTTCTTTTTTTTTAATCTAGACTCCACATGTGAGACAACACATATATTTGTCTTTCAAAGTCTGGCTTATTCTGCTTAGCATGATGATCTCTAGTCCTGTCTAATTTCCTGCAAACAACTTGGTCTTGCTTTAAAACTAAATGATGGATCTGTATATACACCAAAGGGCACTTAGGCTATGATGAACAGCACGTGATAAACAGTTGTGTGCATGCATGGCTATTGCTTGCTGGCTGTAACTCCTTCAAGCATACTCAGTGCTAAAACATCAGTCAGCAATTTTCATACATGACCTCTCCAAGTCAAGCAAGGGGGTCATATTCTCTTAGTTCTTTGTCTTGCTGCTATGAAGAATGCCTGACAGAAGCCACCTAAGGTCTGGGAGCCTGTGTGAAAAAGCTGCAAGCTTCCTGTGACCTATGGACAGGGCACTGTATAGAACATTTTTTTTTCACAAGGTGGCCTCCTAGGAAGAACTAATAAACTATGATGACTGAATAAACTTGAAAGCAAGTACATGCAGGGAATGCCCTGGTATGTCCATATTTCTCTCTGGGAAAGGCTTGGGGGGGGGTGTATTCATTGCTCTTTTCACCTGACCAAAGATGATGAGATATAACTATAACACCAGGTGTATTCCCTCAGTGTACCTGTAATTGCGTAAACTAACTGTAATTGCTCCCTCATGTTTTGCTTCTTGAATAATAAAAAAGGGAAGTTCTTTGTTTGCACTACTCTCAAGCACAAATGCCTAGAGTCCACCAATCGCCCATACTTTGGGGTATCCTTCAATTCAAGGAGACTTAGCCTCGAAGACCATGGGATGGGTTGACATTAAGGAACAAAGGGTCTGTTTTGGCTTACAGTTCTAGGGTACAGTCCATCATCACCAAGAAAGCAGGAGGCAGGAGCTGAGGTAATTGGTTGATCATATTGTATCCACAGTCAGGAGCAGAGATGAATGCAATCAATGTTTCTCCTTTTTTATTCAGTCTGAGAGCCCAGCACACCGTCAGATATTGCCTATGTTTACCATAGGTCTTCCCATCACAGGTTACCTAATCTAGATAATCGCTTATAGACATACCTAGAGTTATGTTCTTAGCTGGGATGATGGAAACAGCAGGGTTCACAGCTGCAGCTGGAGGGGGGCATGTGCTGCAATTCTCCAGGTTGTCCTCACAGTGCCCCGTCATCTCCACATGCCTTTGCTAATGCTCTTCATTTAGCCTGGGAAACTCTTTCCTTCTGTTCTTATTTTAAAGACCACAGTCTGCTAAATTCTATAAATGGCTAATGGTTACCTTTGTGTCCATGTTGCTTCTAAATCCCATGAGGTGGACAATCAAGGTTAACCATCTCTGGGCAGTGGTGGTGCACACCTTTAATCTCAGCACTCAGGAGGCAGAGATAGAGGCAGGTGGATCTCTCTGAGTTCGAGGCCAGCTTAGTCTACCGAGTGAGTTCTAGGACAGCAAGAGCTACACAGAGAAATCTGTCTTTAAAAAAGAAAGTAATTTCTATTTCATATGGTAAAGCTTTCCTGATCAATGCTACTTCTCTATTATCACCAACAATTTAACCACACAGCACCCACACTGGCCTCACATTGACCAGAAGTACAGGTTTCCCGGCTTAAAGTTTCTCAAGGATGAAGTCAAAGTGCTGACCAACTGAGCTCTTCATCTTTGAGGTCCAGGGAACATTTTACTTCCATTCTTTCAGGTTGTAGGTTGAACTGAATCACCAGAGTGATAAACCTGAGACTATGATTTCCTTCTTGGCTATCAACATAAGTCCACTCTCAGCCCCTAAATGCTACCTGCAGTCCTTGGTATTTGGCCTCTTGAGCCTCAAGCTGGTGACTACACATAAAATCTTTCCTTGTACTTCAAATCTATGGTTTCTCTCTCTGCTACCAGAAAAGTCTTTTTTTTTTTAAAGAGCTTGTGTGTTTGGGACAGGCCCACTCATCAACCTGTCTGAGCATCAGTTATGTCAAATGTCGGTGAACAATCACGGGGGTGGCAGCTTGTCATATCATTGGGTTCTGGGGATTAGAGCATATATCATTTGGAAGCCATTTATAGAATTTAGCAGACTGCGGTCTTTAAAATAAGAACAGAAGGAAAGAGTTTCCCAGGCTAAATGAAGAGCATTAGCAAAGGCATGTGGAGATGACGGGGCACCGTGAGGACAACCTGGAGAACTGCAGCACATGCCCCCCTCCAGCCGCAGCTGTGAACCCTGCTGTTTCCATCATCCCAGCTAAGAACAGCTGCAAAGGCAGCGAGGGGAACACGAGAGACTAAATCACACTAAGATGTCTAAATACTATTCCTTGAGACACATTAAGAAGCGGTGAGCTAAAATTCTTAGGCAGTGGGCTGGGCAGTATGGTAGAGCACTGGCCCAGCATATGTGAGATCCTGGGTAAGATGCCAGAGCCACAAACAAATCAACAGTGAACATCAGCTAATAAGCCAAGGCCAGCAAACAGAAACAGAAGCAATGTCACCATATTCTTTCCCAAAATAAGAAGAACAATGATCAGAAGATAATTTTCCCTGTCTAACAACAACAACAACAACAACAAAAAATTAGGATAATTGTAAAATGTACCCACTTTGCAGGAATTTAAGCAGAAAATAATTTAAGCAAGATTTCCAGTGCTAACAGTTAAAACTGTTATACACAAAAATTGTGTTGACGAATGTAACCTATTAAGGATAAAAGACTGTACTATGTTTAAAAAAAAAAGGATCAAAATATTCCTATCTTTTGACCTCATTTTAAGAATTCTACAGTGAGAAAATTATGCAATAAAAATATACTTTGGAGCAACTGATGCTGATGTACTCTATTTTCATCTAAATGTTTATGAATGAAAGCTAGTTAGGCCAACAGTGGTCGCCCCCATCAACAGCATAAGACATAGGCCTCAGCACACCCACTGTGAAGACTATAATGCTCTTGTACTACACTGCTCTGTCAAGAGGATGAACATTTTCTTAAGATATCAACACTTCCTACCACACCTGCTGGAATGTAATGCTCAGACAGAAAATTACATAAGAAATTCAGATTCCTTGAATCTCTCAGTCATACACGTATATCCTGGCCTAATAATCCATTCTCTGTCTTTTCAATTCATTCTCTATTTGTCTTAAAGTGAGACTGTATCATTCAAAAGGAATAAAATGAAATACTGAAACTATGACATCTTGAGTTTAAAAGTAAAATAGAGAACCTGAGCCTGTTACAAATATATAAAATACACACACACACACACACACACACACACACATGCATCTGCACGTAAGCAAGATTTGGGAGGGAATTTGAAAAACAGGAACAAGTTAATTAAAATTAGGGGACCATCAAGAAAATTAGAGAAGAATCTTTTCTTTTGCCTCCTATCAGTAGTGTTGTGGGATCATCTGGGAGATTACATAATAAAGACGATAAGCTTTTAAAGCCACATAGGCACTCTTCTAGGCTGACTACTGTGGATGTCACTGCACTCTTGATGGTTTTAAAGGCACTAGGAGTAGTTAATCAAATAAAATGTAGATTTCAAGCCAAGGCCAGTGTAAAAATGCACCCTCACCTCTGAGCTCAGTTCTCCAAGAAGTTTGGCAAGAGAAAAATCCCAAGTACATCCACTCCTATATCCATCGAAGAAGTAAGCACACACAGTATGAATCAACACAGTCTGTAAGCCCTGCAAAAGTGGGTTGCAGAGAAGTGAAGCCAAAACCTCCTTTATCAGACCTATTGCCTGCAATTGTTCATAGTGGTTTTGTTCTTCACTCAACATTTGGTAGTTTTTGGTTTAAAATATCTTTTTAAAGTTCTGGGGAGATGCTTTAGCAGGTAAGAGTGCTTGCTAAGCAAGCACAAGGACCTGGGTTGACATCTAAAGAACACACATACAAACTGTCAGGTGTGGTTTTGAGGTTCTGTGAGTCCAGCACTGTGATTGCAGAGACAGGAGGATCGCTGGGGCATGCTGACTGCTAGCCCAGCTCCAGGCTCAGTGAGAAACCTTGCCTCAAAGGAACAAAGCAGGGACTAAAAGAGCAGGAGAGCTGACATCCTTCTCAGGCCTCTGTGCATGCACAAACATATACCACATACAGCGTACACACACACACACACACACGTTACAACTAAATAAGAAATAGAATACCTCTCAGGAATTCACAGTCCTAACTGAACTGGACAGGTCTTATGTTCAACTGTTGAGAAGTAACTTAAAAAACAAACCAAAAAGCATGGCAGTTAGTCTAAAGCTGAAACAAAGTAACCAGTCCCTCCTATCCTATAGATTTCATTATTGGCAAACACATAACATCATCCACCTGTTGTGTTTGCAAATGAAGACCATTTTCATTCTGTTTCACTGGAAATTGGCTGTTTTCCATAATGGCACTTGTACCACAGAATCATGAATCTGCTGGAAGCTACCAGAAACTCTGCTCTAGTAGAGGGACGATGGTCTTAGTGAAGGTCACACTCTGTAAGCAATCAGAGCGTGACCTGCTTTACCACTGCTCCCTCTAGTGCCCTCTGGCTTTTTTTCTATTAAAAGGCAAAGCCCACAGTCCAGAGAAGCAGTCTGTTGCCATCCTTTAAGTTCCTCCACTGTCAGCCACACCAGAGAAACCTCATGTCTCTCCAGCTCTGGGGATCCACTGCAAAGCCTTCAATCTGTCATATTAACCTTTCATTTGTTTCTCTTTTCACAGAACAAATGATTGAAAATTAAACTTTCATTTGGAAGCATAATTATTTTAAAGGGTAACCAGGGCTTCATGTTAAACAAATTTACCTCACCAAATGCAATGAAGATGTGGAATGTAAATCAGAGTTAATGAAATAACCATAATGCAGTTAGGCGGATCAACCGACATCGGCTTATTCATCTGAACAGATTTCACTCCTCATTCACCTAGGTGTCACACATGTACCTGTGTTATTTATGTGTTTGGAAAGTACCTTAGTCATGATTCAGAGTGACTCAGGCATTTTTTAAGACAGGAAAAAGATTTTCTATATAGATTTCTTGAAAATGAAATTTATGTGATTTCCCTCAAAAGAATGGGACATCCCCAAAGTAGCAATGACCACGTTACTCAGTTATATGTAACTATGACCAAGTTACATGACAGAAACCACTAAAAGAGGTTCCATAGGATTCAGATCACTGGCCTCCATATTGCTGGGACCAAACATCATGGCAGTGGGAGCCTCTAGTAAAGAAGCCTCCTCATGAAGGACAAGAATCAGAATGGACATATGGCCATGCTCCAAGGATTTCTCCTTTCATTCCAGTTCCTGGGATGGCACTGGTCCATACTCTGGGTATGCCTCTCATCCCCAGTCAATCCTCTCAGCAAAGCCCCCACAATCATACCCAAAGATGTGCCTCAGATTTCCTACGTGGCTCTAAACCCAGTCAGGTTGAAAATGAAGATTAACCATCATAAGTGCTCATTTGAATTTCTAATCTTTCACAGTTCCCCTAAGTAACGTGGAACTTGGCTCTGAATTTCTGAGATAAACCAGCGTTGTAGGTTTTTAAAAGTTAATGCAAATCCAGCACGATGCCAGGGACTGGCTTGACCAAGGTAGAGAGAGAATGAAAAAAATGCAAACACAGAGACTCAGAAACACTGGGGCCAGGTGGGGCGGCCTTCTGATAGAGAGGCTACAACACTTGCAGAGTATTTGTTACATACAGTTGAAGAGGAAGGTGGGGTTATTGCATACAGCTGAACAAGGGACAGGTTACTAAATACTGATAAACAAAGAGGGAGTTATTATATACATCTGTATTGAATACCAGTAAACAAGAAGAGAGGGCTATTATACACAGATGAACAAGGAGACAGACAGGTTTAGCTAATCTTGGTAGGAGCAGGCTTCAGACCAAAACACCTAGGCAGAGCGAACACTTTTTGCACATACTGGCAACACTCACACTCACATCTATGGAAGGCTTTCCCATGTCTCTGGACCTCATCCAGGGAAAGCTTTGCTGCTGGAACAGGGGTGAAGCCATGAGGTTCTTAACGTGGCTGAGCCTATACCAAGGATGCGCAGTCACAGGCTCCTTCCCTACTGCATCTCATTGCCGGAGAATTCTAGGATGAATGAGTGAGCAAGTGGACTAACCGTGGGAAAGAAGTGGTCCCTACTTCACGGTGTTCACACTGCAGTGTAGTTCTCTCCCCCTGAGTGTGGCCTGGACCTAGTGACTTGCCTCTAAGGCACTAACTGTGAAAGCAAGGGAGTGTGTCTCCAGAAACTAACCTACAAAAGGCCAGCCAGGGCCTGCTCCTCTGACATCTCCCACTTGTTCTAATAAAGCCAGGTGCCATGTTTCTAGCTGTCCTACCAGAAGGCCTACGTAGTAAAGAGCTAACAGTGTCCTCTGGCCAATAGCCTATGAAGGCCTAAGGCCCAGACCAACATCCCACGGGAATGGGATAGGTGGAATAACTGTTCTCTTTATTACATGTATTTGGTGTACATGGTAATCGGTGCTTTCCAGTCCATCCCTAAGATGACTGTAGCCTTGGACTCCAAAGCAAAGGATCCAGTTAAACTGGGCCTGAATTCCTGACTCCCAGCACTCTGAAATGCAAAATGTCGTTACTTTTTATTTGAAGGCTGGTGATAACTCAGTACACAGCAGTATTTAATACACTAACCAATAAACAGATGCCTGGCGGAGCGTGACTCCCAGGGATGTAGAAGTATACATTCTAGCTAGCCCATATAAAAGACACACAATCTAGGTGTTTTATTTTAAGCTGTAAGCCTAGATTGAGCAGGTTGTGAGCTATTCTAACTTATGTCCCATCCATAAGGCCCTTGTTACTCACTGTTTCTCCTGGCCATGTGCTCGTGGTCCATCTCTCGTGGCAGCTTTCTTGGTCTCTTTTCTTCTCCTCCCTCTTTACCTGTGTCATGCCCTGCCTGCGAGGTTACTGAAAAACCATCTACCTCTATCTACTGCTTAATCACAGGCTTTTTAGTGACCAGTTAACTTGGGGAGCAAGGTTACATAGCAAGGTGCCTAACAAGGTTACATGTACATACATGTACATCAAGTACTTACTTGGTGTACGTGAGGATCATGTGTGTGGGGGGGGGAAGGAACCCAGATCTTGGGGCCCAGTATTTAGCATCTGAATATAGCAGCACCAGACCAACTGCAACACATGCACCCATTCATTTTGTAATGTCAGGGACCTATACAGCAGCTCAGAAGTAGCATGTAGGTTCTTCTAGACAGCAGCCTAGGCAATTGGGCACCATGGCAATGGGTCCAGGGGCTGATAGGTAATGTGGCCACTGCAAGGCATGATAGCTAGATAATGGAAGTATCCCCCTTTGTCTCCTCTACCTTAGGGTTGTATTCTCCCACATCAGCACCCTAATAGACCTACTAGATTTTGTTGAGGAATGGATTTTAAGGAGATGGTATTGAGGAAGGCTGTTCCTAAACTTACAGATAGGAACTGAGGCTACACATGGAAGCCTGTATGTTATTATTTAAAAGTTACAGGCTGGAGAGGTGGCTCAGTTGGGAAAGCACCCACCATGCAAGCATGAGAGGATCAGAGTTTCAATCCCCAGCACCCATGTAAAAAGCCATGCACAGTGGCATGTAGCTGTAATCCTAGTGCTGGGCAGAAAGACACAGGAGGATCCCTGGGACTCGCTGGCCAGCCAGGCTAGCCAATCAGAGAGCTCCATGTTCAATTGAGTGACCTTGTTTGAAAATATAATGTAGAAAGCATGTGGAGTTATCTTCTGTTCCCCCAATTCACAAACACCCATCCAACACATCATGTACGGGGCGGGGGGGAAGAGAGAAGGGGGGATTTTATAGGCAAGCTAACCAAACTACAGCAAGGCATATATTATTACTAGGCATCCCCTGACCCTCACCCACACAACCCTGTTTCTGGAGCTAAAGGCTTCCACTCTGGGCTTCAGACGCAGCCCTTTCTGCTACCAGCCTGAGAAGAAGCATAAATATACTAGACAGGACAGATGGAGGCTGGGCATGCCTCTTGAGTAGGACAAAAGTGTGCTGGTCGTGGTAGTGTAGTGAGGTGACCAAAAGCAGTGTCATGTTCCCTAGGGAGCCAGGTTTGCCAAGGCAGCCAGCAAGGACCTACTGTTAAAAGATCAGCTAAGTGTGCACTGCTCACCTGCTGGCTCGGAGGAGTTATGCCAACCTCCCACAGACCTTAGCCAGAGCAAAGCAGGTCGGAGGTGCTCTGTGCATCCCACAGAGCTCCATGAGCCACCACACACAACTGGAAGGCCAAACTGGAAGGGAAGCCCAAGGAAGAACGTAACTATGCAGACAACAGCCACTTACGTATGTGAAGTGCTGTGCTGTGCTTCAGAGTGGGAAATTGCCCTCAGTACCTGTTAGACACTCTGAAGAAGACAAGCACTGAACTGTAAAGTAACTTGCTCAATGGTCTACTTTCATTCAGAAAAACAAGTGTGTTTGTTGGTTTGTTGTCTGTTCCAAGTCACAAGTGGCTAATACCCACACATAACTGCCAGAGGCCATGTTGTCTGCGCCTTCTGGATGACTCAATCAAATCTTGAGGACAGTCTGTTTGATGGGTACAATGCTATACAATGAGGGAGACAGCAGAGCTTCTGAGGAATAGCTGAACAGAAGTCCAAATCTTCTTACGCTGACTCCTTAACTGATTCTATTCCAGAAGAAACTGTTCTACAAAGTAATATTCTTTTATTTACTTATTTATTATTTTATTATTTATTTATATTTATTTATTTATGTATTTACAGACCAAATGTTGCTTCCCCTCCCAGTCCCTCTCTCATAGAGTCCCCCTCTCCTTGTCTGACCTCAGTGGAAAAGTTCCTATTCTTGAATGGAATGACTTAGTCTCTAAAAGAGAGACAACCTGCCCTCAATCACATACACTATTTGACACTCTTTATTCCTTCTATGTACACCTGCCCAGACCATGCAGATAAATCTGAATTCTTCACAGTAAGACCATTCAAAGCCCCCTGGAAAGGTCACGTAGACACTCCTGTGCATCCAACAAGTTTAATGTGGTTACAGGTTCATCCACCTAAAACACAAGTATAGTTGTTCTTAATGCAAACATGCACTCATTCCTTATAGAATTACATATTCATCTTCGAGCACTAAAAATATAGATACCTTAAATAAAGAGACAGATTCATGCCAACCCAACGTTTCCATAGGCTGCTAGTTTGTTGTTCATAACATAGAGACAGATTCTATGGCAGAAGGGCTATGTTACCTTTCTAGAAAAAAAAAAACACAATATTGAAACTATCAGTCTGCTTAACATCTAAGAGGTAGTCAACATACAATGAATGAAAAAATATTTAAGCTTAGACTAAAATACTAAGATCTCTTTGTTCAGGGTGTCTGACATATGGGCAAATGTGTAAGTTTTCACCAACTGTAATATTCATGGAATATCTGACTAATGTCTCTCTCCTCCACGGGGTTCTCCCAGGCACTGAGTCTATTTTCTACTCTAGGATCAAGCACAACGGCAGGAGCCTAACGCCTCTATAAATGCACACTCAAATTGAATGCCCCTGAATGTAGGCACAGTGCCCCACGCTCAAAGCTTGGAAGCTTAATGAATCCTTCATTTTTTCCCCGGCCAGGGGAACTTAATAAAATGGGCACTGGATGAAGAATTAGAACTCATAAACTCTCCCCTGGTTCCTGTGCTAACTCTGTGGCCTTGGGCAAGTCACTAACCTCTCTGGACTTCTTTAATTTTCTCTCCATAATATCATTTACTTCTATTGCTCTGTCTACTTTATCCAGGTGCTCTGGGAGGGCACAAGTTCTATAAATGAGTCATTTGTATTATGTAGATGACATCATCTTCAGCCCCAGTAGAACACAGGCCTCTGTGTTCTGGGATTTTAGACTGTCTTGATGACTGACAGCCCTGAGTTCCTATCTACATTGGCATCTAGCTGCAACTGGATAAGCTGGATGGCCATGGAGTCCAGTATTGAAGCCTCTCACACTATGATCTTGGGGGTGACCACCCCAGAAGGCCAGAGGCAGGCAAATCCCTACCTTTGGTAGTTCAAAACATGACCTTTCTAGAACCTCCCACAATAAATGCTTCTATCATCTCCACTTTTGATGCTGACAAGATACCATTGCCTTGCAGTTGAACCACATGCAAAGGATATTTATGAGGAAGATGAGCATATTATTATTAAAAATAATTTTCTTTTCATCCTTCCTGATTGTCAAGAAGACGGTCCATTCAATGAGACCACAGAGGGTGATGGTCACTAACTCTCCAATAACTTCCTACAACCTGATTTTGAGAAAGGACAGGGGTTTGGTCCTTTCTCCTGCCACATATCAGTCTAGAATTTCATAATATGGCTTCATTTTCAATGTTTCATGGCAATACTCCTTTGCCATTTATGATAAAGGTATAAACTTTGCTTCTATTCAGGAGAAAAGGTATGTAGCACCGAATAAAATTGTTAACTGTCATAGCCAGGCCAGCTTTGTCACCAATCCCCCCAGACCCCAGTCCACCTCTTCCTTCCCAACTATATTAAAGAACTATCTCTTCTTCCACCTGTGGGGTCACTGCTCTGAGCCTGGCAGGATTCCCAGCCACCTACACAGGTGAGAGGCATATGATTTTTTAATTTTTTTTTTGATCAATCAAGACCAGCACATCCTCAGCTTTTGTATGAAGCCATTCCCACCCCAGTCATCTGCCTTTCAATAACAGAAGCAGCAGGAAGCTAGTTATTCATGGGAAACTCCCAGGAAGGACTCCTTTGAGAACCTGTAAGCAGTAAGACAACTACTTAAGATAGTAATACAATCTCTCTCTGTCTCTCTCTGTCTGTCTCTGTCCCTCTGTCTCTCTCTCTGTCTCTCTGTCTCTCTGTCTGTCTCTCTGTCTGTCTCTCTGTCTGTCTGTCTGTCTCTCTCTCTCTCTGTCTCTCTCTGTCTCTCTCTGTCTCTCTCTGTCTCTCTGTCTCTGTCTCTCTCTGTCTCTCTCTGTCTCTCTCTGTCTCTCTCTGTCTCTCTGTCTCTCTGTCTCTCTCTCTCTCCTCTCTCTCTCTCTCTCTCTCTCTCTCTCTCTCTCTCTCAGCTCCATGACTGTTTCTTCATTGACTCCAGGGGGTAATGTCTCCATCTCCAATGCTTTTGCTCAGTGAAATAGTTCCTTCAACACTGCATATAGTCCCTATGTGTAGCCCAAGACCCGGCTTGGATTCAGGTTACCTCTGGTCTTCCTGGGCACTCTGTGCCCTAAGTTCTGTCCTCTGGGTTCCTCCGGGCCACAATGTTGGGTTTCAAAACCCATTCCTGAGGACAAAAGGGACAAGTAGCACAGAGACAGAATTAGGCAATGTCCTTGAGGGAGAGGTGGGACACACTTGCCAGGGTCCCAGACAGAGCAGAAGGAAAGGCATTAACTTGAAAATGAAGCAAACAGCAGGTGTGTTCGTAGTGAGACTGTGAGTAGGAGCTACTGAGACTTCAGGGTAGGACCACCCCTCAGCATACAGGTCATCATGGGCCTCCTGCCTCCAAATTCTAGGACCAGCTCCTTCAGGCCACTAAGACTAGGGGCTGCTTATTGATGCCCAGACTTTGGACTACGGAAATGATTCTTCTTCCCTGAGAAGTGGGCCACCAGGGTCACCTGGACAGTAACCAAAGGACTGAGGGTATAGGTTCACTTTTGCTTTTAAAGATCATTGCATCTCTCACAGTATTTCTGGCTTTCCCTTTTAATGTCTTTCTCAATGTTTCCTCTCCTTCATCCCCTACTTTGTCCCCAAGGCTCTCAAGTGCATTTAAGCTGGAAGAAAAATTGACCAGCTGAGGTATCAGCATTGTACCCAAGACACTATTTGAACTTCCTAATGGTTCCAGGCAATCCCTCAGGGCCCTGCTTCCAATAAAACAAGGCTGAAAAGTCAGGAGAACAGTTTCCCCACCTGCCAACCCTCTCTGTTTCAGGCTTCAACTATCTGGTTACAGCTGGCCCTCCCCAGCCTGGGCCCAGTTTTCTGCATAGCAATCCTGTGTTTGCTCAGAGACCAGCATTAAACCTATCTTTTAGTTTCATTTATATCTCTGTAACAATGTATCTTAACAAGATCCAACTTATGGGAGAAAATGTTGTTCTTACAATACCACTTGGCAGTTCATCACTGTGGGGACACTAAGGCAAGAACTCCAAACAACCATTCAGGCCACTTGCCCAGTCAAGAGTGCTTAACTTGCTTGCATTTCTCCATTTTTAAACAGGTCAGGAGTACCTGCCTAGGGAATAGTGCTGCCCACAATGGGCTAGGTCTTCCCATAACAAATAATCCCAATGCAAAGACTCCAGATCTCTTCCTAGGTGATTGTACATTGTATTAAGTTCATAATTAAAGCTAAGCACCATGATTTCACTCTCAGCTCCACTAAGTGAAGTGAGTTGTGGAGCACCTGTTCTCTTAGCACTGGGTACTGTGATCATTTCCCCTTTGTGGACTACTCACAGGAAGCTTCTGGAAGCTGCAAAGACAACTTAGTATGTTAGACTGAAAAAAAAAAGCCTCTTTATTTAGCTGAAATTCTTCTCTGTTTGTCTTTAATAATATGAGTAAAAACAGCATGTACTAATAAGGAAAGATCAAGATGGGTAGAACCAAATTTTAAAAATAAATCTAGAGTTAAAAATTATACTAAGGACTGAGGAGACTCGTAAAGAGCACTCGCTGTGGAAGCATTGGGACCTGAGTTAGGGTCTCCAACACCCACAGAAAATGCTAGTCATGCTCCCCCATACCTGAAACTACCCAGCAGTAGGAGAGGGGCAGAGAGAAAAGTGTGTCTGAGGCTTTCTGGCTGGCCAGCCTAGCTGAAAATGGCTGCTAGCTCCAAGTTCACTGAGATACTCTGTCAAAAAAGTGAGGTGGAAGTCAGTAGTGGAGGACACTGATATCTTCCACTGGCCTTTGTACATGCACATGGCTACACACACACACACACACACACACACACAGAGTGCTGGGCATGGATGGGGGGGTGTCAGTGGGCAGGAGTGGAACCTGAAAGCTGAAGGACCTGAGAAGATTCCAGAATGTCTGCAAAAAGAGAGGCTAGGACACTGCCAGGTGAGGCATTGGAGGTGCAGTCACATACAATGGGAAGCTGCCTTGCTGTGTAGGACATCAAGAGGAAGCTCCCTGAGAGCAGGACCACACCCACCCTTGCCAATCAGAGCTGGCCTACCTGATAGCCCAATGCTAGTTCCTGGAAGTGCTCACTAAGCAGCCTCTTTTTCTATGTTGTTCTGGAAAACCTTCACACACAGCAAGCAAGCGATCCCTCTTTCTCCCCATTTCCTTCCCCCTGAGACTCTCTACTGCTCTTGTTTCTCAAGTTTGTTTCCCTCTCCTGATTTGATTCTGCCTTACTCACTGTTTCCTATTTTGCATACAAAGTATTTAACAACTCCTGGTAGTGTCAGACAGAAGAGGAAAATCACCCAGTAAGATCACAGTGGGGCAGGCCAAGGGCACAACACAGGCTCCTTAAGTCTTGAATCTACTCATTTTAGGGTGGCTCAGACCTGGTTAGAGCCAATAGTGTTTACATGAGCAACTAGAGGAAAAGAAGAGAGCTTTTCAGCCTGTTCTCTAGGTGTCCTGACTCATTAGAAAAACCCTCTCTATTGACTATGATGCCAAAACTTAAGGAAGCACAAAAAAATGTAGTGTACCCAGTGCCAAACTGATCACTCTGGGACTGGAAACACATCTTAAGCATCAGAGGTCTTCTCTTTACTATGGCAGAAATTGCCAATATGGCACCTGGGTATGACTCTCTGGGCCCTAAGAAGCATGGGCTACATTTTGTTTGTCATGTTTTCAAGTAGTTTGGATTCTGGGATACCTTCCTAGCAACCTACCTAATAAGCCACCTGTCCTGGGTACATCTGAATTTTCGTATTTGAAATTCTCAGCCTGCTGGGAAAGTCACCTTTTCTTTCACTACCCTTATCTCATTTAATCTTTATAATAACTCTACATGGTGGATATTATTCTATTTTAGAGATGGCAGTCACTGGAATAAGGTTTGATGAATTCCTGCTATTCATCAATCTCACGATGCACATGGCTCCCCTTGCCGAATTCTCCCATCTCTATGAAGAGATGACAGTGCTACCATTTACATTTCACAGATGAGGAAAGTGAGGCTCAGGAGGAGGAAGAGTGGGTCTGCAGCATTCAGCCAGGAGTGGAGACCTGAGCTCCACAGCTCTTTCATGGCTGTTCGTCACTCTGCTATAGTTTCTCTGTATGATGGAGCTTCTGGAGTTTCAGAGAATCCCAGGGTTGGCCTAGAGAAGGCGAAGAGTTGCTGTCTAGTGAAGGATATGGTTTCTTCTGCAGAGACTCCCAGAAGCACAGTCTTGCTCAGGAGGGAATTAGTCCTCACACTGGGTCTTTTCTGGATGCTATTCAGTGCCTCATGAGATGTTTTAGCTTAAGCAGTTCCCATCAGTTAGGGGGATATTCTTGCTGAGGATGCAATATTGAATTCTAATAGGAAAAAAAAGAATAGTAATTGTGGCAAGAATAAACTGGACATTGTTCCTAACAAAATCTCTGCCAGAATCACCCCTGGTTTCTTTGGGTCTCTAAAGTGTATTAGATGTGGAACAATGGGATGGCTCTTTCTGTTGTCAAATGCCTGGATGCTCCCATTTCTCTCCCATGTCAGCCAGTAGAACCTCCCTCTGTTTCTAAACTGTGTCCAGAATGAAGTGGGATCCTGGACACTCAGAGGAGCCTGAGACAAAGGGACAGGAGGAAAACCATCTGGCATATAATATTGCAAAAATGATGTTTCTGGGTCCTCTAAAATTCCAAGGCTTTTCCAGGGGCAAAAGCTTCCTACAGGAGGCTTTTGCTGTTCTGACCAGATTCATGCCCAGAAAAAAAAAAATGTCCCTCTCTGGAAATCACTCTGAAAGAGAACAGGAGAAACCAGCATGATTCCTGACCTGATGTATAGCCAAAGCTAACCCTCTCTTAAGATGAAGGAGGAGGAGGAGGAGGAGGAGGAGGAGGAGGAGGAGGAGGAGGAGGAGGAGGAGAAGGAAGGAGAAGCTGTTGTTGTGCTGTTGTTGTTGTCATTGTCGTTGTTGTTGTAGTTGATGATTATTATACCCAACATAGTCAGATTCTTGAGAAGAACACAACCATACACAATGAATGTATGTTGCAAAAGGGGATTAGATTGGCTTACATGGTGTGGTCTGGGAAATCTAATAAATGCTGTCTGAGGGCTGGAGAGCCTGAGAACCCTGTAGATGCTAGGTGCACCAAGTTGGATAGCTCAGCAGTTCCAATCTGGTGTTAAAGGACTGGGATGTGTTCCATTGGAAGGTCAAAAAAACTGCATCCTAAAGTCAGTGATGGATGGCATCATTAGCAACAATGATGGGGTACATGCACTCATCAGCAAGAAGGCACGCAGGCTGCAACACTTCTTCCTAGGATCTTTTTGCATCTGCTTCCCACACGCTGTTGCCCACTCTGAGGGAAATAGCCACACCAACTCTTCCTGAAGTGTTTATTTTAATTGAATCCAAATCCAATCAAGCTGACAAGATTAACCATCACACCCAGTTACTGGTGAGAATAAATATCAGAGAAAACATGGAAACATGGGTCATAGAGCTTTGATGGCATGCATTTCATTTGATTCACCATTCCGTCTAGAAATTTATCCAAAGGAAATAACTCCAGACATGATGTTTTAGCTATAAGGATGTTTGTTACAAGCAGTGGCTCCATAACAGCATAAAATTGACAAGGGAAAGCTGGTTCTAACTTTGACTCATCTCTACACTGAAAGAACCATTAAAACAATAACATCCAGTTCTTTTTGATGACATAGGAAGGTATGATGCAATGCTAAAGTAGATTAAATCAGAAGGCAGTAAGCCTGGAAATACTGTGTATACTGCTTCCGTGGAGGAATTAGAGCCCCAGATTCCATGATGGGTAGCTCACAACTGCCTGTAACTCCAGTTCCAAGGAATATGATGCCCTCGTCTAGAACGTAGAGGCAGTGCACTCCACATGCACAAATCCATGCTCAGACACACATAGACATGACTAACTTTTTAATTTTTTTTAAAAAGATTTCTCCAGAGTGGGAAAGAAATCAGGAAAGTGACACCTTCTAAAGAAGCTTCAAACCATATAAAATATCTTTGGGTAACTCTACCCAATCAAGTGAAAGACTTGTATGATAAAAATCTTAAGATTGAAGAAAGAAATTGAATGTCCCTGGATCTGTAGGATTAATACAGCAAGAACAGCCACCATACCAAAAGCCATATACAGATTCAATGAAATCTCCATCAAAAGTTCAATGCAGTTCTTCATGGCTCTTGAAAAGACACTTTTCAGCTTCATGTGGAAACACACAAAAAATGATAAAAACAATCTTAAATGATAAAAGGGATGAGGAAGTATCACTATCTCTGATTCCAAGTTATACTATAAAGCTAAAGTAGTAAAAATATCATGGTTTAGGAACAAAAACAGACATAGAGATCAAGGAAATCAAACTGAAGACCCAAAAATAAATCCACAAACCTATGGAAACCTGATTTGTATTAAGAATCCATAAGTATACACTGGGTGGGAGTGCACAGGAACGTCAACAAACGATGCCAGTCAAACTGGATGACTGCATTGAGAACAATCCAAATAGACCAGTACTTGTTGTTCCACACAAAACTCAACTCCAAATGGATCATAAACCAGACACACTGAGCCTGATAGAAGAGAAAATAGGGAATGGCCTTGAATTCACTGGCACAGAAAAGGCTTTCTAAACAGAACGCTGTTAGCACAGACACTAAGAGCCACAATTAATAAATGGGACTTCATGAAACTGAAAAGCTTCCACATGACAAAGGATGCCATCTTTTAGACAAAGAGACAGCCTATAGAATGGGAAAGAGTTTTACCAACTCTACATCTGACAGAGGGCTAATATTCAAAATAGATAAAGAACTCTAGAAACTAGACATCAAGAAAACATATAACCCAGTTTAAAATTGGAGAATAGATCTAATCAGAGAATTCTCAACAAAGGATACTCAAACGTCTGAGAAATACTTTAAAATCACTTGACATCCTTAGCCATCAGGGAAATGCAAATCAAACTACTTTGAGATTTTATATTACATCAGTAGAGTGTCTAAAATCAATAAAACTGACAGCTCATGCTTGTGAGGATGTAGAGTAAGGGGAACACTCACCCATTGCTAGCAGGGACTGCAAATTTGTATAGCCACTATGGAAATCAATGTGGCAGTTCTTCAGGATGAGAATACCCCTACCTCAAAATCCAGCTATACTACTCTTGAACATATATCCAAAGGATCCTTCATACTACCACAGAGGCACTTGCTCAACCATGTTCATTGGTGATCTATTCATAATAGCCAGAAAATGGAAACAAATTAGACATCCCTTACTAGAAGAATGGACACATAATATGTGGTATGTTTACATGATGGAATATTACTCAATCAATTAAAAGAAGAGGAAGAGGAGGAGGAGGAGGGGAAAGGAGAAGGGAGGGAGGGAGGGAGGAAGGGAGGAGAGTGAGAGAAAAAGAGAGAGAAAGAAAGAGAGAGAGAGAGAAGGAAGGAAGGAAGGAAGGAAGGAGGGAAAGAGAGAAAGAAAGAAAGAAAGAAAGAAAGAAAGAAAGAAAGAAAGAAAGAAAGAAAGAAACTCCCAGGTAAATGGATGAAACTAGAAAAAAAAAATCCTGAGTGAGGTATCCCAGACCTCGAAAGATAAATACAGTATGCATTTGTTTGTATATTGGTATTAGCTGTAAGTCAATAATAACCAAGCTACAATCTGTAGAACCACAGAAGTTAGGTATAAAGTAAGGTTATATTGGGTACAGATAGCTCTCATTAGGAAAGGAAAACAGAATATATAGTTATGGATGTATGGTGGGGCTAGAACAGGAGGATCAAGTAGGAAGAGGCAGGGAAGGAGATGAGGAAGGGAATACAGGGAGAGATAGCTAAAGTTAAGGTCCATTTGAGGTGTAGTATGGAAACCTAGTACAATAGAAGGTTCATAAAATATGTTCCATATATGAAGACAATATAAATGAAGTTGCCAAACAGTGGAGATACAGGGTCCCAACTGGCCAACTCTTGTCACTAAATGGAGTTGTCAGTACTACTGGGATTGGATTACATCTAATTGAATTATTGGCCAAAAGGGTCCCATGAGAACTCCCAGACAACCTAGGAGGTTGCCAAGGCTATAGGTTTCTCTCCCAAAATTGATAGGAAGACCCCATTGTTGAAGATGTCACCTACACAACTCATCAAACATGGAGAAGTTGAGCTGGTGCCTACATAGAGCCTTCACCATTATGTTCTAGCATCTTTGGTACAGGAAGGAACTCTGCTTGCTACCAAAAGGGAACCAAAAATACCAAGCCAGCCACTAACCCTTTGATCTACAATGACATGATGCCTCCAAGCTATGCTGGAGCAATAGTGGAACAAAGCTTGTGGGAGTTAGCAGCCAATATCTGAATCCATTAAGGCTCACTCCATCATGAGATGGAACTCATGCTGGACACTGCTTGGGTGACCAAGAACCTGAGACTAGATAGCCATGGGACCTAGGGGAGTACCAAATACTACTGTTCAAAACAAACAAATAAACAACAAAACCTATCAATAAAATGACTCCTAATGACATTCTTCCACACTCATGGATCAGTGCCTTGCTCAGTCACCAGAGAAGCTTTCTCTTGCAGCAGATGGGAACAAATAGACATGGCCCACTGCCAGCCATTATACAGAGAATGAGAGACCTTGGAACCCTCAGCCCTAAGCAGGATGTTTCCATCAAATCCCTCAGGGCTCTGGAAGAAGATGCAGAGTGTAAGAGACAGAGGAGATGGAGGACACTAAGATAACAAAGCCCACTAAATCAACATGATCAAAACTCATATGAATTCACAGAGATTGAGGCAGCATGCACAGGGCCTGCACAGGCCTATACATGACACTGTGTGTGTGTGTGTGTGTGTGTGTGTGTGTGTGTGTGTGTGTGTATGTGTGTGTGTATTATGATTTCCAGTTTACTGCTTTTAAGAAACTCCTGAGTGTGCAAATGAGCAGGCCTTTGATTCTGTGCTTTTTTTTTTCCTTTTTTTTTTGTCTTGTCCAACTCCATATGTTAGTTTTTGTTTTATATTATTATATATTATATTTTATTGTTATCTCTTAGAAGTCTGTTTGCTTTCTAATGAGAGACAGAAAGGGAATGACTCTAAATGGGAGGTGAAGGAAGAAGAAACTGGGAAGAACAGCAGTAGGGAAAACTGTAATCCATATATATATTATGTGAGAAAATAGTCTATTTTTGATTTAAAAAATTAAATAAATTAGAAGGATTTCTCAAGAAATCCAAAGGCATGAACAGTTTTTTTTTTGGGGGGGGGTAAAAATAGGTAGCAATCAGATCAGTGAACACTCAGCTGTGAGTTTGCCCCTAACTGACAAACAGTAAAGCATACCCATTTCCTATGGTGGTAGACTGGTTGTGGGCTGAAGTCTGTGGCCTCTCTGCCTCAAGCTCCAACTCAAGGGTTAAGTCATCTTATTTTTCAGGGTCACAGCCTCCACAAAGCTGTGTTCTGTAGCAGTTGTCTCTTAGCTGGGCATGGCCATCGCCCTCTTGAATCAGAGCAGATGTGATCATGCACACAAGACTTTCGTGATATACATCCCGTCAGTGTTCCCAGAGAGGGAAGGAAATGCTCCCGAGGATCACAAAAGCTGTGTGATCCCACCAAGTCTCGGCCTCTCCATGGCTATGTAAGAAGTGATCTCTTAAGTGAACAGACCTTGGGAATGAGGACTCTGCTGCTGCCCCTTGCAGTAGAATAGGTGTGCTCATACATTGTATAGGGGACTTCCCAGTGGTATAGCTGCCTTGAGTCACCTATGCCCTTACAGGTAATCTCAGTATACTGCTTTGTTCACCAACATAGACTTGGACAGAATTCTTTACTCACCTGGTTTCTTTATTATCTGAGCTGACGGGGTTCCTCCTCCTCCTATCCTCCTCTTCCTTCTCTTCCTCCTCCTCCTTCTCCTCCTCTGCTGCCAGCACTGCCACCCCCTCCTTCTCCTCTTCTTTCCTTCTTTCTTTCTTCTTTTCAGATTTATTTATTTATTTATTTAGCCATTCACTTTACATCCCAATCACTGTACCCCACTTCTCCACCCCTTCTCCTCTGAGAGAATGGAGGCCCTCCCTGGGTATCCTCCTACCCTGGCACATCAAGTCCCTGCAGGGCTAGGAGTTTATTCTCCCACTGAGGCCAGACAAGACAGCTGAGTTATGGGAATAGATTTCACAGACAGGAATTAGGGACCTACATGAAGACTGAGTTGCACACCTGCTACATATGTGCTGGAGCCTAGGTCCAGCCCGTGTATGCTCTTTGGTTGGTGGGTCAGTCTCTGAGAGCTCCCAAGGGTTCAGGTTAGTTGACTCTGTTATCTTCCTATCCCCTTCAGGGTGACAGGGCATTTTTCTACCCTTCCCTGGGAAAAAAAATGTAATACCATCATGCTTTATATTTCCTGGGCATTTGTCCTGTGCAAGATACTGAGCTAAGCACCTGGGACTGAGAGGCCAAAAAGAGGCTCCACTATCAGAAGGGAAATGTCTCCATCCCCCCTGGAAGTATTGCCATAGCTCCCATTCCCTTAGCATCTGCATCTCCTGGTCCTCCCTCCCTTCCCACCCTGCCTTATTTCCTACATGTCTTCACTTCATAGCCTCCTCCCATCAGGCCATCTGTCCCTTGGATGTGGAGCTCTGACTCTCCCACAGCTTATAGCAGAATGGACAGCATAGAGCAGAAGATCAATAAATATTTGTGGAATGACCAACGGAATAGAATTACTTCCAGAAAAGCATATTTCCTTTATTTAGAGTTGTGTGAGTGTGATGCCTGATATCATGTATCAGAACTTTTTTCAGGCAATAATGACAGAAAATACAACCCAAATCATCTCAGAAAGGAAGGAGAATGTATTGTCTCCCGTAAGTAGAATATTTATAAGCATGGTCTCAGCTGGATCCAGGGGCTCAAATAATACAGACATTGGTTTTTTTCTCTTGGCCTCAACTTATCCTTCTTGTCAACAATTTCAGATTCATTTCTCATGAAACCAAGATGGCACCAACAGTACCAAGCTTTCACAGCTCCAACCTGACATGGAGTAGAAGAAAAGAGGTGGAGGAAGACACCTCTTTTAAAATCTAGGCAAGACTATCTAGACTAGCTAATTAGTCCTCGATGTTTGGCTGGTTCACGAGGCCATCTGACACATCACTCAGTTTGGGAACAACAGTTCTGACTGTCCAGGCTGGGTCACTTGCCTCTGTTTACACTAGGAGTGAGAGGAGGCTAGATCCCCAAACATAATCAGAGTGCTCTTTCCAAAAGAAGAAAGGCTGGGTTGGGATGAAGGAGGGATCAAAGCAGAGAACTCATCCCCTCTCACCCAACCACCCTGGACTGGAACCCCAAGCCTTCCCTTCAAGCATAAATGTCTTTGGTTTCTCCCCCAGCTTGGAGAGCAAAACTGCACAAAAGTCCACACAGGACAATACCCTGTCACAAAGCAAGCCACGTGCAGTCCATGAACTTGAGTCACGTCTACCTCACCCTCCCCAGCTGCTTATGGTGGATAACCTGGGTGTGCAGCCGGTGTGGCAAGCAGATGCCAGGATTCACCTCTCCTGTTCAGACCGAGATGGTGTGGGCAGGTCTCACGTGCCCTCCATTCATCCTACTGTGAGTTGCAGAATAGCAAAAGGACGACAGTTTTAACTTGCATTGCTAACCCAAGACTAATGGTTCCTCTGTGGCTCAGTCTCCTTACCTATAAAATGGGAGTGAGAACCTCAGTGGCAGGCAGAGATGCTACAGGGATGGCAGAAAGTACAGCAGACAAGGTTCTGGGATTATCACGGCCTTCAAAATTCTTGCACGAAAGTTCCAAATCAGATGGCCTCGGGGTATGTATTACTCACAGGAGAGCCAGAGTGAAGTGCTTCATTCTCCACTAACTTGTTTTTCAATGCCAGTAACTCATCCCAAGCCTCAGCAAGGAAGAGCAGTGTGTCAGGATGCCTAATTTAAGAAATCCCTCTTAATATCATCATAATGTAAAACGATATTTTTTCAGAAGAGTTATTGTGTGCCGTGCTCAGCTAGCATGAAGTACA
This sequence comes from Grammomys surdaster, assembly GCF_004785775.1. Classification (NCBI taxonomy): domain Eukaryota; kingdom Metazoa; phylum Chordata; class Mammalia; order Rodentia; family Muridae; genus Grammomys; species Grammomys surdaster. The sequence continues at coordinate 4,810,480 of NW_021620795.1, forward strand.
AAAGAGATGCACATATGCAAATTAACCTTCACTCCGAAGACACTTTCTGAATAATGAATGTGAAGAGTGGCAAGATTATCGGTCACCCAAGCACCAAAACCCGCTTCAGACACATCAAACATTTGTTTTCTATATTGTTGACATTCTATGAAGGAAAAGGTCACAGGGCGAAATGTAAAGAGATTTTACTATTTGAAACTATTACGTGAACAGCCTCCCTCCAGCACAGGAACATCTAGAAGGGCTTAAATGTCACTAGCAGCCTCAAATTTATTGCAGTGGATTTGAAGGGAAAAGGGGGACATAAAGGGTCTTTTTCATTAAAAATGCTCTTTGATTTTCAGTTGTAGCTTTGGCAGCAGAATCAGCAAGGGAGCAATTGCAGGGAATTGCTGTTCAGACGGTAGAGGGGACTCGGCCAGGAAGGCACATGAGACAGTGTACACATGAAAGAGTTCCACCTCAAAGAGGAAGCTCAAACCAGCTGGCTGAGCTCACTTGGTTGATTTCTTGAAGGAAATATGAAGAGTACTTAGGAGTACTCACCCCTGTGTGAAACCCAGCTTAAAACCCACTGTGGACTGTCATATTGGGATCGCAGGCTCTACTTGGCTAATCTATCCCACAAACACTGATATTGTTGGGGTGAGGCCTGCGGCTGAGACTGGAATCAGAGCCAGAGTGAGGTGGGTCTTCCAGGAGCTCAAAATCTACAGGGACCTGGGAGAGCACAGAGATGAGGCCTTCAAGTACAGGGAGTACAAAGGACTGAGGAAACCCATCCTAGCCCATTGGGTCACTCCCAGTCAGTGACCATGTGGCACTGTGTAACCCATGCAGGCCAGGTGCACCTTGGAAGGTCTCTGAGGCAGGCAGGCAACAAACTCAGGGACAGCCCCTGCTCCAGTTTTTTGGGAGACTCGCAGGAAAATCAAGATGCTCTTCTGCTACATATTTGTAGGAGGCCTAGGTCTAACCCGTGCTTACTCTTTGGATGGTGATTCAGTCTCTAGGAGCTCTCAAAGATCCAAGTTAATTGACTCAGTTGATCTTTCTGTAAAGTCTCTATTCTCAATCTTTCTCCCAACTCTTCCGTAAGACTCCTCGAGCTCCATTTAATGTTTGGGTGTGAGTCTCTGCACCTCTTTCCATTGTCTTCTGGGTGGAGCCTTTCAGAGGACGGTTATGCTAGGTTTCTGTCTGCAAGCACAATGGAGTATCATTAATAGTGTCAGGGATTGGTTCTTGCTCACGGGTGGGTCTCAGTTTGCGGCAGTCATTGGTTGGCCACTCCCTTAGTCTCTGTTCTATCTTTGTCCTTGCACATTTTGCAGGCAGGACACATTTTGGGTTTGAAGGCTTTGTAGGTGGGTTACTGTCCTTATCCTTCCACTGAGAGTCTTGCCTGTCTCCCGGAAGTGACCACTTCAGGATCCATACTCTCTACTGCTAGGAATCTTAGCTAGAGAGCCCCTTTAGACCCTCTGGAGCCTCTCCCCACCCCAGATCTCTGGCACCTCCTAAAGATTGTTCCCCCAGCTGATCACCTTCTCTCTCCCTTGCTCCCCCTACATATGATTCTACCCCTACTCCGCTCCCCTCCCCAGGCTCTTTTCCACCCAGTTCCCTCCTTCCATCGATCTCTGATATGGATCAGTAGGATCAACATAGTGAAAATGGCCATCTTACCAAAAGCACTCTACAGAATCAATGCAATTCCTAACAAAATTCCAACACAATTCCTCACATATCTTGAAAGAATAATTCTCAATTTAATATGGAAAACAAAAAATCCAGGATAGCTAAAATGATCCCGAACAGTAAGAGAACTTCTGGAGATGCCACTATCCCTGACTTCAAGCTGTACTACAGAGCAATAGTGATTTTTAAAAAATTCATGGTATTAGTATAGAAACAGAAAGGTGGAACAATGGAATCGAATCTAAGACACAGAAATAAACCCACATGCCTATGGATATATGATTTTTAACAACAACAACAAAAAAAAAGCCAAAACTATACAATGGAAAAGGGAGAGCATCTTCAACAAATGGTGCTGATCTAACTGATGTCTGATTGTAGAAGAATGCAAATAGATCCATATTTATCACCCTGCATAAAATTCAAGTCCAAATGGATTAAAGACCTCAACATAAAACCAGATACACTAAATCTAATAGAACAGAAAGTAGAGAATAACCTTGAACTTGTTGTTACAAGAGACAACTTCCTGAGCAGAATGGCTCAGGCAATAAGGTCAAGAATTAATAAATGGGACCTCATAAATCTGAAAAGCTTCTATAAGTCAAAGAACACTGTCATGAGGACAAAACTACAGCCTACAAATTGGGTAAAGATCTTCATTAACCCTATATCCAACAGATGGCTAATATCCAAAATATATATAAACTCAAGAAACTAGACACCGACAATCCAAGTAACCCAATTTTTAAAATGGAGTACAGAGAATTCTCAACAGAGGAATCCTGAATGGCCAAGAAGTGCCCAGTGTCTTTAGTCATCAGGGAAATGTAAATTGAAACGACTATGAGATTCCACCTTACACCCATAAGAATGGCTAAGATCAAAAACTCAAAGGACAGCACATGCTGGCAGCGTTGTGAAGCACAGGGAACACTCCTCCACTGCTGGTGGGAATTGCAAACTTGGACAGCCACTTTGGAAATCAATTTGGCAGTTTCTCAGAAGATTAGGAATAGTTCTACCTCAAGACCTAGCTATACCACTCTTGGGCATATACCCAAAAGATGCTCCACCATCCCACAAGGACACTTGCTCAACTATGTTCATAGCAGCTTTATTCATAATAGCCAGAAACTGGAAACAACCCAGATGTCGCTCAACTGGATACAGATAATGTGGTACATCTACACAATGGAATACTACTTAGCCATTAAAAACAATGACATCATGAGTTTTACATGCAAATGAATGGAACTAGAAAATATCATCCTGAGTGAGGTAACCCAGACCCAAAAGGACAAGCATGGTATATACTCACTTATAAGTGGATATTAGCCATAAAGTACAGGATAACCATGCTATAATCAACATGTCCAAAGAAGCCAAAATAACAAGGAGTGTACATGGGAGGACATTTGAATCTTTCTCAGAAGGAGAACCAAAAGATACTCTTAAATTAGGTGTGGTGGTGTTCCCTTTCAATCCCAACACTTGTTAGATTGAGGCAAGAAGACTGTGAGTTTGAGGCTAGCCTAGGCTAAATAGAAAGGCTCTGTCAAGAAAAAGGAGAGGAGGAGTAGGGAGAGGAGGACAAAGAGATGGAGAAGGAAGAGGAAGAGGAGAAGAAAGAGGAAGACAGATAGGGGAGGAAGACCCTAAACAATAATAAAAAATGTCACACAAGCATAAAAGAAGAGAATATTTGGGGGGACTAGGGGGTTAGGCTAAGTGGCAGAATGTTTAACTAGCATGTGTAAGGCCCTCTGGCCTACCCAAAGGAAGGACAGAAGGAAAAAGAAAGGGAGTGAGAAAGGGTGTCACTTGGCTTTTCTGGGGCTGTTTCTGAAATAAACGCCAAGTGCTTCCCACGTTATCAGAAAGATCCACATGACTCCCAGCCATCCCAGGTCTCTGCAACAGGCTCTTCCTCAGTCAGCAGCACACACTCCGGCACCCTGAGGCTCCCCTTCCTTCATCAGGGATTAGAGCAAATGATGGTCTGTAGTGCTACCCAAGGTCTTACTTTAAGGCTCCAGGTCCTTTACTGTGCCCACCTCTCTCCTTCAGCAGCACTGATGTGGGAGTCTGTGGAAGACTGGAATACATCAGCTAATGAATATTCTCCATGACACTACATGTAATTCCATCCATGGGGTGCAAGGAGCCAGTGGTTCATGTTTGCCACACCCCTAGTTCACAGCAGGTGGAGAAGGGGAGTCTTGTCACTACATCCTCAGTAGTGAGGAGAGGAAATGTGGAATTGTGGCGGAGACCAAGTCCCACTAGTAAGGGACCCAGTTGTTGAAGGTGTTTCTGGTTGCTGCCTAGAGAACTCCTCATGGTATTCACAGAAGTACAAGCTGGAGAGAAGACGGCTCAGTGGGTAAGTGTGCTTGCCACCACCAAGCCTTGTGACTGAGTCATTCCAAGATCCACATGGTAGAGAGAACTGACTCCACCATTTGTTCTCTGGACTCCATGTGTACACTGTGCTTGCATATGCCCACACACATACACATATAACCAAAAAAATTTTTTAATGTAATTAAAATATAGGCTATCTGCTGTAAGCCAATTTGAGCCAATCCAACGCACTTGTCAGGAAAGAACACTGTACTTGAATCCTTCAGACTTCAGGAGAGCCAGATTATCCATTCCAATAATGGAGTTCAAGGAATTTTGCTCCAGGAAGCAGAGGAGTTCCCAATACAACCCCATTAGCATAGCCCTGGTGGAGAACAAGATGCCCAAGCCCTTACAATCCCACTCTGCCCGCCTGACTTTTGTAGTGTCCTTGTTGGAGAGTTGTATGCTAGGAGGTCTCAGATACTAGATAGCTTCCTACAAGTATAACCTGTATCTGGAGGTCTTCAGCTCAGGACATTCTCCCAGGTCTCCTAGATCAGGGAAACAGCCTAAGGGCTGATAATCTGAAGCCAAGATTGCCCGTTGGAGTCCCTTTCCACAAAACATGATATAGGTATGGTAGGTTCTCCACCACCCACTGTTATACTGCAGCACCTTCATCTCAGCTCACTGGGAAGAGCTGTGGGGCCATTGTAGGGGATGGCTGGATTGGGGCTACTACTTTTTCACCAACTAGGTATAGTGCCAGTTGCTGCTGGAAAGACTGTGCTGAGGATTAGATGGGGCAGAAATGCACCATCTTGCAAGAAACTGGCAGAAATAGCTTGTCCTGCTCCATGATGTCTCAGGTATTTAAAAAGTATTTTTATTAGGGTATGTTAGTTACAAATAATAATAGCCATCGTGGTGATGTTTTTGTACTGTGTATAATATATTTGATCATACTAGCCCTTCGTCGTGCTCCCTTGGCCCACCTACCCCCCCCCACTCTCAATGATCCCCTTCCTCCTCTCTGTTAGTCTTCTTTCAGGTCTTTTCTTTTTTCCTGGTGACACAATGAGTTTAGTTCTGGTTGCGCACAGAAGCATAGAGAAGGAGTTATTTGTAGGAGCTGGGACAACTTACAGGCAGTTACACCACTGAAGAAAATGTCTCTCCATCCCCAGCAACCATGAACTGCCTATATATCCCCAGGAAGAGGTGGGGCCTGGTGAGCCTCGCATTTGTAGGGTCTTGCCTGTGTGCTTTACTGCATTTCTGTCTTGTCTGTGCGGGCACAATAAAGGCATCCCCTTATTTGCCATCTAAAGCTGTCTCCCACTACTGCATTGGGGAAGTCAGCCCACCCTCTGATTACCTGTGATGTGCCAGGAGGACCTCAGCTAGAATCTAAATCTCAATGCTGCAAAGTACGGATCTACCCATTTCAGCCACTGCACAGATGAGAAAATCAAGGGCCAGAGGAGTCTAGGGATAGCACCAAGGCATGCAGCAGTTAAATGCTGAAGTAGGAATTTGGGTTGTCTTAATATTTCCGTCTCTTAAGGTAGGAAGAGAGAGAGAAATCACAGTGTCCTAAGCGATGACAAGAGTTAACAGTTATTGAGAACTGTGTGTGAAGCCCTTTCCCAAGCTATTCCTTCCTATTACCCCATTTGAACTACACAGAACGTGACAGCCTCATTCTCATTTTGCTTACGAGAAAATATGGTTCAGAGAATTCATGTAACTCCTCCAAAAGCTGCCTGGCTGGTCTAGCCCGATCCACTCTTCCACAAGCTCTTGTGCTGTCAGTGGTGGCAAAACCAAAAAGTAAGTGCAGCAACAAGAAAACTCTAGTTTCCAGAGCAGCCCCAGGCCCTGGAGGTTGTGAGAGGCTTAGGTTCATGAGCGTCAGATCCAAGGAAAGCTGGGGAGCAGAAGTCCATCACCCAGAACCAGGTGTTCTGGAGTCACTTTTTTTTGTAACAAAAGCAACTGAGAAGCCAGATAAACCTCAACCCCACCTCCAGGGCTTCTCTGTCTGTGTACTTTGCTCAGCGTACTGCTTCCCCTAAGGCTGGAACAGGGGCTGGAGCTGTCTGGCCCTCCTGGCTCTCTGCTGGGGTGGAGTTTCCCAGCCTCACTCTTCCAACACGTCCATCTTTGCTGAGCCTAGGATTCCTTGTTCTTTTTCTTCAGGCTGGACTTAAATCGTGGTCCACACAGCCACCAGGACTCCTCTGCATGTGCCCATGCTCGGCACCCTGCAGCAGAGACCAGGCCTTCTTGTTTTTGCTGAAAAGACCCTCTCTTTGCAGGCTGATCATTTGGAGCTCAGGATCCCAACAACCCTTCTTGTCTCTTCAAATCTTCCCCACTTGGGGATCTTTCTGGCTTGGTGTGAAGCATGTCTGATCTTTTCTATAAGAAAGCTACTCTGATTTTACTCAAGTTTTAAAGAAGGGGAATCCCCTGGAGATATTTCTCAACACACACACACACACACACACACACACACACACACACACACACACATACACTTTTTTCCTGTGCTTATGAACATTGTCAGATCCTTGTGACCTACATAAAACTGCCCTAACCCATGAGGTGGCATCATGTACTGCTAGCGACTTGACAGATCTGATTCAAAATCAGGTTGCTGCTTTCCAGCTGTGTGACCTTGATCTTAAAAGAAGAGTTCCCTCTGTGTTGTGATTTCTTCCTCTGTACAATAAGGACAGTCATGGCTGCTCTGCAGGCTTATGTGAACTCTGGAGACAATGGCAGATACACAGTGAGTGCCGAGGAAGAGTGCCTCGGCACATTCTTATTCTAGTAAGCTAGGTGTATACTGAGGACAGAACCTTGAGTTTACAGTTTATTTCTCTGCCACAAACTTCCCATTGCAATTCTGTCACATACACAATAAGCTGGAGCAAGTTCATGCAGAAAGGTTCATTCCAGCCATAATGGAAGGCTTATAGACTCCTTAGTGCTTAAAAGAAAGAAAGAAAGAAAGAAAGAAAGAAAGAAAGAAAGAAAGAAAGAAAGAAAGAAAGAGCAATCACAGCTTCAGTTTTCAAGAACGTCACACTGGACCATCTAACAGCCTGCTGTCTCTTCTATGACACGAAAGCCCTGCTTGAACTAGAAACTTTTATTAAAATGTTGATCCCCTATCTGTGTGACACCCACCACCGTCAGACAGCCATTCTAGACAGGAAGGCCTCCAGGCCTGTTACAGTGTGCAGCTCCAGAGTGAACGTCCTGTAGATAGATGGATGTATAGCTGGTATAAGCCCTCCTCCTCGCTCATAGCTCTGTGATCAGCACTGGAAGCAGAGATGCAGAAGCTCCACTTCTACCTCATCCCTACCTCCTGAGTCCCACCAGAGCCCAAGGCCAGTTGGTACAGGAGCTCATATAGAAGCTGAAAAACCAGATAGTCAAGGAAATTCCAGCCTCACAGAGGCTGCACCACAGGTGCAGAAGACCTGCTGGCTGAAGACAGAATGTGTGCTAAGCACCACACTCCCATCTCTACATCAGCCTGTTAAGTAGACTGTGGCATAGTGGACTCCTTGTATGATCATTCCTTTCCTGGTGGCAGTATAGCCTACTCTAGGGCACAGAGATCCACCTTCAAGCACTATCTACCTGCCATTTGGTCACTTTCAAGATGCTCTCCTGGTGTGTCTCTTGGGTAGGGGACGACGTTATGACCAAAGGTGGAGTACGTTTCTGTACTTGTTATTTTGTTGGGTTTTTTTTTTCCTGAGTCAGAATGCATAGCAAAGCCAACTGAAGGGAGAAAATACTTGGACTCACATTCTCAGAGGGATGCCTCCATCCCAGCAGGGAGGGCATTGTGGAACAGCACAGTTATCACCATGGTGGCCACAAAGCAGAGAAGAGGGGGAGGAGGGCAGAGTAGGGGTGCAAAAGTGGTGCCAATGCCAGGAGTGACGAAATCTAGGGTGTGTTGGGGTGGGGGCTGACATACAGTGGAGGGAACCTTCAGCAGGAGTAAAGTCATCACCTTTGACATCTTACTAGGACACTAGGTGGCCATCTGTAGGTCTCCATGCGTGATCAAATGAGCAGAAATGAAGAGGGAAATGTCATGTCAGTGATTTTTCTGGCTGTTCCCTTTTCCCCCTTTTAGTCTGTCGAGGCTTCCAGAGCCACTAACAATGATACAGCTCCACTGCCTGCTACAGTGGCTGTCTTATAGATTTACATGTTCCTGATATGCACAGAGCCAAGGCTAAGGCTGCTCCTATATGCAAAATAGCTGCTCCTATCATCCACATTCAGGGCCCATCTCCGTCTCCATGAAGCCAATCTGGAAATACCTTTACTGGCATTCCTAGAGGCATGCTACGATCTCCCAGTCACGTTGACAGAAGAAAGACCAATCACTGCATCCTCTGTGCATCTGCATATGTGTGGCCTGCGTCTCCATCTTCATGTCTTCATCATCCCAGTCTCTGTGAAGCCTCAGCATCCTCCCTTTTCTTTATTAGACCTTTTTTTACTGCTATTACTTTTGTGAGATTCTAGAGACTCTTCACTATGTCCTGCTCTAATGCTCTTTTGATCATGTGTGGAGACCTAAAATGGCCACCTGGTGTCCTAGTAAGAAGTCAAGGTGATGGCTTTACTCCTAATGAAGTTTTTCTCGGCTCCATTTCAGCCCCTACCCCAACACACTCTAGATCTTGCCACTCCCACTATCAGCACCCCTTTAACACCCCATTCTACCTGTCTTACTTTGCCTGTCACCATTCCCTGAGTGCACAAGGACACTCACATTCTTCTAGTCTACTAGAAGCTCCTACACGTTGGCATTATTGCTATTCTAGTATCCATCACATCTTTTCCATCTTCCTTCTCTGCTTACACAACATGGCCTGTCAGCATCACCACCACCATCATCACCACCACCATCACCACCATCACAACACCACCATTACCACCATCACATCACCATCACCATCACCATCAGTCCCCGGCTTTTTACTTCTCTACCATGTTTAGAAAATAACTTTAGCAAGAGTCCAAATGCAATTTAAGCCCATCGCACCCCAGTTTTACACCTGGATGGTTGAAATTGGTCATAGGGAAGACATCTTGTCGTCAGGAGTCTCATAAACTCTGTCTCCATGTTGGAACACTACCGTGTTCCCCACTGAACTCATACCCCATGCCTTCAGCCTGTTTTCAGAATTTCTGCTTTCCTTTCAAAACATCTTCCTTCTCTCCCTTTCTCCCCACCAGCTTTTGATTGTGTTTGAGGCAGTAAGACAGTAGGGCCCTGTCATGTCCATTCCCAGAACACCAAGCTGAAGCTTATGTATGGTTGTCTGCTTGCTATAATGGATAGCATGACCCTTCTTTTATTTATGGGAACAATTTCCACTTCTCTACCTCTGATTATTGTCTTTGTAATTCACTCTAGTCAGAGTGAATTGCTGAGGTCACAATGACCCTACTCTTTTTGAGTCTGAGAACATGTTGATGCACCATGCACCCACTCTAAAGATGGAAGGCCCAACCCTCGCCTACACCTCAGACTATAACTTTCCAGGAGTCAGCTTCCCTTATTGCCTAACCTCAGGAATACCATTTCATTCTTGAATTATACGGAATCCACTAATTCATGAGGTCACATGTGAAGTCCCTCCATGGACTATACCTTTTAGGAATGCTGTTTAGAAGACATAAAGAGCAGGTAGGAAAGGACTGTCTTGTTCTTGCTCTCTGAGAATCTTCTTAAGGTAGTAAACTGAAGCTACTCGGAAGACTTTTTTTTTTAACACAGCTGTGACCCCAAGCAAGTAGATTTTAGAAAGTGGCAATTTCAGACTTGCAAGGCTAGAAGAGACTTCAAGGACCCTCTAATCTAGCCCTCTCATCCTGTAGAGAAGAAACATAAGGTACCAACATGCAAGAGGTCAGACAGACAAGCAGGGGATATTTTCCCAGTGGTAAGGTCTCCTTCGGCAGAACAGGAAAGACTCCAGGCATCAGCTCAACAATAGCCATCCTTGGCTCCCTAGAACCAGAGTATGAGAAGGGGTTTGTGCCCGACTCCTTGTTATTGGAATAATCTCAGGTCTATTCTATGTAGAACAGAGGGACATCGGATAGGGGAAAAGAAATTAAGGATGTAGTTTAAATAAGATCTAGGCCAGCCTGATTCTGCAGGGGTTCTAATACATATTGTGGTCACAGAGCAGAAGCTACCTTATATAGGGAGGGGATTCCTGAAGTATCTCAGTGTATAGAAGTTAAGTGCTCTGCATAGTTGGCAGTCACTTTTAGGTATCTCCTGGTAAAACTGCCTGCACCGCTGAAGGACAATATTTCTCAAAAGATCTTAGCTCTGGACAGTTCACAGCAATGCTATCAGCAGTTGTGGGAGGTGGGATCTGGGTACACTGAATGTCAAAATGGGGTCCAGGGGATCCAGGTCAGGTGTGGCTGTGTCTTCTATAGTGGCTAAGAGAAAATTCTCAGGATCCCAGCCAAATGACAGGGGTTCACTATCAGCTCTGTGACCTTGAATAAATCGCTTAGGCTTTGGTTTCCCGATCTGAGAATTAGGGAAAGAAGATACTCTGTCAGGATTGCTGTGAGCAGCCATTGAGTTAATGGGTAGTACTTAGTCTAATGACTTCATTCAGTAATATTATTGTAATTATTATTAATAATTATATTACAATAATTGCAAGTAATTATAGTGATGATAATAACTGACAGCCTTGGCATGGAGCTATCATAAGTTACCCTCCATCGCTAGCATCCCAGAGAACCAGACGGGCATTGTCCATGCCTCAAGAACAACAGGAGGAACATCCAAGAAGTAGCATTATTTTTAGCCACAATGTGGATGTGAATGTGTGTCGTTGCTGCTCCCATCTCACCACTGAGATAATTAACCAGAAGCAATTACACTGCACTTGGCAAATTGCAGCCTTGCCCTCTTTGCAAGAGACATGTTTTATTTATACTTCCTCCCTTGGGGCTTTTTGATTGATCACACATCGCGTTCAATAGTTAAAGGTGAAATCCTGACACGGACTTCACCTGGGTTCCCCTCTGGGTTCTCTGAGCAAGAAATGACCTCCTGCCTCCGCCACAAAGGCCGTCTCGAGGGAAATCTGCACAGCTGAGCAACTGCAACGCCTCCCTCCCAGGCACATCTGCAAAGCCCCTTCTCACTTAAGGTGGTAGAACCCAAGCCATACCCTGAGCCGGACGTCCGGTCTCCCCTACCTTGCCTTTTCTAATTTTAGAAATGCTGTAAGCCAACACACGAATGGAATATAGAATTCACAGAAGGCCTGGGAAGCCAGACGCTAAAAGTAGAGGTTCCAATCATTCCAGAGCTGGGACTCTGCGATGCTGAGGTTTATGAGGGAAAACTGCCTTCGTTACTCTTCAGAGAAAGAACCGGGAGAAAAAGGACATCCTGACAGTGGGAGGTGGATTTGATATGTCCAGTCAACAAGACAGTGAATAGAAATGCCTTAGAGACAGAAGCAAATGTCTCAGTTCAGATAGCGTTCCTTCCCGACATGGTCACTGTGTGAATCCTGACAATATGTGTTCACTTTTTTGTCGTTTATTTGGTTGGGTGCTTATTTTAAAGACAGGGTCTTAATATGTAGTAGCATAAGCTGTCCTGGACCATAGAGCATAGTCTGACCTCACCTCGAACAGGATTCTTCTGCCTCAATCTCTGGAGTGCTATGGTTATAGCCGTGCACTACCATGTCTGCCTTAGACTAGTGCCTGTGTGTTTGTATGTGTGTATGTTCCTGCTTGTGTAAACACACATACACATGATGGTTTTTACAGCACATGCATGTGCTTATGTGCAGTGGGCAGAATACAACTTCAGACATTATCCATCTTTATTTTCCTTTTTGAGGCAGGGTTTCTCACTGGTTGGGCTAATGAGGCTATCTGCCAGTGAGACCCAAGGATCTGCCTGTCTCAGTTTCCACAGCACACGTAACAAATACACACTACCACCTGACGTTTCTAACAGAGGTTCTAGGGGTTGGAACTCAGGTTCTGCAAGCAGTTTCCCGGATGAGCTATCTCTCACAGCTGCTGTGTTATAATTTTTATTGGTAGAAGCTTGAAATTTAATAATACTGAAAATGACTGTGTTGTTAACATTTTAATGTGTAACACTTTTCACAGTGAACAACACTCTTCAGTAAACCTTCAGTACACTGGAGGTCTAAAATTTTTAAACTCATGATTTTCCTTTTTTGAAAAAGTATGTATTCTTTATAAAAAATAAAACAAAAATATAACCCAAGAAATTCCACACTTTGACTAGATTTTTTATTCTATTATGCATCTGTATTTATCTCTTTGAGAGAGGAGAGGGGATATGAGGAGGAGGGGAGGGAAGGGGAAGGGAGGAAGAATAAGATATTATTTTATTAGATGAAAAAATAGAAAAGGACAAACTGGGTGACTTTCTCCATAGACAGTCTGATAAAATCTGCCCCTGTGGCATGGTGAGTTGCCATTTAACCACACATTGTCACAACTTAGCCTCTGCCACATCCCACGCTCTCTTGGCCTTCATAGTGTGAGTGGCTCCCCTGGTGACACTGTAGGTAAACACCATTGCTAATATTCTACAAAATAATACTTGAAAATAAACAAGGGTAAACACTTACTTTAGAACAGGTTTCTTATCAATCCATTCCATTTCACTAGCAACTAACGTCTGTTTAAAATTAGCCTCTATTACTTTTTTTTTTATTTAGACATTGGCTATTTGCACCTTACATATCCCAGACATGCATTAGGCCCAAGAGATGAAGTTATGAGTTAGGTCCTGCCCTAAGGGAAGCTAGGGGAGAAACACTCAGCATCAGTCAAGGATGCCAAGGGCCATGGGAGACAAGTTCAAGTAGGTGTTAACTAGTAAGAGGCAGGACAAAAAGGAGGGTCATCTGTGAAGAGAGGTCAGCTTGGGCAAAGACCCTGAGGTTCAGAACATGACCTGCCACAACTAGAATCAAGGAAAAAACAAAACAAAACATGCAAACACCTTATAGGGTGAGACTGGAGTCTGTGGACAGGGTTGTAGCAGTAACACTAACACAGGGTGATTTTACTGGTGGCTTTCTGACATCCATCCCCACATACATTCCACTTGACATTGTCATGTGGTACAGAAATGATGTCACCCTCAGCTCCAGGGATGGGTCGCAGCAGATGAGAGTCAGTGCTTTCAGACTCTAGGTTTAAACATGGCATAAGGCAACACCTAATAAGCAGAAGAAGGAATACAGCTGAATCTGGACCTTAAAATGACGGGTACCTTCAACTACACATGAGAGACAAGCCTTCTCATTTCCCCTAGGGATGTGCAGGGAAGTCCATTAACTGAGTTAACTGTTGTTGGCCATAGGACTAAGGTGAACAGCAGAGAGGAGAAGTGGAAGAAGCTTGGGCCTTGGTGACACTAGACTGTCACTAGATTAAGCAATCCTGAAGCCAGAGTCACCTCTGTACCTCTAAAAATTGGGGACAGCAAATTTGTCTATATCAGCATTTGCTAATAGCCTGGATACATCTTGTGATATCAGTTCTTGCTGCCTCAACCCAAGCTCAACAATGCTCTGGGTTTTGACAGGAAGCTGGGTAACTCTATGAGCTATAGACAAGGAGCTGGCTATTCCCCAGCCCACCCAAACAGAATAAAACTAAATGAAAAAATAGGGAAAAATAAATTTTCTATACACATTTCAAATAGATCATAAACAAGACACAGGCACACACATATACACACATCACACACACACACATACTACACATCATACATACTACACACCACACATGCGCACACACACATACACCACACACATATCATGCACACACCACAATACACATACTTACCACACACACCATAGATACATATACACCACACACACACACCATTTACCACAAACACTCACACATATACAAAATACACACCACACACATACACCACACATGCACATACATACCACACATTACAGATAGATAGATATACACCACCACACACACACACAAACCACACACATACCATATACCACAAACAATACATACACACACACAAACCACATACATACCATATACCACAAACAATACATACACACATACAAAACACACACACCACATACGCACATACCACACACATACACCACACATGCACGTACATAGCACACACCACAGATACACATACAACACACACACACACACACATACACACACACACAAAGAAACACAGGTGAGAAATGTAATTCCCTTGAATTACTTCTCTGAGGGCATGAGAGTGTCGCTGGACTTGTCAATTCTGCCTTGCTCTGTGTGGTCTGAATCCTTTAGCTCTTTGCCACTGTTTGGATTTCCTGCAGAGAATATGCTTTGCTTCTATAATTAGACATCAAAGGCAATAACTGTTTTCTGTATAAATTAATTCTACCCATCACAAAGAAGGAACATTTACTTTTCAAAACACATAAGGGCCCCAAAGGAAACTAACCAGAGGCCTACCTAGCTCAGTCTGTTAGCAGAGTAGAAACATTTCAAGTCTTTGTGTATTATGTCCAGACAGCTGAAGACTTATCATTAAAATAAAATATCTTGAAAGCATGAATTTGTCCAATTTGTATTTTAGGTCCTCAATTTATAAAATAGTTACTCTTTCTCATTTTAAAATTCCATTATATAAAATAGATACACTCGCAAATATTAAAACCCTCAGGAGATATCATTTAGCATCTTTAAAGAACATAATATTTAATTATCATAGCGTGAGGCTCTTCTAATGGCACATTTCAACATTGCTACAGAGTGTTGATTTCTAAGAGGCAAATTAAGTGGTATTTCTACTCACACACCTTATTTAAATACAAGTTACATGCATAATTATGCTTGATACCACTGCCTCTTAAAAATAAAACACAGGGAAGTACACCGATACCCATGAAGGTTTGCCCCTTAGTAACTACAATCAACAAAAAGGCTACAAGTACCACTCCACAGTGAGGTACCTGCAGAACCTTCCGAGCCCTGACTGCTCGCTAATGCAGACCACGGGATCTGAACTGCAGTTAGCCCTGCTGTTAACCACAGCCATTTCAGGTAAGACGTACTCTAAGAAGGACAATGGTGCCATTTTTAACAATTATCTTTAAAATATAACCCTTGCCTTTTTCTCCAGTTTCTGCTTAATTGTGCACTTTTGCCCTTAAAAAGTTATGTTTTTATTATTTATTTGCTTGCTAAGATTTATAAATTTATAAAAATAATAACACAAGCAAACATCCTTAAAGAGACAGGAGAGGTGGTACCTTCCGAGTCGGTCCTGTCTTCAGAATGAGTGAGCAATGAAGGAGAAGGTAAGCAGGGTATTGGGGCTGGTCATAAATGTCTGGATTCTCCAAGTGAGCACAGGGCAGGGTTCTCCTTCTCAGTCTCCTTTATAGCTCGGTTGGCATATAACTCTCTTATATTTCTGGTGGTAAGCCTAGCCTTTACCAGCTAAGGCATCCCTCCAGATAACTCTCTGTGACTGGTATTTGTTGCAAAGCTTAGAGGCTTTAGACTTTCTCTAACTGTGAAAGAGATGTTAGAAGCAGGTGTCAAGGCCAAGTCACCATCAACCTGAGCCCTAATAAACCTACTATGAGCATAATAAACACAGAAGTCTTTTCATCCACTCCTGGAGAAAAAAAAAATGCCTCCTTTTAGGCAAAGGCATTGACTATACTGTTGGACAGAAGAAAACTGAAGAGAACTTGGATTCCTTCAAATGTTGTTTATCTCCTCTTTTCCATTTGGTTAACTAAAACTTCAGTGAACAGTTTGGAAAGATTAAGAATCATCCAAAAATATACAAAGGTCACTGTGCTACAGTTTAAAAAAAAATCACTGTAGGCTTACAGTCAACCCTGGAATTCTAATCCACACTTGCTGTGATACTTAGATGAATATGGGAGTGCCTGTGAGCCATAAAGAGAGGGCTATAAGGAGAGTGGTCATCATATCGAATAAAAAACCTGCTAACGCAAGTGTATTCTGTACTATCTAGACGGCCAATTTAGATAAGGCTGTGCCAAGCCCAAGTTCACACTTGGGTTAACAGAGATGTAAGCATCAAGTGGCATGGCTTTGTCAAAGGCCACTTAGAAAAGAACCAAGATGACCGGAACACCGAAGCACACACTGCATGTGTGCCTAAGGAGCTCACAGAGAGCTGAGGTGACCAGCCAGCTGTCTTTGTTTAGTTCCAGAAAATCCACAGGCTCTTTCACATCCATTTGCTCACTTCAGTTTTATTGCATTCACTGTTTGGATCAAGCTTAACATGTAAATTTTGTTTTTTGTTTTTTTGTTTTGTCTTGTTTTGTTTTGATTAGTTGATTTTGGTTGTTGCTTTGCTTCGCTTTGCTTTATAGTTATGTGTGAACTACAAATATGAGCTATTCAGATTCACTTTTGTGCAATCTAAATTGAATACTATAAAACATGTTGTACAGGTGCTGATGGTGAAGGTGTGGTCCCAGGTCTATGTTCCTCTGGAATTCAGACTGGATTCAGAGCATTTCCATTTCTTTAAATGGCTACACTGTCAATGACCTTTCTTACCTGATATTATCCAAAGCAAAAGAGCTAGCTTGCCCAGCCTCCAAGCATTTGTGCTTCATGCTTCTGACAGGGGAACCCAGAGACAGAAAAGGACCCATGGAAACCAAAGAGAACCAGAAATGAAACAAATGCATCCACTGTGGTTTTGAAAGGCAGGGCCCAGCCAGGCAGTGGTGGTGCATGCCTTTAATCCCAGCACTTGGGAGGCAGAGGCAGGCAGATTTCTGAGTTCGAGGCCAGCCTGGTCTACCAAGTGAGTTCCAGGACAGCCAGGGCTACACAGAGAAACCCTGACTCGAAAAACTAAAAAAAAAAAAAAGAAAAAAGAAAAAGAAAGGCAGGGCCCTTTACAGCAGAACACACTTTTCTTTGCAGTGACCAAGGTGGGATGGGGAGGTTGCGCTCAGCATCTTCTTTCTTTGTTACCTTGTGAAGAGGAGTGAGAGACTATGTAGCGCTTTGAGTAGGAGCACTCTGCACTGAAAACATTAGCCAAAAGACGGCCAAAGCAGACTATTATATAATACGAAAACCATTTCAACAGCTTTCAGTTCCTTTTTCTTTTGTTTGTCTCCTTGGGTTTTGCTAAGTGATTTAATTAATTTCCCTGTTAATGTAAAAAAAAAAAAAAAAACCACTAGCTTACACTTCCTCGTAGCACTTAATTCTGCTCTTAACCGAAGATGTTCTCATGTTCTCGGAGAAGCAGTAAGGCAGAGGTAACGCCCACAAAGGCCTGGTGCTGCCCTCACTGCAGACCCTAGCTGACCCAGCAAGAAAGCACAAGTATACACTGTCTATTTTACTTAATTTTTTTTTGAAATGGGTTCTCACTGTGTAAAGCAGGTTGGTTACAAACTCTGATCCCCCTACCTCGGCCTCTCAAGTACTAGGACTACAGATATATGTCACCATGATTAGCTATCAGTTCCATATCAAAAGTGTGTGGGGAGGGGAATATGGTGTGTGTGGCAGGAGGTGTGGGTGTGTTCGTGAATACTCATATACACGTGAGTGTACACACCTGTACATGTGCTGAACAGTCTGATCTTATTTTTATTTTTTTATTTGTGTGTGCATGTGCACACAGCCATGCATGCCCTGATGCATATGTAGAGGTCAAAAGACAATATCTGTGAGATTCTCAGGCTTTGTGGACGATTGCTTTTACCTGTTAAACCCTGTCTGTGTGTGTTTCATGGTTTTCTAGAGGAACTGATTATCATTAATATATATTACAAAGGGGATATATTACATGATAGATTACATGATGAGGGCTTGGTAGTCTACCTATTGCTGCTTTTGTGCTGGAAAGGACAAGAATCTGCTAGCTCTCGGCCAACAAGGCTTCAGCAACCCCATTCTAGCAATGAAGGTCCAGCGGATTCCTAGAGAGATGTCTTCAGTTCATGTTGGCAGACCAAAGAAGCTGAGTTCTGACATTAGCAAGGTTGGTGGTGGCAGCAGCAGCAGCAACAACAACAGCAACAGAGAAGGTGCATTTGCTAGCAAGAAGAAAAGTAGACAGGCACAAAGCATCACTGCTTTTCCCTGACAGCTCTTTATATGTGGCCTGCATTTAGAAGATGCTGACCACACTGGGTGTGTCCTCTCCTGTAAGTTAATCCTTCAGGAAATACCCTCACAGATCCACTCAGAGGCATGAGTCTTAGTTGAATCCAGAGTCAACTCCATCTGACAACTGTCAGATACAAAAGAAACTCCAGATCCCCAATCTCTGAAAAGCAGTGCATATGCTCAGAAATAATACTCAGCTCAAGCCAGACTATAGAAGGATTTCTAAAAGCCTACAGCCAGCATCTCAGAAACCTGTGAGATGGGTTTCTGCCTGCCAGCAAGAGCTGCTTCCCTCTTTCCTCTTCCTCTGAGCATCTGGCTTCCTATCAGCATGTACCTATGGTTCATACCAAAGTCCTGCTAGCCTCCCGATTCTTCTAGTTCCTGTTCACAGGTGTGATGTCTAAGTTCACACTGGCCTCCGAGAAGTTCTCACCTCCCCAGCCCGTCCCCCACTCGCTAGCTCTCAGGCTGTTGCAGATCACAGGCTCCCCACCCCCACCCCTACCCCCACCCCCTCATCCCTTCCTTCTCTGTATTACAGTGGGGTTTTCCTTCTTGCTCCCCGATACTCTAGTTCTCCCTTGCTACTCTCTGAGAGTCTCCTCACGTTCTCCTGCCATTCTTTCCTGAGAGAGAGCCCAGATATGTCTATGTCCAGTCTGCTTTCTTTTCTCTCAGCTCTGGACTCTTTCGGATCTATTTCCCTGTCCCTCTCCCTCTTCTTCTCTCTCTCTCTCTATCTCTATATATATCTCTCTATCTCTATCTATCTCTCTGTCTCTCTGTCTTTGTCTCTTTTCTTGGATCTATCTCTGTCTGTCTGTTTGTCTGTCTGTCTCTCCTACAATAAAACCTTTCCCCTTAACCATGGAGCAGCCATCTTGGCTCTTTACTGCAGCCTCTCCTACACCATTCAAGAGTAGCATCACAACAGTTTACCTCCTCACAGCAGACAGCCACTCTGCTAAATGTTTTACCTGCTCAATGCCTCGTGTTGGGAATTTCTTCATTATAGAAAAAAGTACCTTATGCATTAAGCCATCTGTGAACGATTGAGGCCATGCTACCTATACTGACCCAGAAGTACCTTGTGTGATATTAATTCTACATATACGTGAGTATCTTTACTGTCTGATATGTTCTGGATTTGAAGAGCACTTTTGCAAAACGCTTCCCCCTTCACCCTAAAATCCACCTGAGTCTATATTTCTAAAGGAAAATACAATTCATGTAGCCTGATTTGTTTGTACTTCTCTTTCCACAATGTTGTTTTTGAAGAAGCTGATGTGAAAAAGGTTCTTCTCGAAGAAGACAGCTTCTTGGGAGCTTTTCCCTTCACAGGAGGAAGGAAGCAGACAGTGTTTGCCAATGAAAAACAAAGCCATTTAAAAAAAAATCCAGGAGTAATTCTGAAACCTCAACTCACCACAGGTAAGGGAGGTTTGAAAAATACAGCCTCTGCCTGGCTCTCTACCTTGGAAAAAGTCACCATACCACCAGCGTGGACCGCATGGGCTTCTGGGAGGAAATGAACAGGAAGCTTCCACCTTGTACCCTCTTTCATTGAACAAGCCTTGTTGCACATTCTGAGCTGGGATGTGTTTGCTGCAGCCAATAAACACGCCTAATGATGCTCTCAACAAAGCCCGCATTTTAAGCCTTGTTTTCACTCTTCTTTTCATGTTGTTTTTCTCAGTGAAAGGATCAAAGCAAAGCGGCTACTTTCCCCCTCACTCAATCAAAGGAGTTCTTTGAAGTAAATGTGATCCCCTCCTCCTTTTCTCCTTTAAGGACAAACCTTCATAATCAGAGGCTGACAGTAGTTTTCCCTAATACGAGTCCCTTAGCAGGTGTGCGTATGTCTCAGGAAGCGACATCTGCAAATCTTTTTTTCCTTGGATATCCATGCCTGTTTCTTTTTTTTTTTTTTCAACTTGATGAGAGCCATTGGGTGGGTTTTAATATGCTCAGGATGGTTGAGAACATCTAAAGACAACATCATCCATTCATCAAAAAACACAAGAAAACAAAGACACAAGAGTTCAGCTGAACAGAAAAATAAATCAGGGAATTTTTGAAAAGACGTGTGTAGTTACAGCTTCAGGCTGTCTTCAGGAAAAAAAAAGTATCAAAATAACTCCATTAATGATCATCTCGGAAGCAAAATGAAGCTGAAAGCCTGTTACTATGGTTCTTGCTTCCACAGGGAATTCAAAGTATCTTCCAAAAATAATAGGATAGGGAAGTTTTAAAAACAAATGCAGAAGTCAAGCTGTGCATGGCTTCCTCTGGAGCCTTTCAGTGTTGTACATGATAAAGCATGTGAGCCTCAAAGAGTGGCTATCCCTCTAATGGGTGACAAACCACAAGCACAGCCAGTGTGTGTGCTCACAGAGTGCAGCACATGGCACCAGGGCAGTATGAACTCACTCTTGCATTATACAAAGTGTCCTGATCGTGTTTAGTCCCATTTCATAGAAGAGATAACTGAGGCTCAGAATATCCAAAGTCAACAGGTTGAAAATGGCTGAGGTCAAGCCCAGATCTAGTTGATGCCAAAGTATATTCAGGATTTATCAGAGCCTGTTATTTGTCTTAGAGTGTTTGCCACTCGAAGATTGAAGTCACATCTGTCCTCACCAAACCAAGACTCTCACCTGAACAAAATTTCTTCCACATTGTTCTCAAACTCCAAGAAAAACTGTTCTACAGCAGTCTCCAGGTAGGCCTCAGTGTTCCCTGCGGTGTGGAGGTTGTATTGGGCCAATTCACTTTTACCTTTGAATTTTTAATATGAGTATCAAAACCTATCAAATGATATACATAAAGATGCTAGCATTTTGTCGTCTGTGTAAATCAGTCCTCAAAATGATCATTTCAAAAGGAAGATCTTAAGACAGTGATGGTCAGAAGGCTCAGTAGGTTAAAGTGTCTGTCAGCAAGCCTAAGGACAGAGTTTAATCCCACACCACATGCATGGCCTCCACACACAAATAAATAAAATGTATTTGTTCTACTTTGCTGCTCTGTTGCTAAAATAAAACACTGACCAAAAACAAGTTTCAGGGAGGGTTTATTTCAGCTTACAAGTTAAAGTCCATCATTAAGGAAGCCATTACAGGAACTCAAGGTAGGAGGTGATGGAGACACGGGTACTGGCTTGCCGTGTCAAGCTTGCCTAGCCACCTTTTGCATTCAGATGTCTAACACTAGTGCTACACACAGTGGGCCAGGCCTTCCTACATCAATTTATAAGTTAAGAAAATGCCCCCACAGACATGGTTCACAGCCAATCTGACCCAGGTAATTCCTCAATTAAGGTTCCCTTTCTCCAGGTAACTCTGGGTTGTGTCAAGTTGACCCAAGATGCTAATTAACTATGTCAGATAAAAACAAAACAAAAGGTTTTTAAGAAACTGGCAAGATGGCTCAGCAGGTAAAGGTGTTTGCTGTGGAAATTTAAAGTCCTCAATTTAATGGACAGAAAGCATCAATGACCCAAAGTAATCAGGGTGGTGGGGGGAGAGATGGCTCAGTGGTAAGAGCACTGACTGCTCGCTCTTACAGGGGACCCTGGTTTGATTTCTAGTGGATTTGAAATCATTTGAGTCACTTCTGGGAGGGGCTGAAGCTGCTTCCAGAGAGCTCTGAGGAAGAAAGACCCATCATGTGTGTAAAATTAGAGTTAAGCGTGAAGAAAGCACCAGCACCCACCTTGCTCTGCTTCCTGACTGCAGACGTAATGTGAAGAGTTGCCTGGAGCTCTTGCTACCATAGCTAAAGCCTCTCTTAGCACCATATCTACACCACAGTGGACTGTACCCTCAAATGGTGTGTCAAATCCACACTTCTTACGTTGCCTGGCAAGTTACTGCTGTACTGGGTGAGGACTCTATAGTGAGCTATATTCCTACACCTTGTGATTTATTGTAATTTTTGACTTTGTGTTAGGGGGCAGGGCATTGTATGTAAGTTCTCTCTTCCCACAACGTGAGTTCCAAGGGTAGAACTTAGGTCTTTAGTCTTGGCAGCGGGTATCTTTATCCACTGAGACATCTCATCAGCATGGTGATCTTAAGGTAGGTAATAATTTCTTTGCTGAAAGCATACACTAAGTAAAGGGAGTTTCAGTCCCTGCCATCCTTACTTGTCTTCACCCTTGCTTTTTGTTTTGCTTTGGTTTTTGCCTTCTCAGCATGACCATGGTCCCAGTTAGCATGTAGACTTGGCCTAAGTTCTGCCCAATAAAATGTGAGCAGAAGTGCTGTGTACCGCTCTGAGGCATACCCCATAAACCTTCCTTCAGGCTATGTTCCTCTCTGGCCTCTGTCTGGAAATGAAGCACTGATGAAAAGTCTTGAGTCTCTGAATAGACACTATTAGCTGGACAGAGCCATCACAAGGGCAAGAACTAAACTTTATGTCAACACTGAATGTGGCCTCAGTACTGAGGCCAGCACTGCTCTGAGCAGTGACCTTTCTTTCTTGTGCTTTCTTTCCCGTGATTCTTTTTATTATAAGTTTTTTATGTCCTTAGGGGATCACTTCAATGCATGTATCAAAATTAAGCAAATGCCTCTTTGAAGCAGTGATTTGGCATGACGCTCAGTGTTGTTTCAGTGAAAATAGTTCTCTCCCAGAGAAGAAATTTTTCACCTACTGCCTTTTCTCTGGACAGGTTTCCCCTTGTTGCTTGGGAAACTGCTTCTCCCTGTGTCCAGTCACATGCTATAGTGAGGCACAAAGCTGATCCAGGCTGCTAGAACAGGCCAGTGACACAGATACCATGAAGCACCGCCAAGTCTTTTTTCAGACTTCTCTTCCTCTGAGAAATTTAGGGCAAAAGGTTCTCTCAGACCTGAGAATACATGTCAATGATGTGAAAGCATAAAAAGCCCAAAATTTTCCATCCACCTTGCTGTAGAAGAAAAGTCAGGTAGCCAGGCCATAGTGCAAAGCATAAACATGAAAATTCTGTTCCATGAGTTGTGGTGGTTTGAATATGCTTGGCCCATGGGAAGTGGAACTATTAGAAGGTGTGGCCATATTGGAGGAGGTGTGGCCTTCTTAGAGGAATTGTGTCACTGTGGGGGTAGACTTTGAGGTTTCTATACTAAGCTCTGCCCAGTGTAGAAAAAGAACCTCCTCCTGGCTGCCTTCAGATCAGGATGTAGAACTCTTGACACCTCCAGCACCATGTCTGCTTGCACCCTGCCATGCTTCCCACCATGAAGATAATGGACTAAACCTCTGAAACCATATGCCAATAAAATGTTTTCCTTTATAAGAGTTGCCATGGTCATGGTGGTTCTTCACAGCAGTGAAACCTCTAACCAAGACAATGAGGAGAAGGTAGAAGTGTTCTTGGGGAATTCACCTTACTTATCAGATCCTCCAGACTCCTCAGCTTTTTGGGACTACTACTGTTTTATTTTTCCAGGCAACTTGAGTTTCCAGTCCTGCATCACACAGCTTTGCCCTTTCATCCATTCTGAATTTGGCCGAGTAAAGAATTCCAGTGTGCATGGTCGAAGAAACTTCAACACTGAAAATATGATAATGAAATGTGCACATTATTTTCTGTCTTTGTCAAAACCTTAAAAACCTCCTCTCACATTTATGAGAGCTTTTAAATCAAGCCTAACTGGTGCGGTACAATTATTCCTGCAATGATAATCGAGCCTCGGGGTTCAGGCAGGATTCAGGCTCGACCGCAGCTGGCTATCAAAGAACTCCATCAGGTTATTCACAAGCACTGCAGCCATTTGTGTCCTGTATTGTGATATTCACTCACTGTGCAAATTTGATCTATAATCACTCGCTCACATAGGTTCCATTTCTGAGTGTCCCACAGAAAATAAAACAGAGCTCTAGTTCAGATCATGCTGTGACCTCCAGACTTTCCACCAACTGTGCTTGGAGCTTGGCTGAGTCATACATAGCCCACTCTTTGTGATTCTGGCTTCTGTGGCCAACCCTTCCATTCACTGGTTCTGTCTCAGAAAATGTAGGGATCACCTCCTAGAAGAGCCTGAACCCCCGAGCGTGATGTTGAAGCTCCAGTCCCGTTAGCTATGTCTTCATTCAGTCTATCTTCATCCTGGTTGCATATATGAGTCAACACTCTGGTTGACAAGTGACAAGCCTGACCCAGAGTGACTTAATCAAAGGAAGGAAAGAACTGTTGTCTTCTGTGATGGAAACATCCTGGAGTAGGTCTGGCTTCCAACAAGAGTACGCCTAGGAGTTTACACAGTACCAGCAAGTATCTCCATAACTATCTCTCAACTCTGCTGTCTTCTGAGGCCATTATCAAGCGTGGTTTCCCGGTGTGATGGTCCTCAGCACTTACATGCTTAATCAGCTTCAAATTCATCAGAAAACCAAAAGCCTTCAGAGGCTAGTGAGATAGTGCAGTAGATAAACTTGCTGCCAAGCCTGACAATCTGGGTTAGATTCCTAGCACCCGCATGGTGGAAAAGAACCAACACGCACAAATTGTCCTCCAAACCTTATTCTTGCTCTATGGCACATATGTGAATTTGCATGTGCACATGTACACTAAATAAAATAGCCCCCCTTTGCCCCTTGCTGCCTGCAGCAAGCAGGGAGCTGGCCTCACGGTCATGAGAGTGGAAGAGTGGGCCCTGCACCTCACCTGGGCAGCACAGTAAAGCTGCCCCTGGTGGTGAAGGCACTGGAGAACTGGCCCTGAGTGTGTGAGTGTGGGAGAGCTTACCCGGGCCCTTGCCTCTCATGGGGTGATATAGGCAAGAGTAAGATACCCTTGCCCCCATCCCTCACCTCTTGCCATTTGTGGCAGGTGGGCGGAGAGCTGGCCTGGTCCCTTACTGCTGCAGAGTGCAGCACTTGGGAGAGTGTCCTGCACCTCACCTGAGCGGCACAGTAGAACTGTCCCTGGTGAAGGCACTGGTGAGCTGGCCCCAAGGACATGGGAGCAAGAGAGATGACCCTGCCCCTTGCTGGCTGTGGCTTGGGTGAGCTAGCTTGGACAGTACTGGAGAGCTCACCCTGGTGGTGTAGGTGCAGGAGAGTCTGCAGGCTGACCAACTCAGCTATCTCCCAGGTCCAAATCCAGAGCTTTGAGTTGATCCATCCCAATATCTGCCCCATCTACAATATGATCAAGTGCATGAAGGGTTCATCCCTGTAAATCCAAACCCGAAGGCTTGCCATGACACAGGATGAGATATCCAAGAGGAGTCCCAGTGGGGATCCAGTATTGATAGTGTAGCAGAAGCCTTGAAACAGACCAATGACTCATTGCAGTGAATATTTGCAGGTGAAGCTGTGTGAGCAAAAGGGTATATTGTGGAATACCCTGTGACCCTACTGTGTGACAGTCCCACACTACAGCTTCCAGGACAAGATGCTTTGAGGTTTTTATTATCATTTTATTTTCTTTCGGCAGGGAAGTTGCAAGTGTGGAGAGCACAGAAGGACGGGGAGATGAGCGGGAATGGGACACATGGTACGAAATTCACAACAGATCAACAAAAAGCTAAAAATTAAAAATATTTACAAATCTAAAAATAAAAATCGATCAATAAAATAAAATGTAAAGCCTTCCCCAAAGACACTATTTGAGCTACACGCTCATGCTAAGTCAATTCCTATGGCAGGGATGTGTGCACTGCTCCTGTCAGCAAGACTCATCTTACTCGCATATTCTCTGTAGCACAAGGCTGACAAGAATGCTCAGACAAGAATGCTCAGAAAGGGGAGCGAGCACCTGTTGGCTGCATCGGTTGAGGTAACTAACAGTAGCTGCTGTAATAAGCAAAACCAACTATGCATGGCTGAATGGTACGTTGCATTTTTTTTATTCCTGCGAAGTCTGCTGTTGAGAGGTTCTGGTTGGGTACCTCCCTTGGCGGCACTCCAGCAGCACTGACTCAGGAATCCACGCTTCCTCCACTCTGGAAGGCTGCTATCTGCATCGCAGTCTCCAAGGTTGCCATGGGAGGGAAAAAGTGAGTCGGACACCGTGTAACTGCTTGCAGCTGCCTTGGCTTTAAAATGACACATCAGTCTGTCTCTGCGTTCATTGGTGAGGTTGTAGTCATGTGGTCCTACACAGATGCAGCGGGGAGGGGATGGGAAAGGCAACTGAGATGTGTGCCCGGGAAAAGAAAACAGATTTGTTGGCCACCTGGCCAGCTTCTGATAATAAAAAGAAAATCCCAATTCACACCTAACATACCAGAACTACTCAGAGGCTCTACTTGGTTCAGAAAAGCACAGAGTTGGAGACAGCTAGGTCCTAAGAGGTGAACTGGTTGTACCCCCTACATAGACAGAAAAGTGAGAAAGGAAGGGCCTCATTCCTGATACAGTACACTCTGGATTGCATTAAGTATTTCAAAAGGGGATAAAGAAATGCCCTCCTTCCCCAGATACCAGAAACCCACCACACCCACCAACTGAGCCAACTTGTCAAACCTTGTTCAAACCATCCATAGACTAAAAAATAAGAAACTGCTGTGGTCATTATCAATACACTACAAGCCCCATCTTGTTCTAGATTTGGCAATTAGTTCAGTCCTCTGAGCGCTCTCTCTCTCTCATTTGCTTATCTGTCTATTCAGATAATGCTCCCAAATGGGCATTAAATTTCCATTCATTTCCGGTATTTCCCTTTACAACAGCAGCAACATCCAGTTTTCTTAAACTTTTCCTAACTTTCTGAGGGCCTCAAGAGTGTATTTTCCTAATTGCTTGTGTTTAGGGTGCCATACCTAAAAACAAATCAACAGCAGTCTCTATAAGCTCTGAGTGTGAGAGGCTATGCCTCTGTTCAGAGGGGATGTATCTTTCATGCATGTAGCAAATATTTAACTCCCAGAATGCACTTTGCAGATTCAGATATTCACAGTACCTTCTAATGCTTGGTGAGAATCAACTGGTCAAAGCAAGAAGAACAAGTGTCGGTTGCATGCTCAGCCACAAATGGGGCATCTATATAACACAGGCACACAGACAGGGACACACACACACACACACACACACACCTTCCTTGCCAATATTCAGGGCTCAG
Source organism: Grammomys surdaster (assembly GCF_004785775.1). Taxonomy (NCBI): domain Eukaryota; kingdom Metazoa; phylum Chordata; class Mammalia; order Rodentia; family Muridae; genus Grammomys; species Grammomys surdaster. The sequence continues at coordinate 4,837,844 of NW_021620795.1, forward strand.
TTACCATTGCAGAAGAGGGAGTAGGAAGATTCTACCAGCCAGAGATCAAAGTCTCTAGATATGATAGGAGCATTACACACTTGAGATCACAGTGGCTGTGGCCACATGCACAAGATCTTTTTTCATAAGATCAATCCATATTCTAGCACAGAGGGCAGGAAAATCCCGTGAGCCTGCACCCCTAGCTAAGGGGTTGATGACTTCTGAGAGGGGAGATGTGATCTTTGGTCCGTAACAATTCAGTGGCTAGCTCCACATTCATGAGTATGCAACTCATTGATATAGCTTAAAAACAAAAACAAAAAAGGAGAATGCACAGTTAGGAGGGATAGCGGGTAGGACTGAAGGATTGGAAGAGACACGGGATGGGTGAGTATAATCAAAACACAGTATATACATGTATGGAATTTTCAAAATTAAAACAAAACACATCTCAAAAGCTTAGTGAGCATATCAGTTATTTTATCACTCCAACCTGACAGAAACAACATAAGGGGGGATTTATTTTAGCTCTTGGTTTCAGAGATCTCAGATAAGCATGGCAGGGAAGATTAAGTCAGAACAGTTACATCATGATAACCTTCCTGGCAGAAGGAAGGTAGAAGTAGAAAACAGAACACAGGCAAGATATGGCCCAGTAGGACATGCTGACACACAACCTCCTTGGTGACCTCTTCCTCCAGTAAGACTCTACTCCTACCATTACCTACCACCCTGTAATGTCATCATATCATGAATCCACCAAAAGATTAACCCACTCATTAGACTGAAGCCTTAAGGATCTAAATGATTCCAGAAACACCTCACAGACACACCCAGGGGTATACTCATTTTCTTCTGGATATTTCTTAGTTCAATAAAGTTAAGGGTCAGGATTAAGCATTAGAGTACACTATGCTAAAGATGGCGCCGTGAAGAGCAAGCAGCTTCCCTTCAGGGCCCACAACGAGGATAATTATCTCTTCCTAGGAAGACTTAGCTTCATCTGGGGGAGAACTCCAGCTCCTTCACCCTTGACTTGTGTTTTTTAAAAGACCCTCATCTCTAGTCCTCAGGACTACGAATGCCAGGCCTATGCTTTGAGGAAATCTGCTGACCCCAAGGTTTCTGTGTCCTTTGAAAGAACATTCCACTGTTTGCAGTCTTCTTGACAGTGTTTGGTGGGTCCAAACAGGAAACTAGCTTGGCTTCCAACACCCCAAACAGTCCCCTTCGTGCAACTTGTTCCAGAAGCTTCTCTCTCCAAGCAAGCCTCCAACTCTGGGTGGCTCTTCCCTTCCTTAACTCATCAAAACACAACCGTGGCAATGGCTCATTCCCTCAGTCCTCTGCCAAGCACTCAGTTAGTCAACCAACTCGATAATGTGATTCATGATCGCCTGTGATAACATTTCCCAAATAACACATGTTCCTTTCCACGGAGGCCTCTGTGAGATAAATGACCTGCCCCCGTATAGACAAGGACACGTGCAAATCGTGGTAGAGAAAGTCTGCTTGGGAGACAAATCTCTCTTAGCAATCCCACGCTGAGTTCAGCTGTGACTGGAGGTTTGCCGAACCACCGAGGCTGGCTTCAGATCCATGAGGCAGGTAGCAATTCCTCAAGGAGTGTGACTGCAGACAACTGCTTAATTCTCACCCCACTGCCTCAGTTGTATCCATCATGTGCATTTGCTTGCCAGACTATGTAAAAGACTACAATACGTTTTTTTTCTCATTTCATATGAACATCTTTGAGAGGTCATCACTACTTTTCTCACCAGGGTTTTGTCTTCCTTACTCCAGCCTTCTTAGGAACTTTTCTTTCTTGAGTTTCCTTTGTGGACCTTCACAGTCTGGTCCACAAAAGTGTGCCTAAAGCACGGAAAGCCAGACTGAGAGACACATGCCAACTGCATCTGGGCTTACTCTGAGACTCTCGCTCTCTCTTAAAAAACCACCAGTATTGAGGCATGACTGTGGTGACGGCAGGGATTTTTGTTAAGGATCCCATTTAACTGACTATGGTTCAGTGCTTGCTGAGAAAATATTTAAGGCCATGCTTCCGAAAGCAGCTTGCCACCCTCCCACGGGCACCAAACCTTAGTGATTTTACACCCAAAAATAGAGCAACACACATACCTCACTGCTGCCTCATTTCAGTCCCAGGCACACCTGGGTAGCCCTTGCATATCCTAAATTCACATTTGGGGAAAACCTTTCTGAGGAATAGACCTACTTAAATTTCCTTCAGGCTGGCCTGAGAGGGCACCAGAGACCACATCATGTGCTTGGGTTACCACATCAGAGAAGCAGCCTCTAAAAGTAGGATGTTCATGAGGAGTGGGATCAATACCTGTCCAACCATCCACCTGCTGTGTCTCAAGTCAGCTTAGCCAGTAGACAGAAGCTGGGGAGCCAGGAAACCTAGGGCCCTGCCGAGAACCAAGACTGTATGACCTTCTACAAGGGACTGTTGGAGGCTCTGTTCCTCTGTTTTCAAGATGAGTTGGGGTGAGGAGAGTTTGGCTTCTGTCCCACTCAGCCTTTCCACTGCTGGGAGGTGGCGAGGGGGAGGTTTTCTGTTCCAAGAAACAGATGAAGGGTTGGATCCTTTCCTTAAAACATATGCAGAGACTGAGAGTGCTGCATAGAGTTAGTGGCCTAAGATCAACTTAAGGTCTCCTTAGCAGGGTACCCCCCAAACTTCCTTCTTAATAACATGACAACAAAGTCAATGGATGAGTTTTGTTTCAAAAAACATGAGAGTCACGCTTGAACTCCCTTCCCTCCATCCACCCCCACATCTAGCTCTTTGATTTCCTATCAGCACTAAGGATACAAGACAGTCCCCAAAGGCATTCTGCATCTCATAAAAACTGCCCACTCTGACTTCCTGAGCCCATTTCCTCCTGGTAGTTGGTCTGCCCAGCTGCTTCCGTGCGCCTACCATGATGAAGCCCAAGACACACTTGATGAACTCCTGTCTATGTGGAGATTTCCCTTGGTCTGGTCTAGTGCTTCACATGGCTTTAAGTTCTCAGTTCCACTGTTCCCTTCCCAGGAAAGTCCACCTGTGGTCATCAGTTTGCCCATCCTGCAATCACCATGGGATGAAGGTTAATTGCATCAGCTTGATTGGGTTAAGAATCTTCTAGAAGATTGGTACAGCACACTTCCAGGTCTGTCTGTGACAGTGTTTCCAGAGACAACTAGAATGTAAGGGCCCTGGATGGATTAGCGAATGATTAACTAATTAGCCAATTGATTCATGGTTTGATCTCTTGATGGATTCATAACAGGCTGGCACGGTCGAAAAGTGGCACAAGGCAGGAAGTAGGTTTCTGAAGATATTTTCCTGAAAACTCTATTTTTACCCTGGCTCTTTCCCTTTATCTCTGATCCCTGTTCAACATGATGTCATTTACTCTGCTGTACCATGTCCTTGCCATGATGGACTGTGCATTCTGAAGCCATAAGCCCAATCCTCCTTTAAGTCACTTTCTCTGCTATTTAATCATAAAGCCTCGTGCAAGTGTCTTTGCAGCAGTTATTATTGATTGGAAGTACCCTGGTCCTACATCCTTCACCTCATCTGCCTCCCCTTCCCGCTTCTCCATCTCTGCCCAATGTGTCTTCTACCAGAATCCTCTGCTCCTTTCATGGCCTGTGCACTTTGTATTCTGGTCATGGAAATGCTTACTATATATTTGTTGGATTAATTAAATAACAGTTAAATCATTCTTTTGATGCTGTGCAATAAACTGAGTGATTTCTTTTAAAATGACGTAAATTGATCTCTAGGAAGACATGATTAAAATGGAACTAATTCCACCCTAGAATATTTCTTTAGACTGACTTATTCTCATTCCTCTGAGATTGCTCGTCAGTTTTACTCAGATCTTTCCTGAAGGCTCTACAGTTTCTCCTTTTCTCCCTGAGACTCCAGATAACCCTGCTCTGACTAGGACCCAGGACATCTGTACAGAGGAGGCTGGCAGCCACTATATAAAGCAAGGACTAAGGTGTGTTCCTTACCTCTGTGAGCAGACATGGGTTCCAGTGCAGCCACTGTCTCTTTTCACTCCCTCAGGGGAGACACTTGTTTTTTACTTGTTTTATTTATTTATATTCCAAATGTTGCCCCCCCCTTCCCAGTCCCCCCTCCAAAAGTTCTTCATCCCATTCCCCTCCCCTTTGCCTCTGAGAGGGGGCTCTCCCATCTACCAAGTTAGGAGAAGAATTGAAAGAAAGAGCTGAAGGGGATGACAATCCCAAAGGAAGACCAACAGTATCAACCAACCTGGACCCATGGGAGCTCCCAGAGACTAAGCCACCAACCAAAGAGCATACATGGGCTGGTCCATGGCCTCCAGCACATACATAGCAGAGAAGACACTTTCTTCGCTTTGATTTTCCTCCTCTGTAAATGACCAATTCCTTTACAGGGGTGTGTGTGGTAAGGAGCTCCCTCCCATAGCTGTTTGCTGCACTCTAAGTGGAAGTCACACTGTGATTCAGATTTCACAGGGAAAAGGTAAGAGTACTAGTTACCATTGTAATAAATACCATGGCCAAAGGCAACTTAAGGAAGAGTGTATTTTGGCTTATGGTTCCAGAAGGCTAGAGACCCATAATGGTGAGGGAAGCCTAGCAGTACTAGGAGCAGGAAGTTGAATGATCACATCTCAACCACACACAGGGGTGCAGGGAGAGCAAGCAGGAAGTAGAGGGAGGAACTAAAACCTCAAAGATCACCCCTAGAGACATATTTCCTCCAGCAAGACTCTGTATCCTAAAAGTTCTGTAACCTCCCCCAGTGGTACCAGCTGGGAGCCAAGTATTCAAACACATGAGGATATTTGAGAGAGTTTTCACTGAAACCATAGTGGTAAGTAAGGCGAAGGGATGTATGTTAAAACCCCAAGTAAAGTCACCATAGCACAACCGATTGTCTAAATCCTGTGACTTCAGAGAAACACACAAAATGGTCATCACTAACTGTTGTTGCCCAGGAAGGAGTGAGTTGGACATGAACAGAAGCAGGCATGGGGAAAGGGGAGGGGATGGTGCTATGAAGGAGATGATTCCTCTTCCTTCAGATCAGTGAGCAAGTGCAGGGAGGGCTCACCCAGGACCCCACACACCTGCACTTGCAAGCACAGATCGTTCTGCAGCTCCAAGGAGAGGCAGAGCTAGGATGTTATCTTCAGGGCTTCCAGGTCTCAGAGCCTCTCCTGACAGTCTAGGGTGATCATGTAGTAAAAGTCTTAATGGGAGATCCACAAGTACCAACTAGACTATTTTCAGAAAGCTTCATTTAGAACATGGGTGTCTATGACGAAGAACAACTGGGTTGTCTCTGAGGGGACTCCAGAACTGAGGCAGCAGCTTAAGAGACAGGCGTAGAGATGAAGTTCTATCAGGCTACCCACACAGTGGAGTACTAAACAGTTACCAAAAAAGGCTGACTTGGAGTCTGGGAAGGTGGCTCACTCAGTAAAGTGTCTGTCGTGCATAAGGACCTGACTTGAAATCTCCAGCAGACATCTTAAAAGCCAGGCATGGTGGTGAAGCCTATAATTCCAGCCCAGGGAGACAGAGACAAGAGGAACTGCTGTCATGCCAGTCTAGTCGGTTAGTGAACTCCAAGATGAATGAGAAGCCCTGTCTCAAAATCAAAGTATAGGCCTAGCAAATTCACTCAGCAGGTGAAGGCACTTTCCACCAGGAGTAATGACCCAAATTTGGTTCCTAGAACCAGAGGTTAGGAGAAGAGAGCTGACTCCTGCAAGTTGTCCTCTGGCCATCCCCATGTGCACTGTGGCCTGTGTATCCCTTCCAATGCAAACAAATTAATAAAATTTAGTTAGAGAGCAACTGAGGAAGCTGTATGATGTCTATTCATGGCATGGTGGTGAAGCCTATAATTCCAGGGAGGCAGAGACAAGAGGGACTTGCTGTCATGCCAGTCTAGTTGGTTAGTGAACTCCAAGATGAATGAGAAGATGTCTATTCATGGCCTCCACACATACACACACACACACATACACAAGCACCACACACACACACATTCACACACACACACATATACACACACACACACATACACACACACACACACACACACACACACACACACACACGACTTGACAACTTGAATTCCTGTGTTCTGACATAGATTCTCAATAAACTGTCTAGTGAGAAAGGCAAAATGCAAAACTCAAGAAGACTCAGGGTAGCAAGACCCATCCTCTCCCACCTGGACAGGAGCACACAGATAGCTGCTGTAAACACATCCCATTCCTCATCCCTGACTCAAACTCCTCAGGAAGGCAGCCATCTCTGGGATGACCTTTGTCCTCAGTGGCAGGGAAGTGAAAGAAGCCTCCAGAGACCTTTAGGTCTCAGACTGACCATTCCAAGTGCGGGGACAGGGGACATCTTGCAGGTATTTTCCTAGTTCCTGTCTGCAGGTAGGAATGTCAAGGGCAGGGGTAGGAGGCGAGAGGAGCTAACCCAGGATTTGCTTTCAGAAGCCATCTTGGTCACTCTACCACAGCCCTGAGCTGCAAACCTGACTACCTCCCACTCTCTGTGCCATTGTAGCCTTAATCAACTAGTCTAATCCGCCACTAACAAAGCTTTCAAGATCATAAAAGAGGAAAGTATGTAGGTCAGTGGTATCACAGGACTTTAATCTCAGCACTCAGGAGGCAGAGGCAGGCGGGTCTCTGAGATTGAGGCCAGCTCGAGCTACAGGGTAAGTTCCAGGACAACCAAGGCTACACAGAGAAACCCTGTATGGGAAAGGAAAGAAAAAAGAAGGGGAGTATGACCACACTATGCCAGACTCTGTCCCAGAAAACAATGAGAAGGATAGATGTGTGTTTTAAGACCCTAAGCTTGTGGTAACTTGTGCATGAACAGGTAACAAGCAGCAACATCAGATGAAATGAGGGGCCACAGAGCATGGGGATTAAAAGTCCACAGTCAGAGGCCACTGTCTAGACCATATCCCGCCTCTCCTTTGTACTTAAGCCTCCTGGTCTTCAAAACGAATAGCACCAGAAAAAGGGTTAGAGGAGCTGATGCAGGCAGAATGCATAGGGCAGTGAGTGGTCCATGGAAGAACCTAAGAAAGACTGGCTTGAACCTGTCCATGCTTGTTCTTCCTTCTTATCTCTATACTGTAGTGAACCATGATCTCTAAGGAGGTTTAATATGGGAATTACATCACTTGAAAGTATACATGTCTGTTTTCTTATTACAAAAAGCAGGTACTTTTATATGTGTGAGTAGAGTTCCTTTAATTTTGATTTACATTCCTGGTAATTTATGTCCCTGGTAAGAAGGGTACAAGTTGGTGGCAGAGCACTTGCCTAGCATGAGTAAGGTTTTAGGTTTGAACCTTAGTATCACATGCACCAAAATGTAAATAAATTAAAAATGAACACTTGTATCCTATTAGACCCTTCTAGAGACACAGTCTTTCTCAAGTTTCTTTAAACAACACAAATCCATGAAAACAGCTGGAACGTACCAGGGGAGGGCTACAGATAGACCTGAAGGTACAGAACAACTGAGAAAGTAAAGAAATGTCCCCCAGGCCTTGCAGAAAGTTGGGTCTAGGAACAGATAGAATGGCCAGACACAAGACAACAAAGCCATAGCCTTTCTCAGAGTCTTAGTCACCTCCTCTGTAGGTTGCTCTGAGCTTGTGGGAGAACATGACAGCAACATTGCTCTTAGGATGACATAACAGAAACTGATTAACTACTCCATGTTCTGGTCCTAGGTGCCTACTCTATGCACTCTCTTATGGACAAAGAGAATCCCAATTGCTCAAGATGGACACTGATGGCCCTACTACCCCTGACTGAGGCAGGTCTCCTAATATTAACTGGACTATTGGGGCTATAGCTAAAAGTGGAGAAACAGAAAGAGAGGTGGGAAGAGAATACCAATGTATCCGTTCCACGTCTTCTCTGTCCAGCAAAGAAATCAAGGAGGTGGTCTAAGACATCTTTAGTAACTTTTGATGTCAGGTACATGTTTACAGTGAGCACTAGACCCCAGACAGCACTCTCCTTTGAGGAGAATCAAGCAAGTTCTCTTAACCCAATGAACCCCATCTCTTCTTCTTGACGTTCTGATCCACACAGACTGCTGCAACCTAAGGAAACTGGGCAGAAAATATCAGTGGTAAAAGAGGGTACCATTGTCCAGCTGGTGTTCTGCCTCAGGGTAGTCTTGTATGATGTTTAGGACTACAGGAATCGGCACTTAAGATGGCAGTTAGTGACCTAGGCACACAGTATCCATAACTTAACTCTGGAGAAACACCTTCCTTTTGCTTTCTCCTTGTAAAACTATTTATAAACATAGGATCAGTCCCTAGTCCAAGGAAAACTTTGCACCTCATAAAAAGATGCTAAAGATAAAGGTACCACTCAACTGGAAATTATACCTCACTCAGTAGAAACATTATCTCCAATTAGCATAACCATCTAATGAACACTAAAAGGGGAAAAACTAATTACAGGAATCACAAGCTGTCTGAGTTGAAAGGAATCTCACAGGTCAGTATAAAAATGTGTTCTCTTACACTACAAGAAGATCTACAGAGCCAACTAATCTGGCCCATGGCCAGTCACAGAGACTGAACCGCCAACCAAATAGCATTTATGGACTGGACCTAAGCCCCCTACACGTATATACCAGATGTGCAGCTTGGTCTTCATATGCAACCCCTAATAATCAGAGTAGAGGCTATGTCATACTCAAACTCTGTTGCCTGCCTTTGGGTCCCTTCCCCCTAGCTGAGCTGCCTTGTCTGGCCTCAGTAGAAGAGGATGGACTTAGAACTGATGAGGCTTGATGTGCCAGGGCGGGTTGGGGTTGTGATGGGGGAAGGGGCGTGGGAGGTTTGGATTGGGGTGGGGTCTGTGATTGATCAGGATGTTAATTAATTAATTAATTAATTAATTAATTAAAAATGTATCCTCTCCCCCACCATTTCTAGCCCCTAACCGTTACCAGGAGCCCCCTTTGCCATGCCTCTAGCAAACTTCTCTCATGTCCTCCACCTTACACCTAGGTAAACTCCAGTTCTCAGGAAATCTTACCTCAAGTAGATCAAGCCCGTCTTCCTTGAAGCACCTATTAGTTGGCAAAGTTTGCCGTAAATCTTGCCAGTAAAGCATCATAAACACCTTTGCCTGCATACATGCCTTTTGTGTTTGAAAAGTTAGCTTATGCGTAGATGTGGATATTCCTGTTTTTCCTTGCAACAGCTCTTCCACACACACTTTCCCCTGGGCTAAGAGAATGTTAGTTTTGTTTTATTATGGGATGGGTAGCAATGTGCTCATTGAAAAACAGCCCCTCCTTCAGCTCCAGCAATGAAATCTAACTAATCTTTGAAACTGAAGAGTCAAAGGGTTGATTACATGATACAAACTGGCCAATGAGATATAAGAGGAAGTCTGTTAAGAAACTTCTGGAAGCTCCCAGGGTCTAAACCACCAGCCTGGGAGTACATAGGGAGGGACCCATGGCCCCAGCTGTATATGTAGGGGAGTATGGCCCTGTCAGGCATAGGTGGGAGAGGAGATCCTTGGTCCCATGAAGGCTGGGCACCGAGTGTGGGGGAATTCGAAGGTGGGGTTGTGGGAGTGGGGGGGGTAGGTGGGGGTACATCCTCATAGAAGCAGGAGGAGGAAGAATGGGATAGAGGGTTCCTAGGGGGGCAGGGAATGAGGTAAGGGGATAACATCTGAAATGTAAATAAAATATCCAATAAAAAAGAAAGAAAGAAACTTCTGGAACAGCTTCCATTTCCTAATTAATGGAATAAATGTTCTTGGGATGAGATCCCAGTGTCTATGTCTCCTACTTCTCCTTGCATTAAATGCAGTTGGATGGCAAAGTGATGTTGAGGGCAATGACAAACATTTTGGTAATGTGAAGTGACAAACTTAAAGATAAGAAGCCAAGATACCATGTGTGCAGAACATAAATCCAGAAGGAGCTTGGGCCTTGGATAAAAATGAAGCATTGTTGCTCATACAGAGATGGCCCACTTTGGTCATCCAGCTCAATGGCATAATTGTGCTTTGATCATCTAACCAATATGGAAGTTGTAGCAGGATATTGTTTTAACCACAAACAGCTCTCAGAAGCTGTGGATGTCTCGCTTCCCAGGCTGAGATAAATTAGCTATTTCAAGTATTTTCCTGAGCCCCACCTTTCAACCTCTCTCCTCAGTACAACGCATTTGTCAGACCAAGTGATGAAAGTCAAGCCTGCGAATTCCTGCCAGGCCAAGCCGCTCCTTCCGCAGTCAACATCCCAGCCTGCGCTTCACCCAGCAGACATTGCCTATGTTGGTTGCAGTTTGCTATAACTCAGAAATCTCCATGCTTATGCCAAGTGCTTTCCCTCATATGGACCACATGGACCTTCCTACTTGGATCTGAGTGTGGGGCTTTATTTAGATTTATCTTCTTCCCATCTGTGCTCCCTCCATGTTGCTTAGCTTGACCTGACTTCTTCGGCTGTCAGTGTGGCTTTGAATCAGCATTTTTCATCCCATTAGCTTTTCTCTCAGCCACATGACTGCCTAGAAATGTAATCCTCATGCTTTCAATATACTCACGTGGGACAAAAATGACTTGGAAGGAGATGACCAACCCACAACTGAGTAAGACCACAGACGAATGCTAACACAGTAGCAGCCACTGGTCTAACATTGTTAACAGTCCTACTGTTGTAAAACACACTACCTTCACATCCATTTTAATTGAATCCTTTCTGTTACCAATGCCAAGGGGAGGCAGGAGTCATCCCACAGGAAGGAGTTAACCATGCTGAGGGAGGAAATAGTGACAGGAATCCAACACATCCCATGGTTTAATATTATGACATATGTTGGTCTCTGCACTCTGAGTGTCCTGTAACAAAAGCTTGTTGGGTTATGTGCAACAAAATACGAGTTGAAAGGACTCCTGGGGATTTAAGAGCTTTGCTCTGAAGAAAACTGCATTTGGATGGAATACAGGCATTCATTTGATAGCAATAGAACATTCTTAGAATTTATAAAGCAGGGCTTGTAATGGTATATACTTTTATTGTAGACATAATAAGCGGACCCAAAGGGAGAGTGGGGGAACTTGAATGGTGTCTGTGACAAATAAGAATGGAGAAAATAAGGGATGGGAGGGAGAAAACAAAACAAGTGCTCAGAAGGTGATCAGAGTGAGTGCTTTTGAACTGCTTGACGCTTAAAACCTGAACCACTTGTCACAGTTAGCTTTAGCTCTCTGCTAGACATAAATGCAGTCATGCGAGAAGAGGGAGCATAAACTAAAGAATTGTCCAGATTAGATTGGCCTGTGGCCATGTCTGTAAAGCGTTTTCTTGATCGATAGCTAATTGACGCAGGAGAGTCCGGTCCACTGTGGACAATGCCAAACCCTGAGCAAGTGGATCTAAGCTGTGGCTGAACAAGCCAGAGGGAGCAAGCCAGGAAAACATCACTTCTCCATGGTCTCTGCATCAGGTCCTGCCTCCAGGTTCCTGCCTGTGCTCCTGCCTTGGTGTCCCTGAATGATGAATGTAACCTGTAAGCCAAAATAAACCCCTATGCGCTGCTTGTGGTCATGGCATTTATCCCAGTATCAAACCCAAATGCCACCACATTCAATTATGTCCAACATCCATCACAATTTCTTCACATGGTTCCTATTATCATTGCCAGTTTCATCAACACAACATCATCACTGTCACTGCCACTAACAGTAACTGAACAGCTAGGAACAACCCCACCACTGCCAGATGACCACCATCAAAGCTGTGATTATGGTGATGCATATAGCCACCAACAATGCTACCATCCAAATCCTTACTTCACTGGCCATTTAAAAAAAAAAAACAAAACTCTCATCCCCCATTCCCCCAGCAGGTACTGTCCCAGGTTCTGAACCTAGGATGAGAGACCTCATGCCTCTAGGGCTGATGATTTTAAACAGTAAACAAAAAGCCACCTGAAAATGTACACAGAAAAAAATATGTCTCCACAAAGAGCATGTGTGGCTTTTATACCTATTCTCAAAGCAGGCCTGCTCCTAAAACTACTAACCAGGATGCCTGGTATCTAGATGGGGCTTGATATTTTGATGTTGTTTGCTTACTTGTTCAATGTCTCTTTACCCACAGAATGAGACTTACAGATGACTTTGTCTATTGAAGTGTTTTCTTCACCTTTACACACAGAAGGTTACAGCAGTTCATTAATGAAAATAGAAACATCTGTTGCATTCGTGTTTGGGATGCTTGAGTGGAAAGAGCAGAAAAGCTGTGAGTAAAAGAAGGAAAACTTTGTTGGTTGAATAACTGAGTGAATCCATAATCATGTTTTCTACAGGAAGAAAATGGAATAAAGGCTGATTACAAGTTGACCTCAAGACTGCATGCAGCTCTGAACTTCAGGTGTTAACTCCAATTGAGCTTGAGCCTAAAACCAAAACAGCGTCTCTGTAGTCTCAGACACCACTAGGAAGCTGCCGGTTTAAATGGCACAATCAAGGATAGGTAAGCATGTTGCCTCTGCACATTTCACACAGTGAAGATGCTGAGCAAAAGTCTACACAACATGCTGTGCAGAGACTCCATCTCTCTTGTCTGTCCTGGCCTAAGAACAGGCTCCTCTTGGAGGCTACCGAATTCCATCCTATCGATGGTTCATCTACATGAACCAATGTTCATGGACATTCACCAAACTGTTTTGAGCATTTCACACACGTGGCAGACATGGAACATGAGGTAAGTAGATATTGTTGTGTTTGGAAAATTGAGGCTCGTGAAGCCAGGGCATTAATCTCTGGAACTCTATGAACACCATGTGAGCAGCCCTGCTGTGTACACACAGCTGAGGGACTTATGTCTAAACTGAGGAGCCAGGAAAGTGAGCAAGAAAACAGGGGAGGTCATTCGAGATTCAACAGAAGTAGGGAAGAAAACACACGAAAGACTTGTCTAACCTTGTTCCAGTCATAAGACACTTAACATGTCCAGAGGAGAGAGTCTCTGGGCATTCACACGGTCCTCAGGGGAACTTCCCAACACCGAGAGGGTGCCTGCTGGTGAGGATTTAAAGTGAAGTAATGGGCATAAGACAATGCCAAGAAGACCAGATTTTAAAGCTTCCCATACAAAATGATTAGAACAAGCATATCTTGTTCTAAATACCTTTCCTAAAATACTACCCTCTAGCTGAAGATGCATGGTTCAGAAGTTAGACAATGGTTACTCCCCAAAAAACACAAAGATAAAGGAAGAAAGAAAATACCATTCAAACTACAGATTCTTTTAACCGTTCAATTATTTTCCAGAAAGATTATTCCAATGTAAACTTGGCCAGCACAACAGCACTGAGCATTAATCATTGATATAAATCTTTGACAGTTTCATGGGATAAAATTGTACCTTACTGCCGTTTTGATTTGCATTTCTTAGACTATTAAAAAAAGGTTTCTAAAATTTGTATTTGGAACAACTTTTCTCTGACTTTCAACGGAGACTTTGTAACATAGTGGGTAGAACATGCATAAAGGGCACCAGCAAATGTTAAATGTTGTGTGACCCTGGGCAAGGTTAGGCAGGTCTCTTCCACTTGTTTGAGTTCTCACTTTTATTTGCAATACATATGTCTATCTTAGCTACTGTGCCATTAACATGAGCCCTGTACAACATATCAGGAGACAGGCACAGAAGTGGGTGTGTGGCTGTGTTTTGACATCAGAAAGTGGGAAAATGAAACAGAGCCATGTCAAGGAGCAGGTAATGACCTCACCTCGTCAACCCAATGTGATGTGGATTTTCCCTAGCTTGTCCTAGCTTCCACCTAAATCTTTGGATTCTGAAAAGTTTTAAGGAGAAGAAAAGAAGAGGTGTAGAGAAGTAACTCTGTCGTTAAAGTGCTTTCTACACAAGCATGAGGACTGCATTTGAATCCCCAGTTACCATATAGAAAGAAAAAGAACAGCTGGACGATATCAATACAGAGCATCTCTGTAATCCCTGCAGTGGAGAGTTAGAGACAGACAGGCCCTTGGAGCTCACAGGCTCGGCAGCTAAAGAGATGAGCTTCAAGGTTCACAGGCTCAAGAAGAGACATGCCTCAGCCAAAGTAAGGTAGAGAAGAATCCAGAACACACCAGATATTGACTTCAAGACTCTGAATGCTAACATATAAATACATCCTCACAAAATAAACAGAGACAAGAAACATTTCTTCAAGCTTTCCTGGGACTAATTGAAACTGCAGTAAACCAGTACTACATCTCACTTGAATAGACTTTGAGATTCATTTGGAGAACAGCAGTAGCCACCTTGAGATGTATTTATTACAAGTTTTCAGTGCAACACCAGTGGGGGTACAAGGAGAAATTCTAAAATAACTACTTATAAACCTTAAATGAATTTAATTAGACAGCTAAAATGAAAAAAGTCTAAATTATAAGCCATTGGAGACATGATTAATTACATGCACATTATGCAGAAAGCACAGAAACCACCCATGGCTTCCTTCTCGAATCCAGACATAAATATATTGTTGCCAGCAAGATAGCTCCTAATGGGGGCAAATGCAGACCCAGTGTCTGCAATCAAAGCCATGGGATTTCAACAGAAAAGGGTTCTAGCTGTCCCTGAGCCTACAGAGATCACAGAGTCACTTGTCCTCCCCTGTTAGGTCTCTGAGATCTCTGGGTTTGATTTTTTCCCCTAAAAGGCTAAGTTTAGTCTCTCCTCATTCTATCATCCCTTCAGGACCAAGCACACAGCATGGCTATTATCTGCCCTGCCTGCCTGTTATGATAGCACATGCTCAATACATGCAAGGTGAGCCATCACTTAGGGAGACGAGGATGACAGGCCAGTTACAATGTCATTATGGGGGGAGGTGGATTTTCAAGCAATGCACAAATAAAATAATCCAATTTTTAATTTTATAAAATATATCCATGAAAAGAAAAATTCTGGAAAGATGTTCTTATGTGCCAGTCTTCAAGTATGAGAAAGACAGATGCATTATAAATGGACCCTGGGTAGGCCTCTTTCCTTTGGTTGGGGAATGAAATAGCCTAAAAGCATCCTTCTGACCTGGCTCTGTGTGACCAGGGTCAGCTGAGAGATGAGGTCCTGGGTTTTAAAACAACCCTAATAGCAGGTGTGTGAGGAAGAAAGGAACTGGGGTTAAAAGACAACTTTGTCCTGTTCAGCTATGGTTCCCCACTCTACAAGGATTTATTGAGACCCTTGCTGGGTGGTTGGCATCTTACTAAGAAATGGGCTCCACAGTGACCAACATTAAGAATATCTTGAATCTTATGGAGATGTGTTCTTCTAGAAAGATCCAGATGACATTACAATAAACAAAGAATTGCATAGTATGTTAGGAGGAAGCAAGGTCTATATGCACAATAAGGGTAACTCAGTATGGAGGGGTAAGTGGAGCTGTAGTTTAGGACTAAGGAACCTGCCAGATACAGGAAGTAAACTGGAGGGTATCTGAGGAAGGAGCTTCTCCAGAAGAGAGAACAGCAAGGAGAAAGGCCCTCGGGTCAGATATGTCATGAATATGTCCAGCATGGAGGCCAGCAGACCAGGTTAGATGCACTTAGGGCAGAAATTTAAGGTCAGATTCCCTTATGGGCCATGGCACATGGTGAGGGTGTAGGTCTTACTCAAAAAAACCTAAGGAGCCTCTGTAGGATTCTAAACAAAGGGTTTAACTTCTATTTCTCATGTACGTGTATGTATGTGCACATGCGTGCACATGAATATGAGGTCAGAGAACAACCTTGGGTATAGTTATTGATGGCTGTTCCATGTTTTTTTTCTCTTGTTGAGACAGTTCCACTGGCCTAGAAGACACCAAGTAGGCTAGGCTGGCCACCAACATGTCCATGTCTCTGCATTCCCAACACTGGGATTACAAGCAGGCATCATCATGGCATAAATTAATCTAATTATGTAGATTTAAACCATATCATCATGCTTGCAAGGCAAGCACCTTACCAACTAAATGGTCTCCCCAGCTCAACTTCTGCTTCGTTAATAGCTTTATCGAGTATAATTCATTTGCCATAGAATTCACCCATTTAAAATGGAATGATTTTTTTTAGTAAACTAATTTGGGCAACCTAATTTTAGAAATACTTTTGTGTCTTCCTACAAAGCATGCACTCCATTGGTATTCAGGCCCCACTTCCTTCCTCACCTCAAGTCCTAGCAAACACTAATCCATGTTCTGTTTTCTCCTAGTGTGCCTGTTGCAGACATTTCAGCTCATTGAAGTCATGAAATACGTTGTCCATTGTGACTAACTTTTTCATACCGTCTTTAAGGTTCACCCTGGCTGTAACGTGTACAACTTCCCATTCTTCATCACTATACCTAACTATAGGAAAGGCAACATGTTACTTAGTTCATTACGGCTTAGCAGATATTTGAGTTGTCTTCACTTTGGACTCCTAAGAATACTACTTTGAACCTTTGTCTGCATGCCTGTTTGTTTGTTTGTTTGTTTGTTCTTAATTTACTGAGGAATTATTTAATTTTGCTGGGTGGCTTTACCACCAGGCATTGTCACCAGCAATGTAAGAGGCTCAGACCCTCCACACACCACCCATTCTTACATTGCCCATCTTCTCTATTTAGCCATTCTCACAGGCATAAAGTCTTAACTTATTATAGCTCTGATTTGCATTTCTGTAATGACTGATGGTGTTAAACATCTTTTCATGTGCTTATTAGTCAATTGCACATATTATTTAGAGAAAATCTATTCAAATACTTGCCCATATTAAAACTGGCTTGTCTTTTTTCATGATGCCTTTAAAGGTTTATTCTAAGTACTCAGTTTTTAAAAAGTGCTCATACTAGGAACACATATTATTTTGAAAAACAAAAAGAAAAATAATAATTTTTTAAAGCTGATTTTAAGAATGGGGATATGGCTCAGTCTGTAAATGCTCACCACGCAAGCAGAAGGATCTGAGTTTGGGTACCTAGCATCCACATAAAAGGCTGGTGTCAGCAGGATGTGCCCACAGGTTCAGCTCTAAGATCATGGAGACTGGTCAGTCCCTGGTTATTAAGAGTCCACCTTGCCAAACATGCAAGCTATAGGTTCAGTAAAAGAACCAGTCTCAAAAAAAAAAAAAAGTAGAGAGAAAATGAAGATTCCTGACATGGATGTCTGTTTTCCACAAACATATGTATGCCCACATGCACACACTTTCATAAACCACACACATACACACACACACACAAACACACACACACAAACACACACACACCAGGGGGTTGTGCAAACACTGGCCCTCACCGTGCCTTGTGTTCTATCACTGATCGAGTGTAGATTCTCAACCAACTGTAACAGTCAGAAACCTAGACTGTCTCTGAACTTTGCTGTTCTAATTTACTGGGCTCAGTTAGGACAAAAGCTGATGGAGTACTTCAAATGAGGAAACAGAGTAACCGAGCTTGTACATCACCACACAGAACACAAGGCAAGGTACCCACAAGGCAGACAAACCCATAGGAGAAAGAGAAGGTTACAGCTCCCTACAATGAGATGCATCTGACATTATGGGAACTGGAATTGCTTGATGAATGCTTAAGGGCAAAGTCATCCTTAAAAATGAGACAGGTGATGGGATGGGAGTACACACTGTATCATCATGTGAAATTAACACTACTCTACAATTAGACGTTGAGATTGCACTCACCAGTTCTGAAGGAAGATCGTAGAATACAAGGAAAGACACAGATACCTAGAGGGATTATGTGAGAAAAAGAGTAGATAGATAGCCACGGGACAAAAAACAAAATGAAAATAGACTTGGTAGTTACAAGTCATTGTAACAAAAGAGAACAGCATTATCATGTCAGCTGTTCATAATAATGCCAGCAGGGTGGGAGATGCTGTCTAGATTGACAGCCATGCATAACTGAAACTCTTCATTTACAGAAGGAAAGCATGCCTTGGTGGGGATCCCAGGGTCTCTTCTACAAACACCAAGAGTTCCAAGTAGTAATAAAGACAGGCTTATTGGTGTCTTCTTCTTCACATAGACAATATTTGCTCATGTGTTCATATATTCTTCAAGTGGTTAATCATGGATTCTAAGGTTAGATTGTCTAGATGCAAATCAGTAGCACTAACTGTATGTTAGTGTTTAGACCAATGGCTTCCCCCTCACTGACCCTTTGCTTTTCCTCAATGCATCATGGGAATGACAATAGAATATAATTCCCCTGGGCATTTGGGGCACTGAAAGTACAAGATGTGGAAGCCCCATATGTTTGGCATCAGGTACAAGCCTTCTGGCTACCTCACAGCATGGTATATGGCAACATGGTAGATAGGGTCCTTATCAGAAGAAAAGAAAACCCAAGAGCAAAACCAGAATCAATGGGGACAAGCTGATTCATTTTATATCAACCCACTCTCATGGGAACTAATCCACACCTACCAGACCTGACCCACCCACAAGGCACAGTACCAATTCACAGAACCCCATGACCTCATGACTAAGTGATTCCAAAGCCCCAAACACACAGTCAGACATCACAAACATCCTTGAATCACCATAATTATGATGAGGTTTGTTAGCACAAGGCTACCTGTACAGGCCCTGGCTGTGATTGGAGCATCATTCCCCATGAGTGGCAGTCTCCCTTTTTCTCCTACCTTGTCCTCTGCCTTTTTAGACACGTCCATTTACTCACTCAAGACTCCTCCTCCCTCTCATCCCTCCCTTTGTCTTTATCCTAGCTCCAGCATGATTCTTCTTTCACTTTTTCACAGAAATTCAAGGTTTGGGAAGTAGCCATGGATACCGCTTAGAGGTAGACATAGAGACTGCCTCTCTGGTCTCTGATGTTGCTTAGATCTGGTCTTGGGATAGAATTAGTCTCATAGCATTTCTAAGAAGCACTATGGAGGATTAGGACCTTGTTCTGGTCCCCTTCTTCTTTCTCTATTCTCCCTCACCTTTCTTTCTTACAACCAAACGTGTAAGCCTGACTGAACACAAGTTGAGGAGCCTTTTTAAACAGCCCATTAAAACTATTAAGATCTAAAAATTGACCTTGGGAAATGGCTGCCATGGCTTCATTACATTGCTTGGGGTGGGGGTAGAAAGCCTGGCTGTCTTGCTTCTGATTTCTCAGGGCTCTCCTTACAAGCTTCTAAATTTAGATCTCAAGAATTATTGAGCTTCTACTGGGGGGAAAAATAGTCTGAAGTCCTGCCAAGGCTCAAAGTAACTCTCCAGCTCTTTCTCCTAGAGTCCTTGGAAAGTGACTGGCCAAGGATTTTACATTAGGGGCAGGGCTAGATGGGGATGGTTGCTGTTGAAATTGTGGCTGAGGAAGAGACAGGTGGACACAGTGAGGATTCTCTGCTAAACTGACCTCCTTCCTTAGGGCCTTTGGCTGAGTCTTTGTGGGCATTTATAGCAATTAGGAAGGGGAAGACAAACAAAACACCAAAATCCACTAGCGTTTTTTCTTCCTTTTTTAAATATTTCAAGGATAAAGACATGGCAACTCCTTGACTCTTTATTTTCTAAGAGGGTTGCATGTCAGGCAATGGGCACCATTGGACAGAAATGAGAACAAACCGAGAACACAGATAACTATACAGAAGCCTCGTGTGTGTGTGTGTGTGTGTGTGTATGTGTGTGTGTGCACACATGTACATGTGCATGTACATATGCACATAGGGCCAGGAGTAGGTGGCAATGAGGGCTTAATCTGGCTGTCCAAAGTGGTCCAGGGACAGACCTACCCAACCAAAGTGACACACAATCTTCCCTCCTGTCATCTCCAAGGGCAAAGTAAAGAATGACTGCTGGACATCTGGATCTCTTTCAGTATGCTCTAAGGAGCTGACCAACTCAGAGTCTATGTTTCCTGAGCAGCAGCTATGCATTAGGTACTGTACTAACTACGTCAGTAGACGCTTTGGTCCTCATCTCTAATCCTCACAGCATCCCACTGCAGAAGGACCATCTCTCAGGAGAGACCAGATTGGGGTTTGAAAGTCATTTGTCCTAAACAACTCAACAATGAAATGACGGTGCCTGATACAGTTGGGATCTGAAATGTCTCCCAGCAGCCATGTGCTAAAGGCTTGGTCTCTAGCCTGAGGCAGTAGAGGAAGTGATATTAGCTTAGGAACTAGGGTCTCTTTGGAGGAAGTCGACCACTATAGCCATGCCATGATGGAGCCTGACATCCGAATCCTTTCACAACTGCGTAGATCTATCACACATGTCCCTACCCTGATGTTTGCTCTCACCACAGGACCAGAAGTACTGAAGTCAAGTGAGCATAGATGGAAACTTCTGAAATCAGGAGCCAGGATAAACCCTCATCCTTTAAGTTGATTTCTTGAGACACTGTGTCACAGTTTTGGACAGTTGACTCAGATATACAGTGTCGGAGTTTCTGCCCTTGCAGAATGTGTGCGCATGCCTGTGGGACAGGAAGAGCTTGCTTTATAACTGTCATTTACACTTGTCTTCTCTCTTGTCCTCAACACATTGAGGGCCAGCCTGTGTATGGATCCCCCTTTGTGTCTCCAGTGTTGAAGAGAGACAAGAACAGAAGATGGTGAAACTAGTTTTTGCCCTCAAGATGCTAGGAGAAGCAAGTCTTATATTTCTCCAGTATACAAACTAACCAGACCCACTACATGGAGGATTCTGAGTAATTCCCCAATGGAATTTGACCAATCACATTGGGAAATGTAGGCCCCAAGAGGTCCTGAGATAATCTGTAAGCCTCCCCTCTGAGGAATGGCCAGAGTGATAGGTACCATACTTGTGTGAGTAACGGTCTATGCCTAATCTAGGCATTGTCTATGGACAGAAAAGTGTTCTAAGCAATATTCAAGTCATCACTTTCAAGCCACTGGGAAATCATTGGTGCCAATGACTGACATTCCAGAATCTAAAAGTTGGTGCCAAGCAGAACCAAGGGAAGTACCTGTGAGACGCTCCTTGGTGCCTACATCTGTGTTGTCTTACAGGTCTGACAGCTCAGCTTGGTAGAGCTCAGCCTGGCAGAGTAGGACAGAGGCAGTGTCTGAACAGACTCACAGATGGCTCGTCCTTCCTTGCTGTGCGACCCTGGAAGAGTTTACTCATCCATTTCCATCCTTGGCTTCCTCCCCCTAAAACAGTGAGCCAATGCCACCTTCCTCACAGGATTACTAGAGCCTTAAATAAAAATTTTAAATGTGCTGAATGCTACTTGGCAATGTTATTATTTCAATGCAAATTGCTCCTTTCCTCTACAGACTCAGAATCCTCCCTACACCCAATTTCTTTTTGGAACTTAATTTAAGGAAGTGAAATTTTCAGTGCACCTCCCCCTCTCATCTGCCAGGGTGGCACATCCTCAAGTTGGTAACATAGACTGGGGGTAAGGCTGTGAGGAATGGGCATCGCCCACCCTCTGCTTTGTGGGTATGTAAAGTGCTGCAATCCTGGAGGTGAGACCCTGACAGCAGCACTTACCCTAGGCTCAACAGTTACTTCCAGCAACTTATCTTAGAGATACGCCAGCAAAATGAACAGAAAGACACAGGTCATATTGACCAATGGCAATGCCTGAACTTCATTGCTCCAGATTTGGAGAAATCAATTGTAAACACAAGATCCAACAATGAGCACAGACTGGATGTCTGACAATCCTGGGGAATTGCCATTGATGGTTTTAGATGTGGTGATGATCCTGTGGTTTTATTTTTCTTCTCTTAGAGGTAATTGCTGAAATATTTATGAATGGAATACAATGTCAGATGTGCTTAAAAATAGCCAGGAAGAGGGAATATGTGGATAACAGCATTTGGGGGTTTATTATAGTCTTATTTTTGTGTTTGTATGAGAGTTCCCATGATCAAATCAGGACAGGACAGATAAAGAGGAAACCCTATCAAGCTCACCTAATTCCTAGGGCTCTCTTCTCTCTCCCCAGGAAGCCTTGGCTTCCAACTGCTCTGAAGCCTTCCACACATTTTCTGGGCATTTAAGTACTATCTGTGTACTCAAAGGGTGGTGGTTGGCAACTGTCTATTAAACTACAGGGGTTTGTTTCGTGTTGTGTTTTAAATATTTAACTTCAATTGGGGGTTTTTACCCCACCTTAGATCATTCAGTTCCCAGATATAAGACATCAAACCTTTATATTTATAATAAGCTTTTAAAGCACTAGAACTTGGAAGATATCAACCCTCTATGCTATTATTTCCACTTCCCTTCCAATAACTCCGAGATATGACTTGCCATGTTCTGTCTAGGCCACTCTTACTCCGACTGGCCAGCCCTCATGGCTGTGTCCTCATGATCCCTACCCCATGGTGGTTTTTTAGTTTTTTGGTTTTTGGATTTGAGGTTTTGGGTTTGGGGTTTTGGTTTCAGGGTTTTGGAGGGGCTTTTTGTTTTTTGTTTGTTTGTTTGTTTAATTTTGTTTGTTTAATTTACAGTTATCCTCACTGATTATCTCATGTGTTTTCCCAGTCCTGTGCCAGGGAGTCTCTAAATCGGCACATAGGGACCTCTGTTGTTTTTCTATTGCTACATAAGTGTCATAGTGAGTGGGCTGCAGATTATTTACACGTTCTCATAATGCTAAGCATTTCTGGTTGTCCCCAGCTGGTTTACTACAAACAATTCTGCAGTGGACTTTCTTGAATGCATCTACCTATGCATGAGAGGGTTTCTCCAGGGGAGGGTATAAGAAATGGATCAAGAGCTGGTGAGAAGGCTAAGCAGGTTTAGGTGTCTGCAGTAAAGACTGAGGATCTGAGTTTGATCCCTGGATGAACTCACGAAGTTCAAGGGGAGAGCTGACTCCCACAAGTCATCCTCTGACTTCCACAACCAAGTAAACTGCCACAGAGGCAAATACATGCAAATATAGACATACATCACAGGTGTTCTCAGAGGCTTGCCTAGGATGATTCTAGATTCTGGCAGGTAATTAATAATAACTATTATATATATTTTAATAAAATAGCTGTTCTTTCATGAAGCATTTATGGGTGGAAGACCTGCCCTCAATTGTTCCCAATTCCTGTCACACCTCTCAAATGCATGTAATGTTTACTTTGGCAGGTAATCACTCATACCCAACCCCTGGACCTTAGGATCTGGTGGATGAGAATCCTGATAGCCTTTCCTTTCCCTGGAACAACATCTCTCCTGGGACATACTAAATACAAGCATCACTGAGTGAGAGTGACTGAGGGAAGGCATGATTTTAGAGTGCTTAAACAACAATGTCCTCCTATCTGTGAAGCTCAGCTGACCTAAAAACTAAATACGTCCTTAGAGGATGGCAAAGAGAAGAAGGCACTAGCCCCGTGGCTTCATCTGTCCAGGTTAGTCTAGCTGGTCCTGGTCATGATGCTGTACCCCAAGGCTGTCTACTCTCACAATGTTACTGAGTGCTCTGCTGTGGTGGCTGCTATTGACAGCAGACCAGAGTTCCTGAAGGTCTCTGTACCAAGCAGCTTCCTCTGGTGTGATTCCCTTCTTAATTCAGCCAGATGCGGGTGCACACCCAGAAACTTCCATTGCTCATGTAGCTGTTTTCTCCTTCTCTCTCATTATTTTACTTCCTTTTGAAAAATCTCACATCATAGATCTTATTGTATGATTCTTCTGTAAATCTCTTTAGATTCATTTAAAAGGGGAAAGGACCCAGATAGGTCTACTACATACAATTTACATGTTTAGGTTTGATGTCATGACTTTGGTGAAATCTCAAGGCTAAGATGATACACATTGAGAAAAACTGCAGCCTTGTCTGGAGGGTGGCTGATTTCAGGACTGTTGCAGAAGATATTTAAATAGGCAGTACCCGATCTGGCTTATTGTTATGGAGCCGACATGTTCCCAACTAGGCTAGGCCTGAGGTCATGAGCAGCGATGTGTTCTTGCTGCTGCTGCTGCTGCTGCTGCCGCCACAGCTCAGGCAGCCAGCTCAGTCCACAGGCTCAGGCGGCCAGAGACACCAGCCCTGCCACCCATGAGATGCCAGTGTGCCAATCTTCCATGCTGACTCCACAAGGCTGGGCTGAGCCAAGACCATCCCACCATCCACATGTTACCCAGTAGGAATGAGACTCTAATGTTTAAAGATTATCCAATAGCTTTATATATTTGGTAATGCTCAATAACAAGATGCCTACACAATTAGAGTTGTAACCCAATACCCAACCTAGATATATCAACTACCTTTGACTGTTAGAGACACGCACGTCCACAGCCATGTCCCTCCCCTTTCCCACTCCTCGTTTTCCTCCTTCTCTTCCTCTCCTTCCTCCTCCTCTTCTCCTTACACCTCCCACCTTAGCTCCTCCCAACTTGCGGGAAAATATGCTAATTACACAGGACTGGAACACAAAGTGTGAACCTTGAACTTAGAAATGTCTACTGTTGCAGGAAATAAAGAAACACTGGAAGGTTGATGAGGATGTGACAAAATATGGCCAGGTCTTCTGGGGTCAAGTCTAAACTAATTTGAACATCAAAATAAACAAGGATATAGCCTATGAAAGGGAATCAATCTGAATACTCTACACTTAATTAAGTAATCAGTGGGAAGAGAAGTTGTCTCCATTTCTTTTCCTGTTGCAATAAAACACTGACATAAGAGAAAACAGGTTTATTCTAGCTTACAGTTCGGGGGTCCACCATGGCAGTGAAGTGAAGGCAGAAGGAGCTGAAATTGGCTGCTCACTCTGCATTCACAAACCAGAAGCAGAGAGTGTTAAGACACACTGCCGCTCAATTCCCTTTCTTCATTTAAACAGTCTAGGATACAAGCCAGAGAATGTTCCCACCCACAGTGGACAAGTCTTCTCGCCTCAAAGAATGCAATCGAAAGAGGGGCCTGCTCATAGGTAATTCTAGACTCTGTCAGATTGGCAGCTAATACTAATCCTCACAGACTTTCCCCTCACAACAGCAAGACGACCAAGAAGTATAAAAGTAGAGGTAGAAAACAAACAAGTAAGAGCTGTTGGGGACAAGCTGCAACAAATGAGCATGCTGGTGGCTGAGAACTGGGGAACGTCAACCTTCACAGTGTTGGGACAGTTCACACATACACACTTCCTGCCATGAAGCATGGAGCAAGAGGCAGCATGCCTTCTTGAACATTCCTACAAAAGCAATGCAATGTGAACCATGTCACATAGAAATATCAACAGACTCAAACTGTGAGTTCTTTTAATAAAATCATTCACCAGAGAACCAAAAAAGAATGTACATCTAAAAAGAATAAATTGATTGATCAACAGATTGATTTGTTATACCTTAATATGCTTGCATGAAAAAAAAAAAGAACCAGTCAGAGCACCTCAAGAATATCAATACCATGGAAAACAGAGAACTACTGGGAATTGATCCAAATTAAAGAAGACTAAATAGATATGATTGCAGGCTTGTCTTTGCTACAAAGAACATCATGAGCATAATAAAGAATATCAAAATAAGATTTGTAGATTACAAAATCCCATGCAAACGTTGATTGCCTGCTTCAATAACTTCTTAGAGAACAGTCGTGTTTCAGGGAGAGAGACTGCTGGGTATTTGCCAGATTTCTTAGTTTGGGCTGATAGGACAAAAATACCATAGACTGGGTGGGATAAGCAATACAATATTATTTACTCTAGTTATGGAGCTAAGAAGCTCAAGGTAAGGATGCTGTTTGGCCTGGGTTCTAGAGATCACTCACCTCCTGCCTTGTAAATGCCCATAGGAGTCTAAAAGAAAAACAAAGGAGGTGGAGTCTCTTAGTGCCATCTTGGGCCTTCTTTTAAAGTCACTAACACCATTCATAAAGGCTCCACCCCATAACCTTCACTAAATACCCTTCTTCCCAGACCACCTTGGAGGACAGGCTTTCACATTTGAATTTAGAGATATGCAAACATTTAGTTCACAGCAGCAACAAAGGGCATTACATCACACTTATAACTTAGGATCAAACTGAAGGTGTTTTTCTGTTTTGTTTGTTTGTTTGTTTGTTTGTTTGTTTGTTTTTAAATCTGGCTCCCAGGTATTAATGGTCCATAGAGCAGGGAAATCATAGCAGTGAGTCTCAAGTGGTCAGGCTGAGTTCCCTGTCAGGAAGCAGAGTGAGGAGTCATCAGCTCACTGTCTCTTTTGCACGTAATCCAGGATGAGGGTACCATCTCAGGCCAGGAAAGGATACCACTCATAATGGACGGGTCTTCCTACCTCAACTAATCTAATCAAAATAATCCACCATAGGCTACTCTCAGTTAACTTAATCAACATAATCTGACACAAGCATGCCTGAAGACTTTTCTCCTAGATGATTCTAGGTCTCCATTTGACAATTAAGATTAACCATCTCATAAGAGACAGACAGATAGGCAGGAGTGCCTATTTTGTTTTTTAATGTGCTATCTGTGAGGCTAACAGGATGGCTCAGGAGGTAAAGGCTCCTGCCATAAAGCCTGACAACCTGAGTTCAATCTCCATTACCCACATAGTGGAAGAAGTGAATAAACTCCTGCAAGTTGTCTGCAGCACATCATGGCATATGTGTACGTACATACATACATACATACATACATACATACATACATACATGCAAAGTTAAAGGTACTATCTGAAATATCTAAATAAAGGGTAGATGAGAATCCATGGTATAATTGTTTTAATTTTCAGTAACTGAAATCTTGTCAAACGAGAGAGCGAGAGCGAGGAGAGTGAGAGCGAGGAGAGCGAGAGCTTGAAAGCTCCCAAGTCTGAAGGAAAATACACCATCCTTTCTCAGAAGCCAGCACTGCTCCCTCCCACCTCCACCATTCTGACTATAGTCAGGTGAGCCAGAGCACTGTAACATGACGCTCCATCTTCTCTCCCAGCACTTAAGAGTTCCACTTTTCTGTGTGGCCCAAACTACGGATATAGTGCAGCAGGGTCCTGTGTCATGATCGGGTGCCCTTTTCTCTCTCTCCCACTGTCCTATCAGCATCAAAGTGCAGGTGTTGTGCTGGGCTTACTGACCATTACACTCTCAGTGAGGGGCTCAGTGCAAATTAAAGATTCAGTCCCCTGGTAGAAAAATAGTTATGAGTTTTAAGACAGAGGCAGCCAAGCATTAAATCAAGTACGAAAACCTTCCTTGGGGGAACCAGGGATCACAGCTGCCCACAGCCACCCCAGTACCAGTGCAGAAAAGAGACTTTGTGTGTGCTGTGTGACTGAATGCATAGTCTTTGTTGACACATTTCCAGTCTGAATTTGAAGCTGAGGTCTCTATACTTTTATACTCCTATTTGATAGGGGCCTTCATGAACTAACACAGGATAGACTTGCAACTCAGGAGCACTCCTCCCTCCATGCAGTGGGGAAGCTGGGATGCATCCAGCCTTCCATACTCTCATCCCCACAGGCATGTCCTACTACCAGCCAATGTGGGCTCTTGACATTCTGAAACTCAAAGCAAGATAGAGCTCTTGCCCATGTCCCCTCACGGACACTGCATTGCTTCCTCCTCCCCATCCACAGATTCATTCCAAGTACAGAATGTTCTAGTCAAACTGAGCTTCGGAGAGAGGCCACTGAACCCTCTTTCTCTTGTGACCTACATTGCCATTGGTTCCATGGCTGGTGCTTTTTGTAACTCAAGGAGGAGACTGTTACTATGACAACAACTCCTGGAGCTACAGGGATGCAAAGCACCTACTTAAAAAAGTTCACTCACCCATATGGCAAATGGGCTTCATCATTTGCTTCTAAATCTGAACCCAAACAGGGTGAGCTGAAAAGATATTTTCAAGGACTAATCATACCGTGGCATCAGAGCTACGCCATGGAGATGTCAGACAATGGGCACAGAGCACAAGAGTTGTTTGGGAGTTTTATTTATTCCATTCGTTTAGTGGGTGTGTGCCATCATGCCTGTGTGAAAGACAAAGAACAACTCTTGGGCACTACTTCTCTCTCCCACCATAGGGACCAAAGATCAGACTCAGGTTGCCATGCTTAGCTGCAAGTACCCTTACTGATGACACCACCCCTGGGATTGTTTGAAGAACAATTATCACTACAAATTAGCAGTGTTTTCACTCACTGTTATGGTTTGTATATGCTCTTCCCAGGAAGTGGTACTATTAGAAGGTGTGGTCCTGTTTGGGTAGGTGTGGCCTTTTTTAGAGTAGGCATGGCACTGTGGGTGTGAGCTTTAAGATCCTCATCCTAGCTGCCTGCAAGCCAGTCTTCTACTAGCAGCCTTCAGATGAAGATGTAGAACTCTCAGCTCCTCCTGAGCCATGCCTGCCTAGATGTTGCCATGTTCCCACCTGGATGATAATAGACTGAACCTCTGAACCTGTAAGCCAGTCCCAATTAAATGTTGTCCCTTATAAGACTTGTCTTGGTCCTGGTGTCTGTTCACAGCAGTAAAACCCTAACTTAGACACTCATTAACATGAAGTTGACCATAACAGTGGGAACAGCAGTCTACCAACAAGGGCTGATTCTTTCTTCAGTGAAATTTTCCCTATATTTTTCCATTCCATCATCCAGTAAACACTGTATGTGGCAGGAATAGGATGAGAGGAGGAGGCCCTTGGACCTAATTTCCTACCTTCCTGTTTGTCTGTGCACAACGTGGCCTTAGAAAAGCTATTTCTTCTCTGAGTCCTACTTTCTTCCCTGAATACATCTGCTCATTCAGTCATCAAAATATTCAGACCTACCATTGGGACGTTTCTAAGAGCTTGAAGGAATATCTTCTCCCTCCAGGTGGTTGTCATGCATTTATGTCTCTCTTGTGGTAGCATATAGAGTACCTTTCTGTACCGAAGATGCTAGAACATAGAAGTGCAGGCTCTATATAGGCACCAGCTGGACTTCTCCATGTTCAATGAGTTGTATAGGTGTTACCTTCCACTTGAAGACAGTGGTAGGTCAAAATCAAAATAGATGTCATGATCATTTGTCTTTTCTTCTTTCCCTGATCCATCTCCACCATTCCTGGAAGTTGTAGTCTCCTGTGAGTCCCAGAGTCCTGTCCTTCCATCACAACCTAGTTCAGGTAGGAGAAGTCCCTGACTATATACATGCACATATACTCTACTTGGCCTCTGGGTAGCTTCCTTGAGAGCAAAGATCATCTTACAACCCACTCAAGCCCACTGAACCTGGCACCAAACAATACATTGTGAGCCTCATTTCACATAATTCAAGGAACCTTGCACAGCCAAGGTCTACAAGTAGGTTTGAACCTTTTCTTATATTCTTTGCACAATCCGTGAACTTAAATCCTGTGACAGTTCCATAATTCCTGAGTTTGGAGCTTAAAGGAGATGCTTGCAGACTAGAGAGATGGCTCAGTGGTCACTCGTTGCTCTGGGTCCCATTGCTGAAAACAGTACCTACACATAGAGCCTTTACCCCTGTGTTCTAGCATCTTTGGTATAGAAAGGTACTCTGCATACTACCACAAGAGAAACATAAGCGCTAAGCCAGCCGTAAACCTTTTGATTTATATTGGTGTTGTCCCTACAAAGTACAATGCTACAAAGGGCAATGGCTGTACAAAGCTTGTGGGAGTGACCAACCAATATCTGATTTGACTTAAGGCTCACTCCATGAAATGGAACCCATATCCAACACTGCTAAGGTAACCAAGAACCTGAGATTAGATGGCCCAGTAACCAAATAATACTGTTCTACTAAAAGAATGACTCCTAATGACATTCTGCTATCCTTGTGGATCAGAGTCTTGCCCAGCATCACGAGAGAAGCTTCTTCCTGTAGCAAAGGGGAACAAAAGCAGAGATCCTCAGCCAGACATTACACAGAGTGAATGACCTTGGAACCCTCAGCCCTAAGTGAGATGTCTCCATCAAATCCCTGTGGTCTGGGGTCAAGAACCCTGTGAAAGAAGAGACAGAATAGAGTGTAAGAGCCAGAGGGGATGGGGGACACACACACTCACACACACACACACACACACATACACACACACACCAAAAAATCAAGGATGTCTAAACCAACCTGATCCAAGCTCATATGAACTCACAGAAACTGAGGCAGCATGCCCCAGGCTGCCTGGGTCTGTCCCAGGTCCTCTGTCTATATATCATGGCTTCCTGTTTACCATTTTTACAGGATTCTTGAGTGTGTGATGAGTAGGTCTCTGATTCTTGTGCCTTCTCACAGGCTCTTTTTCTTCTCATTGTCTTGTCCAACTTCATTGTGTTAGCTTTTGTTTTATCATATTTCATTTTATTATTATGACTTAGAAATCTGTTTTCTAATAAAAGAAAGGGAATGGGTCTGGATGGGAGAGGATACAGGCAGGACTGGGAGGGGTAGAGGGAAAGAAAACTGTAATCAGGACATAGTATGTGAGGAAAAAATCTCTTTTCAATATAATAAAAGTTTTTTTAAAAATCACTTTTTGGGGGAAATCCAGAAAACCCCAAATTCAGTTCCAAGCACTCATGTCAAGTGGCCAACAGCTATCTGTAATTCCTCATCTGGAAGTCCATTGCCACCTTCTTGCCTTGGTGAGCATCTGTGTACACTCACACACACACACATACACACACAAAATAACATAAATACATTTAAAAAAATACAATTAGCCTACAGCTAGTGAACATTAGAGATATCACTCTAAGTAGATAACGCTGGTGTGTGACTTTGAGGGGACCTTGAAGCTGCATGCTCACTGTCAGCAGTCAGGGTGGGGTTCGATTCTTTGTGTATGGTATGACTCGGGCAAGGAGTAGGTAAAGATTAAAAATTAGCCGCTTCTACTCCCTCTGTAAAGTCCCCAGTCCTTCCAGTTGTGCATCTGTATTTGATTCTGCACATCCCAGCTGCCATCTGCCGCTCTCCTCACTGTCTCCCTACAAAAAGACCTCAGTCACCCCCAGTCTTAGCAAAAATGTAGTTCCCAGGGGAGTGCTACAGAAGAGAGGAATCCACACCTAACAGAGCATCAGAACCCCAGGGACAAGGACGTGCAGCCACATGCCCTTCTCTTCATTACAGAGTCCCTGCCCAGTGAGGTAGAGAGGGGGTAGGGGGGAGAAAGAGGAGCGGAGAGGGAGAGAGAGGGAGAGAGAGGGAGAGAGAGGGAGAGAGGGAAACAGGGAGAGGAAGAAAAAAGGGTGAGAGAGGGAAAAGGAAGGAGGAGGGGGACGAGAGAAGGGGGAGGGGGAGCATTGCTGTGATAATCCCTTCTGGTTGCAGTTCTGTTCTGGCTACTATGTAGTGATCTACATACTGTTTCTCCTGTTACCATGATTACCTTCAAAACTTGATTACATTCTAAGTGATCCTCTCATAAGGAAATAAAAGCAGCATGTCTCACTTGCTTACTTTGAAAATCCACCTGTGCTTCACAAGTTTTGGTGTCTATTTCTTTGCTGGCTCCCTGCCCCTCCGTTCTGTCCTATGCACGGCTTTGGTTTTTATTGCTGTTGTTTGCTGGTGTCTGCTACAGTAATTTGCTTTTCACAGCCACCAGAGAGGAAAGGAGAAATATGTCTCCAATTCCCAGATAGTGTCACTGGCCAAACTGCTTCACAATGAATTCATTTATATTTATTGGTTCCAAGTGTTATTTCTTCCCATTAAAAGTGTCTCCTCTCATGATGGCGGAAAGGCTGGCTATGATGAGGTCAGCTTCCTAAACAGGCCCTATCCCTATGCTACTGTGCAACCAGAGATCATTCCCTTTTCAAGACCAAACTCAACTCTCTGCCAAGTCCTCCTTGGCTGCCCCTGGAATTGCAAATTGATGGAAGAAATGAAAGAAGAAAAGCAGGCTAAGGATCCAAAGCAGAACCATTATCGAGGCTCCTTCAAAGAAAGCAGCAGCTTGATGCCTTCATGCTGGCCAGGTGCCAGCGAAACCTGGGTCACTGTGACTTCCCCATGCTTCAGCTGCCTCAACAACATCATGGCTGAAGTCAGGTAGCTAGTTAGACACCTGCTGGTTTGAAGAACAGTGAGGCTGCAGCTCTCCCTCACAACAACAGCCTATAAAATCAAGACTAAACTTACTGAACTCTGATTCCTGGTCAAAGGAATAGGACCTGGGTCCTACCTCTGGGCATGGGAAGAGACGGGACATCTGAACTGCCTACAAAGTCATTAATAGATAGCTATCTAAACCTGGCAGCAGGAACTCTAAAGGTAAACTGCATAGCTGGAAGCCTTCTGATCAAGAACAGGGTACCCCGTTGCTCTCTCCTGTAATGGGCCTGTCAGTCACCTGGAAAGGGGAAGTCCCTCAGGAAGAGCTACAGACTCTGGAACCTTTAGAAATAGTATAAAGCCTTTCTACATCGCAGACTGGCATTGTGCTCCCCCTGGCCATTCTTTACCCTCACCCCTTGAGAGCATGCTCCTTCACTTGGCAACAAACTTTGTCTTCTGCTTTTTGCTCTGTGCTCTTTCTCTGAATTCTTTCAGTGGACATCACAAGGACTGGGGAGAAGAGTCCAGAGCAAGATCCCAATGACAGATGTTTTTTCAGTTTTTTGTTTGGTTTGTTGTTAATATCTAATTTTTGTTCATGCTTATTTTTACTTTTGTGTGTATATTTGTGTCTGTGCAGATGTGTGTGTGTGTGTATGTGAGTGTACGAATGTGTGAGTGTGAGAGTATGTGACTGTGTGTAAGTGAGTGTGTGTGTATGAGTATATGTGACTGTGTGTATGTGAGTGTGTGTATGAGTGTGTGTGACTGTGTGTGAGTGTGTGTGTAACTGTAAGTGTGTGTGAGAGAGTTTGTGTGAGTGTGTGTAAGTCAAAGGACAACACCAGATGTCATTCCTCAGGTACTGTCCATGTTTTTCTTTTTCTAAGAGAGTCCCTTACTGGCCTGGAACTCATCAAGTAGGTTAGGCTGGCTAGCCAGAGAACCCCAGGGATCCTCCTGTCTCTACCTCCCCATTGTTACATTTCTGTGTGTGTGCCATCATGCCTGGCTTTTACATGCCTAGAGGAGTGTGTGGTGTGTGTGTGTGTGTGTGTGTGTGTGTGTGTGTATGTGTGTATGGGGGGGGGGACTCAGGTCCTCATGCCTGCAAAGAAACTATTTTACTACTGAGCTCTCCTAGGCCTCTTATATTTATTTTAAATAAATTTTACCTCTATCAAGACTTTTTACCATAACCAAAACATAACTAGTTAATTTACAATATAAATACAATAAAAATGAAACAGTTTAGGAACTAGGCATGAATTCTGACTACAGACATATAAGATTAAACAATTATTTTAAGACCCAATTCAGCAGCCGAACCTCAATCCTTTGACTTTCTATGCTTACTGTTTGTCCTCCCTCTGTCCCCAGTACCTTTAACAGGCTACTAAAAAAACAAACACACACAAAGCAAAAAAACAAACAACAAAAATACTCATCTATGCAAACAGTGCTCCCTAGATAAACCATGCTTTGTACGATGAGGTGTTCTAGGTACAGATCATGTCCTAGTAAGTTACAAAGTGACCATTATGAGATATGCATTGACATGAAACACACACACACATACACACACACACACACACACAATTATGGAAGTACTAAGTGGAAAAATTCTAAGCTCCCAGTAGTAGGGTATAGCTATCCCAAATCACAGGATATCCAAATAAAAGAACTATATGCAACAATTTAAAATTATGTCTTATGAGATAGTCAGATGGCTCTGGAGTTCAGAGCACTGGCTACTCTTCCAGAAGCCCTGGGTTTGGTTAGCAGCATCTACATGGTGGCTCACAAACATCTGTAGCTTCAGTTCTAGAGACTCTGATGTCCTCTTCTGGCCTCTGTGGGCACTGTACACATGTGCACAAACATACAGGCAAAACATTACATATACATAAAATTTAAAAATCTTTTTAAAATAAGAAATAAAAGCTGGGCTTGGTGGTGTACATCTTCAATCCATCACTCAGGAGGCAAAAGCAGGTCGATTTCTGAGTTTGAGACCAGTTTGGTCTACAGAGCAAATTCCAGAACTTCTCAGAGAAAACTTGTCTCCAAAATTTGATTAATTAATTAAATTTAAAATCCTTTAAAATTATGTTTTAGGAGAACATGGTTGGTATGGAGAAATACTAACCACATAGAAACTACTAAAATAATCTACTGCAACTATATACAGCAAATGTGACCTTGGACTCAAGGTCAAGGATTTCTTTTCAGCTCCATCAACTTTGTTGATTAATTCTATGAGTAATAAAAAATAAAAATTCCATATTTTTCTTCTTTGTGTGTGTGTGTGTACGCGCACACACACGTGTGTGCACGTGCACGCAGTATGTGTGTGTACACATGCATGCGGAAGCCCAAGGTTGACAGTCTGGTATCTTCCACCCTTCTTCTACCGTATTCTTCTGAGTCAGGGTCTCAATCAAATCCAGCATTCAATGACATGGCTGGTCTCACTAGCGAGCTTGTTCTTAGAAGTACCCTGTCTCTGCCTTCTAAGGATACAGATACTGGTGGGCTGTCATGCATGCCCAGCACTTATGTGAGTTCTGGGGAATCAGAATTCTGGTCAGCTTCCTTATACAGCAAGTGCTTTAACCACTGAGCTATCACCCCATATGCCAAGTACTCTGTGTTTAAGAACATTGGGAAAAGTCAAGATTAATAACAGTAAATTGTTCTTCTTGGCTACCAAGGTTCTCAAATCTCTTATCTATTTGTTTTTTACTTGCTTGTATTTAGAGTGCTGGGAATTAGACCATGCATGCTAGGCAAGTGTCATACCACCAAACTATAATATAATCCTGGGCCCCAGTGTTTTGTCAAATCTTTTAATGTGCTACTATATCTGACAATCTCTGAGAAGAGATCCTAGGGTGACCAAGTTCCTACACTTGCTTAATCGTAAGCTTGGCATCCTGAGGACCATATTTTGGAAGAGACAGATAGACAGGAGGTGGAACACATATGTGAATAAATCAATGCAGAAATCTAAGGGAAGCAGAAAAGAACGGCAGTAGTTTGGGCTGCTTACAACAGTAGTATTGTCTTCTTATCTTTCCACACGTTATACAACAAAAGTTTCAGTTTTAAAGGTGACTGTCAAAGGGATGGAGATGCAAAGCAAGGTCCAGAAGCTAGCTGCCCAGTCATCTGGTACACACAGCCACTGCTATTTATCTCCCCGAGTCAAAGGAGGACTTTCCGTGGTTCCTAGGAGGCTTTATAGAGACTACTATCTCCAGCTACTGCCCATCCTTATCTCAAGAGGATCAGCTGGTCATTCCCCACTCCTACACACACACATAAACTTTTTGTTTTGTTGGATTTTGTTGCTGTTGTTATTTTGTTTTTAGAGACAGGGTTTCTTTGTGTAATAGTCTTGGCTGTCCTGGAACTCTCTTTGTAGACCAGGATGGTCTAGAACTCACAGAGCTCCACCTGCCTCTCTACCTCTGGAGTGCTGGGATCAAAGGTGGTTGCCAACAGGCCTGGCCACACACATGGGTGTTTTGTTTTGTTTTGTTTTGTTTTGTTTTGTTTTGTTTTGTTTTGTTTTGTTTTGTTTTGATTTAGTCACCTAACATAACACCAACCATTTTAAAGTGTACAGATAGCACTGAGTTCACTCACAGTTTTGAGTATCACACACACACACACACACACACACACACACACACACATACACACACACACACAC
>NW_021620795.1:4873709-4891516 GCF_004785775.1 Grammomys surdaster
ACACACACACACACACACACACATACACACACACACACACACACACACACACACACTCCTCCCATTGACTACTTCCAACAGAAAGGTATTTGATGAGGACAGAAGCATTATGCCTTCAAGTGCTGAGCCCCTTCCTCATAACCTTTCTCCTGAAAGAGTTGAGGTGACCTTTCAAGGAAATCAAGGTATACTAAATCATAAAGCAAAAAGCCACGGCCACCAAAAGAGAAAGAATTAAACCTATCAAGTATGAAGCTAACACAATGCTTAGGGTTAAGCATATATAAGTGAATGAATAAATAAATAAATAAATAAATCTGAAGCAGGGCACAATAATGCACACTTGTGACTCTAGCACTCAGGAACCTGAGGCAGATGAATCACTGTGAGTTTGAGGTCAGCAAGAACTAAACAGTGAGTTACAAGCCAGTCTGAGACATATGGTGTCTTAGCCAGTGTTCTATTTGCTGTGAAGGGACACCATGACCACAGTAATTCTTGTAAGGCAAAACATTTAATGGGGCTGGCTTACAGTTCAGAGGTTTAGCCTATCATCGGTATGGCAGGAAGCATGGCGGCACCCAGGCAGACATGGTGCTGGAGAAAGACCTGAGTGCTCTACATCCAACTCCTCAGGCATCAGGAAGAGAGAGACTAGGTCTAGCTCTTGAGTATTTGAAACCCCAAAGCCCACCCCTGGTGACACACGTCCTTCAAGAAGGTCACGTCTTCTATTCCTAGTAACACCAGTGACCAAGCATCCAGTTCTATGAGCCTGTGGAGGCCACTCATATTTAAACCACCACATACGATGACTGTAAGGCCCACGTGAGCTATCCAGTGAGAACTTGTCCCAGTGATATCGTTAATCAGCACCAGCGCCATTAACATCAAACCATAAAATAATGCTGAGCTCCCCAGCAGCCAGGAAGAGATGAAAAACAACAAGTGGCTATGATCAGAAGAGAAAATATGTGGCATAACTCAAATGAGAAATAGGAGTGCTTCTGGATCTGAATTCTAAAACGGACATTTCACATAGACTTTATACATAGACCTTCGACACATAACACGGCAACGCCCTTGACTGGGATTTTATGACAGATTCTCAAAGAATGACTTTATGCGGTTGTGTTGTGATGAATGTTTCCCATATGAATTAATAAGTAAGTGAATAAAGAAGTGAAAGATAAATCTCTTCAGCTGGGATGCTCTCCCCTCACACTAACCGTGTTAGTTTAGGTAGGTGTGATGGCACTAAAGGTTCAACGGAGGCTGCAATCACTCCTGAGCTCAAGTTATTTTTAAAACCTTAGTTGGGCAGCAATAGATCCTTCAATCAAATGGAAATGTTAGAATCGCCTATCGTCTCTGCTAATAGCTCCACTGTAGTCCGTGAGGACTGCCCAGTCCAATCTTACAGGTTTACGGAGCTTGCCTGCTGGAGAAATCCCTGGCTCATTCCTTCTTCTGGAATCTACATCTGTGGTTTGAGAGCTCAGCTTTCTTAAAGAAGGTGTCCAGATGTTCCTGGACTAGATCTGCTATACAAGCCACTTGAAGAGTTAGAAGAACTACATGGGTACAGCTGCCCATTGGGCCTACCCTGTTCTGTCATCTGAGGCAGCTCATCCCATTCCAAACTCAAATCCCTCAGTCATTAGCTTGAATTTCAAGAAGAAATCCTTCCTCCCAGTGTATAGGGTCATGACTTTTGCAGGTTACAGTTTCCAGTATGACTTAAGGTAAGACAGAGGAGGAAGAAACACCTTGCAAGAGGCATCAAGTTTTGGAAGAAATTTCCCAAAGGCTGGTAGTCATTCTTCGAGGGCTACTGGCTTTACATCTTTAGTGCAGAGAGCATCAAACCCAAGGACTTTACCTATCCATAAAGCACATACTGCATCCCTAGGACCTCCCCTATGCATAAAGCACATGCTATATCACCAGGCCCCACTCCATTCTGAGCTACTTTTAATCTAAAGTTTTCTTCTGCTCATTATTTTATGATGGTGTATGCTTATATTACTGATTCATGAAAAGCTGTTCAGTTTTGTCTGAATAAGGAAGCATGAGAGCCTCAGAGAAAGCAGGCTGCAGGTGAGAGGAGGAGGCGTGGCATAGAAGACACTTATCTGTCTCCACACCGCTGTGAAACTTTGGACAACGTGTTTACTCTTTTCTCCCATAAGCCAGGGACAAAAAACACCACATCACAAAGGCTAAGACAAGTGGCTCAGACTAAGCTCATGTTTATCACATGCATAAGATAACACAAAGAAGAATTACTAACATCACTAGCCAATGTTTGAACTTTACAGAACAACAATGACAAGGTCGATAAGCCTGTTTTCTCCACTAACCTCTTCTTTGTGTAGTTGAGAGTATATTGTTGTAGGCTGGAAAGATGCTTTTCAGGTAAGAGGATTCTGTTCGGCTCCCAGCACCCACATGGTGACTTACAACCATCCGGTAGTCCACTTCTATAGGATCTGGCCACATCTTCTGACCTCTGCAGGTTCCAGACACATACGTGATACACTTACATACATGCAGACAAAACATCCAAATATGCAATAAGTAAATCTAAAAACACTTCTTAAAAAATTATACTGCTAATGCATTTCTGTAGTCTGATTTTCCCTTCTAAGAAAATAGGAAGAACATTTTCTGCTAGCTCTGAAGCATTAAGCGATTATTTTAAAACCCTATGTATTCAGGAACAGTAAGATGCAGTGACTCCTTGAGCTCTCAGGCAGAATCCATGTTCTCCACATTTCCTAAATTAAAATCAAGATGAACAACGCAGGTCCTTGAAGAAACTGAACTCAGTGTGGTATAAGCAATGTCACCAGGAGGCCAGCAAATCAGGCCACTTTGGATGGTGATGGAACATTAACCTTTTATGAGGCTGAAAGCTGCTGGGTTTCACATTGCTACAATTTACAAATGTACCTTGGAATGTGATCCCCCAGTGGGCTACCTCTCCCAGCATGAGCATAGAGTCTGACCTCCAGCAGCAAGCCTGGAATAACTACCTGAAGCCTGCAAACCAAGAAAAGGCCTCCTTAATGTGCAGACTCCTTCTTCAGGCAGAAGCCTGGGCAGGTGGAGAATGGACAGAAAGGACCAGGCCCTATGACAAATCTCTGAGCCAGCCAGAGCTGGTTCAGGAACAGAGTATATTTGCACAACACCACCAGAAAGTGGTGAGGAAGTCCAATGTTAAAATCAGTTGGCTTAAGGCTAGTGGTCAATGCTTCCCTAGCTGGAGTACCAGCATATACACAGAGACAGAGACAGAGACAGAGACACAGACAGAAAAGAAGGAGGAAGAGGAGGAGGAGGAGGAGGAGGAGGAGGCGCAGGAGGGAGGGAGGGAGGGAGGGAGGGAGGGAGGGAGGGAGGGAGGGAGACCAGTTAATCCAAAGAAGAGGAAACCTTGAATAAAATTCTACTATGGAGCTTGAATGTAATCAGGCACTTACTGGAGACCTGCTGAGGGTTGTTGAACAAGGAACAGAGCAAGCCAAGGTGCTGCGTTAAGTGTGGGAAGACAAAGGGGGAAACAACTGTGTTGGAGTTTGAAGAGAAGAAAAATAAAAAAAAATAAACGGTGACCGAAGTCTCTGGACTCTGTCCAGGTTCTTCTTCCTGCGCTTAATCTGTGCTCACTAACTTAACCTTGTAACAATGCTTTGCACGAAGTCCTATGACTATATTCCAGTTCTCTGATTGACAATAGAATCGAGACTGGGAACTGAGCATATAGTTCAGTTGGTAGAGTCCTTGCCTAGTGTAGTGGTGGACTAGGTTTGATTGCCAGCTCCATATAGACTGGGTATGATGTTCCACACTTGTAATCTCAGGACTTGGGAGGTGGAGACAGGATAATCAGAGATCCAAGGTCATGATCAACTATCTAGGAAGTCTGAAGCCAGCCTGGGATACATACATATTTCAAGAGAAGAGAGATATTTAAAAAATCAAGACCCACAACTGTTAGGTGATGAGTAACTTGTAAAAGTCCCAGAGGATAAGAGGTGCTTCAGGATTGAGAGGTGAGCAGGCTGACTTCCTGGCCTGAGGGCTCAGCTCCATGCCAGAATGCTCTGGAAGCCAAGCCAGGGTCTAGCAAGTGAGTGAGGGGCATCACAGATAGCAGTAACAAGGGCATAGGCACTGGGTAGAACACTGTGTGTCTAGGGAAAGGGAGAAACCACAGGACAAAAGGCAGGAAGAAAGGTATCCCTGAAAAGACGTGTCTACACAAATGGTGCCTGCATTAAAATCTAGTTCACCAGCTGCTGCAGCTATTTTAGAAGGTTCTAGGAACTATAAGAGGTAGGGCCTAGTTGCAGGAAACAGGTCATGGGCTAGGGTTCCTTGAAGTCTGCATTTTGCCCTCATCCCTTCTGGTCTCTCTCATTCCTGTCTGCCTTGAGAAGGGAGGGAGGTAAACAGCTCTCCACGTGCCACTCTCCCATCTACAGGATATTCTGCCCATGTGCACAGGGCAAAGCAAGCCAGGGCCGAGCCCTCTAAACTTGTGAGCAGACTCAGTTTTTCTTCCTTTGTCACAGTGGCACAAAGTAGCTAATACAGATGGAGAAGAGAAACTACTTCTAATCTCTGTGACCAGAATGTGGAGGGGCCCACATATTAGGCCAGACATATCCCCTGCCCCTCCTTGCTCTAGGAGAGCTGGTCCCACCAGCCTGCACCAAGCTATGTCACATTCTGTATCATCACAGACAATGAGAAGTGTTTTGGTTGAGGCCATTTGCGATACAATCATCCTAACACTTAGCTGTGCCTTTCTAAGTGAAATACCAGCTCTCCAGAGATTAGCAAAATGGCACACTGCTTGCACTTTATGTGAGCCCCCTCCAACCCAGTATGGAGGAAGCTTGGGCAAAGAGCGTCCATTTAGGGTGAATCAAAACTCTTTCTTAGGAAAACCTCATTCTGTTTAACAATTTGCTCACTCGGCTTCCTGGTGGAGAAGATCAGGCCCTAATCTACTGTTGATGATAAACATGCTCAGATAAAAATTTCACCTTGATTGTAGCTGCAATGG
Source organism: Grammomys surdaster (assembly GCF_004785775.1). NCBI lineage: Eukaryota > Metazoa > Chordata > Mammalia > Rodentia > Muridae > Grammomys > Grammomys surdaster. The sequence goes on from NW_021620795.1 coordinate 4,878,790, forward strand.
CGGCCTCTGATTCAAGCAAGTGACTTTCTTCTGAGTCTCAGAGAGCCTTCAGAACAAAGCATTTTCTTCCTGTAAAGCTATACTTTATAAGCCACTTGGCCATAAGCTATGGCTCACTAATGGCTTCCAGATCTGAACCTAAAGGAGCTGTAAAGACAGGTGCTAGAGCCCTCGGACCTGTAAGTTTTAAGATTGCTAACTCTGAGAGACTAGGAGAAATCTTTTCTAAGTTGTAATTTAAAGTACTAAAGATTCAGAACATGATGGGGTCTCCTGAAGTTATACTACCCATTAAAGCAAAATAACAACAACAACAAATGAAAACAACTTGTTTCATATTCTGTTTTGGTGTCGCTAATTTTTAAAAAATTCACGAGGCTGGATACTTTATAAAGGATAAATTATCTGGGCCCGGTAGTATAATATCAGCATTTGGGAGGCAGAGGCATGATCATCTCTGTAAGTCTAAACCCAACCTCGTCTACACAGTAAGTTCCAGGACAGCCAGAGCTACATAGAGAGACCCTGTCTCAGAACAACAATGGAGGAGGAGGAAGAGGAAGAGGAGGAAAAGGCGATGGGGAGAAGGAGGAGGGGGAGAAAGGAGAGGAGGAGGGGGAGGAGGAAGAAGGGGAAGATAAAAGGAGGAGGAGCCCTATGGAAACTCTCACACAACCCAGGCTATTGCCAAGACCATTGGTTGTTCTCGACAAACTGTTCACAACACCTACATAACCCATTGAACACCGGCATTGCTGAACACCTGCGTAACCCGTTGAACATGGAGGAGTCGAGCCAGTGCCTACCTAGAGCCTTCATCCCTCCTGAACACCAACCAGGTACGAACTTTTAGTTCTACAATAGTGACCTGCTTACAGGAGGCACTAATATACATACAATCATGGCACAAAAGTTGTGGGACTAACCAACCACTATCTGGTTGGAATTAAGGCCTCCTACATGAAATGGACCCGTGCCTGACGGGTTTGGGTGGCCAAGACTACATAAGATAAGGACCTAATGGAGAACCAGACACTACTGTTCTGCCGAAACAGTGATATAGCACAACAACCTGTGGGTCACAACTCCTTTGGGCCTTCTAGCCGCAACAGGATCAATGCACATATGAGCTCACAGAGAAGCAGTCTGCACAGGTCTAAGCCAGATGGGTCCCAGTGCTGAGAGGGGACATGGGCATAAACCCCCACCCCTAACCTAGAAGTTATCTCTAGTTGATAACTGATCATAAAGGAAAACTTAGTTTTTTCCAAGAGTCTCACTGGATATTCAAACCACATTTTAAGGACAGGCCTCATGCCCAGCAGTAAATAGGCAACCCAAAAGGAATTCAGCCATATTCTTAGAGGTTTTCTGTGTTTTGAAATGCTTGACCTGGACATTTTTCTTTACTTACCTTATATATCACGGTTTCTGATTTTGTTTTTATGGGTTTTCTGTGTGTGTGGCTGTGCGGGTCATTGTGTCTATGTGTGATTCTTATGCTTTTTCTTTGACTCTTTTCCTGTTGATTTTGTCCTGGTCTGGTATTTGTGTGTTTGTTTGTTTATATTGTCTGTTTTCTAATGAGAGAGAGAAAGAAAGGATGTAGATTTGGGCGAGGGGGAGATGGGGATCTGGAAGGAGTTGAAGAGAAAAAAAAACATAATCAGAATATATTCTATGGAAAAATCCCTTTTAAATAAAAACTAAAGTAAAATAAGGAAATGCCCCAGAACCTAGCCACCTTCCACTGGGCTCTACCTCTTACAGGTTCTGCCCCCTCTACACAGCCCCAGGCCACACACGGCCCCAGGCCACACAGGGCCCCAGGCCACACACGGCCCCAGGCTGCACACAGGAGGTTTCACACTTCCATCACAGAAACGATTTAAGATCAGCCCCATCAACAGAGTGTGCCTACTCAACATTTGCCTTGTTCTGTCCTCCCAATGTCCCGCTCTGAAAACTTAACCTTCCATTCTTCAATGCCACTCTTTCAGCTGTCACTTAGAAGACAAGTCCTTGGATGGCATCATTGAGTCTAGGGTATACTTGTCCCAAGTCAGGAGAGTGTTGAGAACGCAGTAGCCCAGACAGAACTCAACACACAGGTGTCCAATTCTCATGGAAATAATAAGTCGTTTATGAACACGGAGGCAGGAGGACGTGTGTAGCACAGGTCTGCAAAGGACTTACATCTCTACTCAAGGAAGACTGCCTTTTATGCAATTAAAATGAGCTTTCCATCTGTCTAAAAACCACTTACATAAGCACCCCCTCCTCTGCCCCCACAGGTCCTGCATCCCTGCTTCGAGTCATGTTTCTCGGCTGGTGAATGCCAGGCCAATGGCTACTGTCTGTACGACTCTATGCAGCCCAGGGCCAGCTGCTAAGGAGAGAAGCCCCCCAGAAGGTCACTTGCCTTAAAGAGCTCTGCCTCCTGGCTTGCTTTGCCACTTCCCGAGCCTAGGAGATGTGGAGGACAACCAGGCTGTCACCATTCTCCTGGTGTCTGAAAGTCCATCTTGGGAACATCTCTCTCAATAGCCTCAGCTCAGAAGGGGGCAAATGAACAAGCCTCTGTGAACATCAAAAGAGCGGATCCACTTCATCCCTTCTGCAAAGAGACCTGCTCTGAGTGTCTACATCCTTACAGGAGTGTTCTTCCCTCACATGCATGAGCACAGAGTTTCATCTGAACCCCACTTTGAGAAGTTTAGAGGCACAATGAGTCTAGTAAAGCCTTCCGGCTCCTGTACTCCCCCATCTGTAAGAGGCCACATAAGCGATAAATAAACTCATTGGGTGCCCAGGCTGAACTTTAGTAGGATCCTCCTTTGGTCTGTCTTGGGATGTTATAAGGAAAAGACAATTTGTTTATATCCAGGGAAGGAATTCTGGCAACGCTTGCTAACCTAGCAGATTAAAGGAAACAATGTACACAAGAAAGCTGGTTTCAGCCTCCAATCTCACAGAGGGCAGCTCATTTTCCAAACTTTTTTGTGATTACTGCTGTTACCTCTTACTAGGCCATGGCGCTTTGAAGGCAAGCACTATGCTGACTCCAGTCATAAACTTGTGCTAGCTACATCACTGGTGCTCAGTATACATTTGTTGAATTAATGGTCAGATGTAAGCCTGAGTCCACAGCACTAAGGCCATCTTTCCTCTCTCTCCCTCCCTCCCTCCCTTCCTTCCTTCTTTCCTTTCTTCCTTCTTTCTTTCCTTCCTTCCTTCCTTTCCTTCTTCCTTTCTTTCTTTCACACTATAGATTGAACCTACAGCCCAGGTGCATACAAGGCAAACATTCTATCACTCAGCTATATCTCCAGCCCTTTTTCATTCTTAAACTTTTTATTTTTAAGAAAAAGTCTTGCTAAGTTTCCCAGGCTAGCCTTAAACTCACTCTGTAGTTCAGGCTGGCCCTGAGTAATTCACCTGCCTTGGGCTTCTAAGCCTATATCACCAGGCCTAGCTATTCATTCATTTGCTCATTTTCCAGTCATTGTTTCATGGCATTTTGCAGAGCTCTTCTGTTTTAGGAAAATGCTCTACCACTGAACCACATTTCCAGCCCCGTTTCTTTTATGTGGTAATTTGTTTAGGCCATGGTCCCAGGTATTTGAGCAAACGTTACGGTATTCTGGATAGTTCTATGAAGGCTTTTTTGGAATGAGATTGACATGGTGGTAGCAAGGGAGAACCTAGGGCCTTACGAATGCTAAACATGAAGTACGTCCTCAGCCTCCAAGATAAACACGTAACTGGGCAGACTCTCAGTAAAGCAGATTATCCTCCATAGTATGGGTGTCTCATTCAAGCAGAAGTAGGCCTTAACTGCACCAAGATGGCCCTCGCCTGACTGAAAGCAAGTGCTTCTTCTACTCACTATCTTTGAACTCAAAGTGTAGTTCTTCCTGTTTTTTGTGTTAACCCACTGTACAGAATTTAGACTTAGCACACAACTCCACAATTCCATAGAACAATTCTTAAATAAAGCTCTTAGCTAGGTATAGTGACACACACCCATATCCTCAGCTCCAAGGAGGCTGAGACCGGAAGATCCACAGTTCGAGGCCAGCCTGTGCTTATAAATACAAATACAGAACTGAAAGTGCCAGGCCTAACTTCACAGCCTAGTCTTCACATTTCTCAAAAAAAAAAGAGTTGGGGGTAGGATAGGCTGCTGGGCTGGGGGACTGTGGGACTAGGGTCTAAGAGGTTGGGCTGAGGGGCTAGGGACGTGGGGGTATAACTCAATAGTTAAAGCGCTTGCCTAACCTTGGGCAAGGCTTAGCTAGTCTATCCCAGTATTGCAAAACTAATAAATTTCTATATAAATACACATCCTGTTGGTTCTGTTTCCCTGGAGAGTCCTACCTTATACAGCATCTAGTCGGTTAATAAAGGAACAGCTAACCGGGTATACATTTCCCCTCCTTAGCCTGGAAACAAAAGTAATGCCAGCTTCATAACACATGTGTGAGCTTAAATAGCCAGAGTCATGTCCATTTAAACAAATCCACTCACCTGATTCGCACACATTCTTGAACAGTTAGAAACCATGAGTCCTATTTCAAGAGAACAGGAAATTGAGATTCAGAAAGATAACTTACCTTTCCCAAGTGTACATGTGGTAGTAAATTACAGAACTGACCCCGGTTCCTCACCTCTCCCTGATTTCAAGCTCTTTTGCCACATTATAGGCTATAGGCCCATCTACTCTAACTCAAATGCCTGTGTGATTTGTTTCTGCCAATGGGATACAAGCAAATGCATTGCAAGCAATGCTTGTGTGATGGAGTCTACGCTTACTCTCAGTTCTGCCTTAAATAAGCATGGCCTGAATAGCCTGCTTGCAATGGGGAGATAGTTGGGCTAGAGTCCAAGCATCCCCTATGTCCATGCCCAAGAAATACAAGAAAGCTCAATCCAAAAAGGCAGAACTGTCTGGCTGAGCAACTCCTCAAAAATTAATCCTGCTCTGTGTGACCTAGGGTTTGACTCTGTGATATTGACTCTTGCTCGGTTCTCAGAACTCAGCACACTGACCCGGCCTGCCTACCTGCTCAGTCTGGGCTCTTCTGGCCATACCAGGGAAGAGAGATGTCACAAGAAGGTATGTCCTACAGATAAAACAAAACTTTTAATAAGTCATGCAGAAGACCCTTTGTAGTTGTACCACAAACAAAAAGCAGCAATTTTTTTCTGGTCATGGGGTACTCAATGAACAGCAGGCTAAGCACAGGAACCAGGCATGTCCCAGAAAGGTGGGGTTTAGCAACAGAAAAAAAAAATGAGATTTAAAAAAAAAATCTTGATATTTAAAAAAAATAAGCACTGAAGTAGTCACACTAACTTTTTTAGAATTCCTTATGTTACTCTATGGTTTGGGCTCTTCAGAATGAGCATCACACCTAAAGAGGTGGGTGTGGTTCCAGAATCAGCTTCACTTCTGTGGTCCCCTGGTAGGCCAGTCCACCTGACAGAGCCAGTTGCATGAGCTGCCCGGAGAGGCCAGGTCTATGTTCAGCCCAGTAGCCATGACAGAGCAGAGCATGCAGGGAGGGCAGGGAGAGCTGGGGGCGGAGGGGACACCCAGGGACACCGAGGAAAAAGAACTGGGCTCCTGCAATCTGTTTCCTTCTGCTTCTGCCTATGAATCATCTACATCCACACTCCCTCACAACCAGCAGCACATTACATAAATAATGTACAAAATGAGCAAATCTCCACCACCGTCATAGATGAACTTGACCTTGAACTATCACAGAGGAGCCAGGAGATGGACTTGGGGGAGTCTGGAGCCTCTCCAGAAGGGCAAGGTCTGCTTGACTTCTCTGCACCACTAATGGCTTTTTAGAAGCAGTCACCTTGGAGGCCAAGCATTTAGGAAACCATCTTCAATGTCAACTTCTCACCCAGTAAAATCTCTGAGGAGGGAAAAAATAATCAAAGTAGGCTTACACACTAACAAGAACAAGGAACACTGAGCAATTTATTGCTGAGGACTTGGAAAGATGGTGGCATCCAACTTTGGGTGAGCGTGGGTGTAAGGAGGAGGATGATTGCTAATTAAATGACCAAAATTGTAAGCGATGGGTTCTTTTGAAATATCTGGGAGCGAGCATCTTGATGTGCTTCCGCTGAGAGCCTTTAAAGGCTATGGAAAATATCATGGCCACAATGAACGATGAACAGACACCAACTGGCTTCCTAGAGATCAGGCATGGATACAAGCAGGAGAAACGGCCCACAGCCAGGTTAGGTAGCAAGAAGGAAGGAGGAAGAGGAATGGGAAGAAGGGGAGGTGGACGGAGCAGTGGGTTTAAGGGCTGGTACTGCATGCCAGCAGGAGCAGCAGCAGCAGCAGCAGCGGCTCACACTTCCTCCCGACAGGCCCACAAGGCCACTGCTGCTACTCCCACTACAGAGATGAAAGAACTCTGCACTTAGGCAGCGTGCCTGAGATCAGTCAGCCAAGGGTGCCCGACCCGAACTCTTGGCCTAAAGATTGGTCTCCTCCTGACTCCTGTCAAGCTACTTACACTAAGGAGTATCTGGACGTTTCCCAACTGTGTAAAAGCATCTCAAGTTGCAAAGTCCTTCACTTTGTATCAACACAGGAAATGATTGTTCTCAAAGTACAACATTTATTTCTGAAATGAGTTTTAGCTAGCAGAGTCAGCCTTAGTCTGCCTTAAATGAACACCATGTGGATTTGTTTTAGTGGAGATTGCTTCCTCCGTATCCCCACTCCAAGCTGCTCTTTCTTTCTTTCCTTCCTTCCTTCCTTCCTTCCTTCCTTCCTTCCTTCCTTCCTTCCTTCCCTCCTCCTCTTCTTCCTCCTTCTCCTCCTCCTTCTTCTTCTTTTCTATTTCTCTCCTCCTCCTCCTCCTCCTCTTCTTCCAGTTTTTGTCCATACTTTGTTGAGACAGGATTTTGCTATGTAGCATAGCATAGCCTTGAACCAGCAATCCACTTGCCTTATCTCTCCAATGTTGTGATGATACCAAGTGCTTAAGGACTCCTTCTTAGAAATGCTCTTAGCTTCTAATCCTTTATTCGGCATCTGTTTTAGTTACTTTTCTATTGCTGGGATAAAACACCATGACCAAGACAACTTAGAGAAGGCTTTTGTTTTCTTTTTTGTTTTGAGCAGTTTCAGAGGGACGAGAGCCTATCATAACAGAGAAACGATGGAGAAACATAGCAGCAAGCAGCAGTCCTGGCAGCTGGAGCAGGAAGCTGATGGTTCACATCTTAACCTATAAGGGCAAAGCAGGGAGCTCACTCAAAATGAGAATTTAGTCTTTAAACTCTCAAAGGCTACCCCCTGCAACACACTTCCACAAGCCTCCCCAAATACCCCCACCAACTGGTAAACAAACAGCCAAATGCCCAAGACTACTGGGCATATGTCAAACCACCACAGAACTCATTCATTGTTTTGGGGAAATATTATTGAGAACCTACTAAGTTCCAGGCACATGCTGATTTTTCAGACTGAGCAGAAGAGATCCCTGCTCTAAAGGGGCTCAGAATCTATATATGAGACTAGTAAGGACTGATCATTCAGAATCTTGTCTCCTAAGTGTCAACACAGATACATGACACAAAGAAAGAAGACGCAATGAAAGCCCTGTTAGAACCAACAGTATTCCAAATAGGGAAAAACTGAGAAAAACGCTCTAAAATCAGGAGTGAGACAAGGGCACCCACTTTCTCCACGTTTATTCAGTAAAGTATGTGAAGTCATAGATAGAAAAATAAGACAAGCTGTAGAAATACAAATAGGAAAGGAAGAAGTCAAATTATCCTGATTTGCAAACAACATAATCCTGTAAACTGGAAAACACACACACACAGGGGGAGGGAGGGAGGGGAGGAGGGAGAGAGGGAAGACAGACAGGAGACACAGAGACACAAAGACTTGAAGACACAGAGAAATCGAGGTTAATTAAGAAGGTATTACTTAAAGGAAGAAATTAAAACTCAAGGAAAGTTTTATGAAATGTTCCACATCCTTAGCCTCAGGGAAATGGAAAATAAGACCCAGAGAGTCTGGGCATTGTAGGATACATCTTTAATCCCAGCACTCAGAAGGCAGAGGCTGGTGAATCACTGTGGGTACAGGGTCAGCCTTATCTACATAATGAGTTCTAGGCCACCCACCGGTGCATAATGAGACCTTGTCTCCAAAACAAAAGTAGAGACTTTATCTCCTTCCAGTCTTAATGGGTAGCATTAAGAAGGCAACAACTGCTGATTCGGATGTGGAGAAAAGGGAGCCTTATTTATTGCTGGTGGGGATGCGAACCGGTGAACTGCTGGAGGCACTATGGAAATCAGAAGGAGGTTCCTCGAAAAACTAAAAGTAGAGCTAACTAATCCAAACATAGCTAGCTGTCCTGGATGTTTATCCAAAGAATTTAAGTCAGCATACCACAGAGATGCTTGCAAAGTCATATTTGTTGCTGCTTTATTTGCGATAACCATGATATGAAACCAGGCTAGATGTTTAGACTCACCAAATGAATGAAGAAAATGTGATATATACACACACGATAGAATTATGTCTAGCTGTTAAAAAAAAATGTAAGCAAATGAATGGAACTGGAGATTGTTATGTTAATCAAAGTTAGTCAGACTGGGGAAGACGAATATCACAGTTCAGAGTTTAGATTTAAACGCATGTAGATGTGCACGTTTGTAAGCAGGAAGGGACTGTGGGGAGTTGGGAGCAAGAGAAGAGGGAAAAGGCAGGCTACTGCAATTCATGTGACACAAAGCTGAAGGGGGACTACTTGTAGAGAGTGAGGGGATCTGCAAGGGAGAGTGGGGGTAGGGGGGTCAAATCAAAAAAGAATAAGCAAACATTCTCAAGCTATACAGCCTAAAAAACTGACTAGCCATCTCCAAATGACCAAGTGATTATCAAACTCCCAACCAAGTCACCCACATGCACACAATAAATTAAAAAATTAAAAATATAGCATTATGCTCACAATCCACCGACCGCTTCCTCATTTGATTTCAACCAGTACAGCACACTCCCAAAATAAAACAAAAGAGTCAAACATTTCAGCTTTCCAGAACTGGACTAAAGCCAGTACACTGGGTTTCTGCCGCAGAATAACCAAGACCCTTTCAGTAAGCCTATAAATACACTTCAGCAGATGCTTGAACTCAAGAGGTCTAAGCGGAAAGGCAGCCCACTGGTCCACAGAACTGTGTGCATGGCCAAATTTCCTTACTCCTCCTCTGCAGTAGAAGGCTATGCTTTGGTAACTTTCAAATGATAAGTTAGTCCCCAGAAAATGCTAGAGGGGCACGTGCCCCCATGGAGAAGAGAATGACTCCTGTCCTAGATACACAAGGTTCTAAGGGATATGAGCAAAGAGAACCACCGTACACTCTCTAAGCTCCTGCCTAGCAACTCCTCTGTGTTGACCTCTCAGGATGCCAAATTACAAATCAGGGATGCCAATCCCTACTACCCTAGTGTTAGAGCAGGCATGATGCCATTTCCACATACTTTCTGAAGTAAACTATGTTCATTCAAACTGAAAAGGGGAAAGAGCCAGCAACTCCCTTTAGGAGGCAGAAGAGCACAAAGGGACCCTAGAGCAAGGGTAACAAACAACAGGGACAATTAAAATAAACTAGGACTTGCCCCATTCTGTCCTCTGTTGAAAATAGAATGACTATTTGGGTATTTAATCTACGGCCACTGAACAAACAGATGATACCTACAAAGAGCATGTGGTAGTTTGAATAAAATGGCTGCCATAGGCCCATAGGGAGTAGCACTATTAGGAGGTGTGACCTTGCTAGAGAGAGTGTGGCCTTGTTGGAGGAAGTATGTCACTGCAGGGGTGGGCTTTGGGGGTATCAAAAGCTCAAGATAGTTCTTTTCCTGCTATCTGCGGATTAAGATGTAGAAATCTCAGCTCCTTCTCCATTACCTTGTCTGCCTGCACAGTGACATGCTTCCCCGCCATGATGATAACAGACTAAACGACTGGACCTGGCTTGCCTTTTGAAACCTTAAACACCCTCCAATGATATTCTTTCTCCAACAAGGCCACGCATCCTAATCCTTCAGCATTCACATATATGAGCCTATAGGGGCCACTCTTAGTCAAACCACCACATAGTCCATCCTTATTACTTCATTAAACCTCCTGACCTAACGACCGTGAAGTCATACCATCCGAAGCTGATAAAATGCGTGATTGGAGATGATACTCGGTGACTCCTCAAGGTTATTGTCAATTGGGAGAAAGCTCCACCAAGTTTTTTCTCTTTAGAGTCGTGGAGTTTCAGAGAATTTCAAAGTTTCCTGTCAGCGATGTTGGCTTTAAACCAGGGTTCTGGTGTTGGCCCTACCCTCTGAGCTGTCTGTCATGAGCAGGCACTCTCACAGCCTTGAGTACTTCATTGCCATTTATTTAGTTTTGATTTGAACTGGCTTAGAACTCACTATGTAGCCCAGGCTAGCCTCAGGCTGACAATCCTCCTGCCTCAGCTTCCTAAGTGCTGAGTCTATAGGCACAAACCCCACAGCTAGCCTCCAGTGACTCATTCTTAAATGTATTTAATACCTTTCTTCTGTGTTAAGTCAGTCAGAATTTGAACTGTTTCTCCAGTGAGCTGATGGAAGTCATTTGTTTTCATCAATTAGCTTATCAAAATTTGAGGAAACCTTTCACTATTTCTAACTAATAAGTATCTCTTACTATAAATGAATAAATACACATTCTTTCTGTTACTTAATGGATTTGATAGTATCTAAAAATTTTGCATGTGTCCATGTGTGAGTGCATGCATGCATGTGTGTGGGTGTACATGTGTGTATGTTGCAGCACTCATGCTATGGTGTGCTTGGTGGAGATCAGAAGACAAAGTTTAGGAGTCAGTTCTTTCCATTGCGTAGGTTCCTGGGGATTGAACTCATGTCCTCAGGCTTGAGAATTTATTCTTACCAAAGAGTAAATTGTCTTGCCAGCCTTCTCTCAGCATTTTTACTTTATCACTTCTGTTTCACGCTTCCAGCTATAGATGACAATGACGAAATGAAGACAAATTTCCCTTTACTTGTTCAAAATGTTCAAAGATGATGACAAAAAAAGAAAAAAGAAAGAGAGAGAGAGAGAGAGAGAGAGAGAGAGAGAGAGAAGGAAAACAGAATCATTCCCCAAAGTTTGAGTATCTAGCACTTTTCATGTGTTCTATTGATATATTCCAAAAGACTCTTCAAGTTTCAGTTGAGACTACATTTTGTTATTATTATTATTATTAGTCTCTCATACACTACATCCCTACCACAGCTTTCCCTCCTTGCTCTCCTCCAAGTCCCTCTACCATGCTTCCCTCAGATCTACTCCTCTAGTTCTCTTCAGATAAAGAGCAGGCCTCCCAAGGATATCAACTAAACATGGAATAACAAGTTACAAGACTAGGTACTTCCCCTTGTATTAAGGCTGGACAGGGCAACCTAGTAAGAGGAAACATGTCCCCAAAGGAGGCAGGAAGCAGGGACAGTCCCTGTTCCCACTGCTAGGACTCTCACAAGAGCACCAGTGTACACAACCATAACATATACTCAGGAGACCTAACTTAGACTCACACAGGCTCCCTGACAGTCATGTCAGTCTATATAAGACAAAGTGAGTTGACTCTGGGTTTTCTTGTGGTGTCCTTGACCCCTCTGGCTCCTACAATCTGTCCCCTGCCTCTTCTGCAGGCTTCCTGAAGCTCTGCCTAATGCTTGGCTGTGGGTCTCTGCATCTGTTTCCATCAGTTGCTGGATGAACCCTCTCTGGTGAGAATTATGCTAAGTTCTGGGTCTAAGAGCATTATAGAATATCATTAGGGATCATTTCATTGACTCTGTGTGTGTGTGTGTCTGTGTGTGTGTGTGTGCAGGTCATGTATTATTCTATCCTAGGTCGGAGCTATCTGGCCTCTGGTTCCTGGCCCTCCAGGCAGCATCAAGGGTGAGCTTCCTCTTTCTGTGTAGGGCTCAAGTTGGACCAGTCATTGGTTGGCCACTCCCATAAAATCTGTGTCACCTTTACCCCACCATACCTTGTAAGTATGACAGTCATAAGTTAAAGGTTTGTGGCTGGGTTAGAGTCTGAATCCCTCCACTTGCCTGGCTATAGGAGAGTTTCTATCCCCTTTTACTAGGAGTCTTTGCTAAAGTCCTCCATTAATTGCCAAGAAATATGAAAGACTAGTTCTGGAAAGCTACATAAAACAAAGTCTTCAAGGAAAACCAGAGTTTAACACATTAAACTAAACACCAAGTGAAGAAAAATAATAAAGTCGCCAAACATCAAAACACCAAAAACAGAAACAAACAAACAAAGAAAACAAGCATGAAAAAGCAACTATCCATTTCTTCTCTCCCATGAGGACAGATAGCTGTTGGTCAACTGAGGCCCCAGCAAGTCATCCTTTCTAAGTGATTCCTACCTGTAAACATCACCAGTCCTGTTACCACACTCATCACACGAATGCTGGGACACCATCTTGGAAAACTGAAACCCTTCAGCACCCCACAACAGAGGATACATCTGCCATCTCCCCACAAGGGCACAAAGAGATGATCCTTGCTCGTTTTCAGACAAACAGACTCTGTGTGTGTGTGTGTGTGTGTGTGTGTGTGAGAGAGAGAGAGAGAGAGAGAGAGAGAGAGAGAGAGAGAGAGAGAGAGGGA
>NW_021620795.1:4891616-4901957 GCF_004785775.1 Grammomys surdaster
GAAGAAGAAGAAGAAGAAGAAGAAGAAGAAGAAGAAGAAGATACAGATATGCAGTATGTGCATACCCATGAGGGTTACATGTGTGATAAGTGTGCAAGTTCCGTTAACTGGCTCTATCTTCCCTGGAAACCATAAACAAATATAATTAACTGAAAGAATGTTTTGAAGCTGACATATCCATCTTTTCCTCCTACTGATGATTAAAGACATAAATGAAGTGTATGTTCTTCATTGTAGAGTCACTAAAACATACATTCCAAGTGAAGACTCTCATTATAAAATTATTCTGTAACTTGGTTTTCAAAATGATATTCTTAAAATAACAATTCCACCTACTCATGCCACTGGGGAATTTACTGTTGGTAAAGCATTTATAAGCATGATTCTGCTTTCAACAAACTCACATTCTGAGAAGAGCAGGATGCAAATATTCTCCATACCAAGTAGTAAGTGACAGACAAAGAACAGATCTGACAAAGTGCTGTGCAGCTCCAGAGAAACACTAGAAACTTCCAAAGAGGGTGTACTAGAGGCACTTAATGCAATACCAATCATCCAAATCAAGACCAAAACAAAACTAATGCAGTCCTAAGAACCTGAAAAGGGCTTGAGGAGCCTAGATGAAAAGGAGGGAGACAGAGCCCCTGCCTTCTGCCTCTTCTGCATGGGATTTTTACACAAAAATCGATGTCGTATTTATTCCGTGTAATTGTGCTTCACTAATCAGAGACCTGTTCTAGCATCCTCTGGATTATCTTGTTTCCCTGCCTCATTGACTTTCCGCTTCCACACCCTGGCAGCCTGTTCCCCTACATTATCACAGAGTAAATTTTAACTGAATTTGCAATTTGAAATCATTGATTTTTTTTTCAAGTTTAAACAAACAGAAGTAATTGCCAGATATTTCATGAGAAAAACCTTCTGGAAGGGAGGGTTTTGTGAAATCCCTTCCTGAAAGAAGAAACGCCACAGTGGGAAAGGGAAATTTTTAAATGAGTCCAAAACCTAAGCACCATAAAGAAGGGTACAGAGAATTCTCCCAAAGCTGGAGCAATTGAGAGAACTTTGTAGAATCGGTAAGAAGAGCACCGTTTGTTTGTTTGTTTGTTTGTTTGTTTGTTTCAGCACCACAGAGGACTTCATGAATGCTAAGAAAATGTTCTGCCACTAAAATAGTCCCCAACCCTCGTGTGGTGTGTGTGTGCCTGTGTGTGTGTGTGTGTGTACATTGCAGGGGGGTGATATATGCATATCAAATGAATGTGTAAAGGTCAGAGGACAATCTCTGTGCCAGTCTATGTCTTCCACCTGGTTGGAGACAGAGTCTCCTGTTGTTTGAAGCTACGTATATCAGACTAGCTGGCCACAAGCTTCTAGGAGTTCTCCTGTGCCCTCTTGCTGCCTCATACAGGAGCTGTAGGATTACAGAAGGGCACTGAGGGCCTGAGCTTTGCTCCTCCCATTTCCACAGTAGGTGTTTTACCCACTGGGACATCTCCCCAGCCGTCCCTTTCTATTTGCAATGCTTCACAGCATTAAGCAGGCTTGCCAGATCTGCTGAGAGACGTGAAGGAAAGGAGCCGAGTAGATTAGAGCCCTGCACCTCTGTAAGCCCCTGGGTGTGTTGCCCTGTATAAAAAGGCTGAGATTTTGCTTCTTTCCACGTCTGTGTCAGTGCGATGGAGCATTCACACCCAGCAGTGGAGCTGAGTGTAAATGTGTAAGGAGGTGGCGTTAAATCAGGGCTCACAACTGTACCTCTGATGCCACTCACCTGTGTTGCATTCTGTTTACATTTCAGTTTGAGCCAGGGCCCCACCAAGTTGTACAGGTAGCCTTTAACTCACTCTGTAGCCCAGGCTGACCTTGAACTTGTAATTCTTCTACCTCAGCTATCCTGAGAATCTGAAATTATGGTCTTCATTGACAGATATGGCAGGCACTGAACATTTCTCTTTTAATAATTTATTATTTATAATTATGTGCATGGGGGGGCATGTATACCTAAGTGCAGTTGCCCTAAAGCCCAAAAAGGGTGTCATATCCCTTTGAAGCTAGAGTGTCGAGTGGCCATGAGCTACCCAGTACGGGTGCTAGGAACCAAACTTGGGTCCTCTGCAAAACAGCGCTTGTTGTTAACTGGATATGGTGACACATATCTATAGGCATTTATGAGCTAGAAGCCAAACTGGTCTACATAGTGAGTTCAGGCCATCCAAAACTATGTAGTGCGACCTGTGGCACAAAACAAAAACTAAACAAAAAAGAAACAAAGCACTGCCTGCTCCCAATGACTATGTCATTTCTCCATACCAGAAAGGGAACTTTCCCACAGAATCCTTTGCATAGATATTCCCCTGTCGTGCTTGGCAGTAACTTCTTTAGTTCTTTAAAGGGAGAGGCTATAAGGATAGGAGCAAAGAATCCTACTTTGAAGAGTCTATAAGATTTTGATGGATAAAAAGGGAATGCCTCACTTTGACAGGGTAGATGGTCACCAAGGTCTGCAATATGGGAAAGTACCAATGGACGTGAGACACTAGAGCTGGTACAATGGGCAAGAGCAGAGCAAGACCCCGGAAGCCACCTCTGACAGCCTGCACAGTGGGCAAAGTCCAATGGCAGCTCTGGAGGGCAGCAGAGAATTCCAATAGCCTGGAAGTGGATTCTAGAGGCATGAGAAAGGGGAGGGGAGGAAGGAGGGTGGGAGCAGAGGAAGCTGCCAGGAAGCAGAATCTGACATGGATTCCAAAGGCAGAAGACCATGAGTTGGCTCTCAAAGCCAGAGACTCACCACTGCCACAGCCCCCCACAGCCCCCAGTTCCTCTTCCCTCAGATGAGAAAGGAAGAGAACTCTAAATAGCTTAATCTCCCACAAGCACCGTGTAAGCCATACTAATAGTGCCCAAACTTCACTAGCTCCTGGCCACTCAGGCTTACAAGTCAGTGTTGAGCAGCCCTCTAGTCTGAGTCACAAACACAGTGATGTTTTACTGAGGTCTCTAATTGGTGTCAGCTTTCTTAGGTGGCCCTGGGACTGAGTTTCCACATTCTAACACACACCACAGGAATGTTGACAGCCATGACTAGGTACTGGCCACCTGTATCCCCAGGATGACACCTCTCTGGGTGACAGAGTCTATGAATTCTGCACTGCAACCAATTCTATACACCCTTCTCCATACCTTTCTCTCCTCTGTCCCACCCTGTGCTGCCCTGAGAGGGCATTGCCTGTGCTGACCCAAGGCACACTCTTGCTCAGTATGTCCTGCAGGCCTCTCCAGAGAACTCAGACTCACATAGGTCTAGCTACCATGACAGCTCAAGAGACACACAAGGTATGAGACAGAGGTGACCCTTGTGAGTCCTCAGATACAACCTAGATGGTCAGACACTAACTATGAGCCTAAGTTATCCACTGACCACATAAGCTGGGCACAGAAGGAGTACGCATGAGATGGCCCTGCCTTGGACTGCAGAGCAAATGTGAACTTGTTACCTTTATGTTGGAATCACTTGCAGACAGTCATGGATAGGACAGCCTCTCAGCCATCCTGATGTCACAGCAAACTACCATAGGCTCTGTGGTTAGTAAACAACAGAACAGTGTTCTTATGTCCAAGTTACAGGTCTGACATCAAAGCATTAGAAGATTGGGTGTCAGGTGAGGCCTACCTCCTTCACAGATGACACATGTGTCCTAATGATAGAAAAGGTCACCTAACTCTCCTCATGTATCAAGGCACTAACCATTTCCCAAATGCCTTGTCTTGTAATCTCATCCCTTTAAAGATTATATCTAGTTTGTAAGTCTGGAGAGGTCACAAATATTAGGAAGCCAGGGAACGAATGAGAGGATTAGCTGAACAACTAAACTCAGGCATGCCGTGAGCCACAACATCTTCTGGAGCCATAGTCATTCTTGTTCCTTCTAAATGTGCTAATAGATTTTTAGGCCAAATCACCTTTCCCGGGCTGGGCTCGCACTATGAGCCACCCACTCGGCACCCTGACATGCAGCTCGTAAACTTCCTGGAGAGTAAACAAGCTCTTCGTCAGTGAATCGCAAAGCTGAAATTACCAAAGCTATTTTGCTTGTAAACTCCGGGAACCCGAGGGACCCAGATGGATGGTTGGTAACTGATATTTATAAACAATCTCCTCCACAGCTGGGGGAACCTGGCTGGAACAGCATGAGTCACTGACTGCCGGGAGTTCTCACTTCCGGCCTCCCTGTATATCCTCTCAGCAGCAAGAGCCCTTAGTCTTCAGCTGCTGGACAGCCTGAATGCCTAGGATGGGATGTGGACTGAGCCATTAGCCACTCTGCCCTGTTGCACTTCGGATCACCCAGATTCTGTGAATAGTTGTCAAGATCTTCCTTCACAGGAACACCCTGCACCAGATTCTTTAGCGTTCTCGGAGATCTAGCATGGAGCAGAGAGGCGGCTCTGCTCCAAGGCCTCAGAAATAGCACAGAGTGAAATCTGCCAGCTTGCAGCTTCAAGAAAGCAGCTCACCTTTTGTGAGAGAAGCAAGCACAGAGCAAGTGAAAATCTCTAATGCTCCTATTCATCTGGCGTGTTATTTCCCTCGGAGATGAAATGGCTATTCTCCAGGCTGCAACTAATGATCATCTTGACCTCTGCTGCTCAAACTTATGAGCAATTAACCATGTCAGGTCATCAGCTCTGAAGGACTTTGCAGCAGGGAACATGGGCACACTGGAAACTCTGGAGCTGTGGCCCTGTATGGCATCACCACTTGTTTGCTATTTGAAAAGCCCCTACTCCTCGAGGCCTCAATTTCTCGGGCCCTGGGAAGGCACAAAGGACAATTCATCTCTACAAGGTCTAAGATGCATGAACATAAAGACAGCAGACAGATGTGAAGCTGTTGCTGGGGCCAGAGACTGGTTACCTGCCTGGCTTTCAGGAACATCTGTTAACCACAACCTCCCAAATCCTTGCCCCCCCTCATCTGAATTTTTAAACTCTCAACAGCAAACATTTATCAGTCCTTTTGCAATTACTGTGTAGGATGGGGCTGGATAGTAGAGGTGATATTCCAGGGTAGCACCTGAAGACTGATCTCAAGGCCAAGGGTTGGGAACAGTACTCATAGAGGCTGCATTTGGGCTCCTCTAACATTTAAAAATAGAAAGAGCAACAGACAGAGTAGGGAGTAGCTATTTGCATGCTTTAAAGGATTCTTGGTAAGGACAAGACTCAGCTCAGCACCATACACCTAAACTCTTATTTCTGGGCAGATTGTGGAAACATCTGTTGATGGCAGGCATCTCTGTGAGCTAATTACGGTGATAGGCGCTTTCAGTTCATTATCTCTACAGTCCCTTTTAATTGCCCCATAAACAGAGGCCTGCCCAAGTCACATGACCAACCTACACCCACCAAAGTAATAAATGTAGACAGGATCTCAACCAGGTTGCTTGGCCTGCTGGGTTCCTGTTCTTCCTAGGATTCCCCCATTGCTCCACTGGGACAAGGAGAGTCGATTTGAATTCATGAATATGTAGGACTCTTATTTGGAGAAAAAGAAATCTCCTTAAAATTAGGAATAATGTAATTGAAAGGGAATGAGGTTCCAATAAGACCAATGTAACCTTTGCACATCAATCCTTAGAAACCTCATATCCTGAAAGCAGACTTGCTGGTGTTACTGTTGGACCATGCTGGCCTTGACCCTGGGGTACTCTCATGTTCTTACAACCTCACTCAAGGAGAAGGAGGGGACTTGCCCCATTACATGTCACTAAGGCAAGCTCTGCATGCCAAGACTAACTTCAGGCCCAACACAATGCTTCTCCATGCCCAGTGGAGGACAACCTTACAGTGTCGGTTCTCTCTGTTCAGTTTTTCAGAGACCAAACTCAGGTCCCCTTGACCTTCTAAGCCTGGCTCTTCACAGCCACCCTTGTAGCCAACCATGAATAACCAGCTTTAGGAAAGCAGAGTGCTATGCAGGATTACTAGAGAGAATTAGTAAAGGCAGCTGACTTGCCTGGGAGGGACCCTTTGAACTCTTTCGCATTCTGTGTAATCTTGAACTTAGAGGCGATGTCCAGAGTTCCTACAGCTACTTTAAGCCAAGACTTGACCTTGTAGATTAAAGTACTCCAGAAAAATGATGGAAGAGAAGACAAGATGAAGTACCAGTTCCCAGTTTCCCCCTGTATCAACCTCACACTGCCAACCTTTGGACACTAAGAGAAAGCTTGTTCAAACCTTATTCTTTGGTGTTTCCTCTAAATAAAGCCAAACCCAAATCTAGGTAATAGTAGTTTCTTAGATTACCAAATTTAGTAGTAGACTATTAGCTACCTATGTGAAATCCACATGGTCAAACCTAAGCAGCAAGGAGGCTGAGCAGATGACCCCATAGGCAAAGTGCTTGTTACATAGGCATAAAGACTTAAATTCAGGTCTCTTGTACATACAAAGCCAGGCATGGTGCTGTGTGCCTGCAATCTCAGAACCAAGAGATAAATATAAAAGGACCCTAAGGGCTCACTGGCTAGCCAGTCTAGGCCACTGACAAGCGTCAAGTTCAGTGAGAGACTCCATCTCAAAAAACTAAGTGGAAAATGAAAGACAAAGGTACCTCATGTCAACTTCTGAGCTTCATGTGTGAGCCTGGGCACCCTCCTTCACACATACAGAGACACACGTACATACATGAATATACTACACACATTCACAAAATGAGAAAAATACCCAAAACCTAAGCAGCCATTCAAGGATATTATATGATCTGCTGAGATAGCTCTGTGGTTAAGGGCACTTGCAGCTTAGCCTCAGGGTCTGAATCCCATTCCCAAGACATGACACATGACAGAAGAGAACTAATCACAAAAAGTTGTCCTCAAACTTCTGGGTTCCATACATGCCAAGTGTGTGCCTACACACATGCACAGATACACATAAGTATATAGAGTTATCTATTATATAAATTCATAATAATAGTATGTGAAGCTGGGCATGATGGTACATACTTGTAATCCCAGCCCTCAGGAGACTAAGACAGTGGGATCGTAAGTTCAAAGTTACATAGCCTAGACTAAGTAACAAGATTCAGTCTCAAAAGTAAAAGTGATTTTGTGAAACATATCCACAATATATTAGTATTTGATAATGATATTCTTAAACTAAGTTTAAGTATGATCTCCATTTTGCAAAAACTGAAAAATATTTAGGCATTTTAAAAAAGACCTAGAGTTATACATCAAAACATATTAGCAGTTATCTATGAGTGGTTAGACTGCCTAGCCTGCTCTTTATACAACGTATCTTATTAATTTCAACAAGTATTGGACATATGACCTGAGAAAGATGCTAAGTCTCCCTGGACAACCTATTGACTTCCAGTTGATCAAAAAAACTAGCTCTAGGAGGGGTATTTACTCTTAGTTCACCAAAGAATCATGAACTGAATCACAATTCTGCTCAACAAACATTCCCTGAGAGGCCGGAAGGGTTAAATACAAAGGCACATTATTTTTCAGTGGCCATATGTGTCTCAAGCAAGGAGGAAGCCTGCAGAGATGCTTCCAAATGTTCAAAGGACAAGTTTCCAGGTCTGCAGCTGTGCTTTATTAGGGGGCTGTAGTCAGTACCTAGAAGAATTTGGCAGAACTTACTTGAGAAAATACTAACGTGCAACAAGAGCAGATTTACTCTATTTGCTCTTTGGAACACAGATACCAAGCAGTCTAACAGAAGGGTTCCAGAGCTTTCTGTGGGCTTCTTGTTTACTTGTTATTTAGTTATCTGTGTGTGTGTGTGAGTGTGTGTATGTGAGAGAGAGAGACAGAGACAGACACAGAGACACAGAGACATATAGAGATAGAGAGAGAGATAGGCAGGCAAGCAGGCAGGCAGAGAGATGTATGCCATCTGTGGAGGTCAGAGGACAGCTTGCAAGAGTCATTCCTTCCTTCCACCATACAGGTCCTAGAGTTCAACTCAGATTACTAAACTTAACAGCAAGTGCCTTCGCATTCTGAGCCATCAACTGGCCCTCTGTGGGCCTTTTGAAACTTACTAGGCATCTTCCATTTTCCTGAGATGAGGCAATGAATGGCTCTCTCCTTGACAGGGAGAACCATGTGAAAAGTATGCCACCTGGGCTTGGCCATCATTAACAGCATCTCCTCGGAGGCTTCTAGAACAAGCCTCCTGTTCCCAAAGATTATGAGTCTTACTTTAATATCTCTTCTTTTTTCCCAAATAGCAGCAGTGAGCTGGCAGCAGGAATACGTCAGCGGCCTCTCTCTACCATGGTAGGATCTTTTTTTTTTTCTTTCAGTCACATGGAAGTCAACAAGAAAAAAAAAATGGTTGGGGTTTCAAACAGCTTTGTGCTCCCATCTGGAGTCCAAAAAAGGCTCATTTAACTTAACACAGCCACATTTTTCAAACACCTGGTTCTTCATTGGCATTCTGTTAAAGAAAAAAAGGGGAAAAAAGCAGTTCTTGCAAAACAAGAATAAATTCTCAGTTATTGTTTAACTGCTCAGCAGTGTGTGTGGCGAAAGAGCCTCACTTTCTGTATGTCCAAACCCTTTAGGTACAGACATTGAAGAATTAATAGCACCACCATGACTGTCTCCACTACCCTCTGCAGAGCACTCTGCGAAGGTACACGCTGGTTAATTTACATTCCACAGCAACTCAGTGAGTCAGTTTCCAAACAGAAAAGTTCAGAGATGTTAAGCCACTGGCCCCATTATCATGGGTGGTAGGCAGCATAGATAGGATTCCTGTCTTGATTCACTGGTTCTCTCTATCTGCCACACTTGTTCTTTTCTTTTACGTTTTCTTTCCTATGAAGATAGATAGATAGATAGATAGATAGATAGATAGATAGATAGATAGATGCATAGATATATAGAAACATACATGATACATAGATAGATACATGGATGGATAGATAGATAGATATACAGATATAGATACACATACATACATTTACTTTAACTTGCTTTTGTTTCTTTGCAGAGGATATACAAGGTCTTGCCATATAAGCCAGATTTGCCTTCAACTATGTAGCCCAAACTGGACTTGAACTCATGATCCTCCTGCCTTGCCTTCCTAAGAACAGGGACTACAGGTGTGGCCCACCATGCCTGGCCTCTTTAACATGTACACTTCAGTGGTATTGAGCATATACAGCATTGTGTAACATCACTACTATCTATTTCCCAAACTAGGAGGGGGGAGTTGGTTTTTTTGGTTATTTCTAAGATAGGGTTGCACTCTACATCCCATGACCTGTCACCCATGAATGCTGGAATCACAGGCATGAATGTCTGAGGTTCTGAAATATTTTATCAAGCAAAGCAAGCTGTGTAGTAAGCAATGGCTCCTCTTTCCCTCTCCCTGAGCCCCTTGTTCTGCTCTGTTTTTGTAATTGTGCCTATTCTAGGTACCCCATTCAATAACATCCATGCTACGCCTATCTTTTTGTGTGAGTCACTTAGCATGCTGCCTTCATGTTCATTCATGAAGTAGCACGGATTAAACATCTTTCCTCTTTTATGCTGAATAATTGTCTATCACATGTGTATACCATATTTAGTTTATCCATTCAGTTGGTAGACACTTGGATTATTTTCACCTCTGGGCACCATGAATAACGCTTCAATGGACCCTGGTATATGAGTAATTATTTGGTTCTTTGTTTTAAATCCTCTAGGGTATATGACTAGAAATGAAATTACCATGTCATGTGGTTATTCTGCATTGAATCCTTCAGAGACCTAGATTTACTCCACATAGGAATTGAGTTTTGTGTGTTTGTGATAAGACAGTACTATGTAGGAGGCTGGCCACAAACTCACTATCCCCCTGCCTCTGCCTCTCAAATATTAGTGTTACAGATATATATACCTCATGCCTGAGGTACAATCATTTTCCTCACTGCTGTAATAAAATACATGACAAAGCAATTTCAAAAAAGAAAGGTTTACTGTGACTCACAGATTGAGGGTACAGTCCATTGTGGCAGAGTAAGCCTGGCATAAAGAACATGAGGTAGCTGGTCACAGTGTGTCCATAGTCAGGAAGTAGAGAGAGAAAATTCTAGTCCTCGACTCTTTATTTAATCCAAGCCCCCAGGCCATGGGATTGTGCTACCCACATTTAAGGTGGGTATTCTCATCTTAATCCAACCTTACAGATTTACCTTGAGATTTGTTCCTAAGTCCCATCAAGTTGATGTTCATCATACCTGATTATGATCCCAATGTATATATTAAACATACACACACATGAGAAAGAGAGAGAGAGAGAGAGAGAGAGAGAGAGAGAGAGAGAGAGAGA
>NW_021620795.1:4901967-4910192 GCF_004785775.1 Grammomys surdaster
AGAGAGAGAGAGAGAGAGAGAGAGAGAGAGAGAGAGAGAGAGAGAATTAGGTTTAGATCCAGCTCCATCATAACTCAAATGATGAGCAAATCCTCTCACTGCATTTGGCTTCTTTGTAAAATGGCAGCAACAAAATCCTGTTGAGTATCTGAAGCCTTGAGTCAAATGCCCACATACTTGTCTAGAATAGGCTGCGGACAAATGGAAACTTTGCATTTTCTCAACACAGAGAAAAGAGAAACTTGGTTTTTGACACATAAAAGAGAATGCCTCTTTATGTCCAACTCATCAGTGACAAGGAAAATCAAAGCCATATCAGGACAAGTCTGGGAATTTGAGCTATCTCTGGGATAGCAAGATGCATATAGCCTCTTGGTTTCTGTCCAGAATCAGCATGCTTACCTGCCATGGTTAGCTTCTCCTGTGCCCATAGGGCCATAAATCAATCAACCCAAGCCTTTAATAAAGCAGCCTGACTGCATGTGACTCAGAGCACTAAACAACTAAATCCAATTTACCTGAATGACAGAGACCGGAGACTGTGGCATCCCCATAGAAAAGAAAGAACACCCTTTACTGCAAAGATCT
Source organism: Grammomys surdaster (assembly GCF_004785775.1). Lineage (NCBI taxonomy): Eukaryota > Metazoa > Chordata > Mammalia > Rodentia > Muridae > Grammomys > Grammomys surdaster. The sequence continues at coordinate 4,902,556 of NW_021620795.1, forward strand.
TAAAAAATATTATCTGTGGGTCCACCTTGGATGGAGTTCATGAGACTGCTATAGTCTGGAAAAACACTTGTAGACTCCATGTGACCAAGGGTTATTTTCTTATCCCTCATCTCTCTCAGTCTCAAACAAAAAAACAGGGTTTCTCTCTACTCAGAGCCTATTGCCCTTAAGAGATGGTCAGCCGTGTCTAAGAGCTGTGATAACTCACACCCAGAGGACAGCTTAAGAAACACAGCTTGACAAAATGAATGACTCTTTTCATCAATTTTGCTTTGGGCTCATTTGCATATAATGGCTTTTTATTCCCTGTAGTGACTATCATGGCACTCAGCACCATCAATTGCTGTCAAGGTCAGTTTCCTTTCACCTTCCTAAGAGATCACCATATATGGTTCTCTTTTTCAGTAAGGAACAAAGACCTACTAAGAGAGAAAAAGTATGGTGAGGTGATGAAATAGAGCCCCACCCGTGAGGAATGGCAGCCAGAGAGAACAAACATTTTGACCTGTTCGTTTGTTCTTTGTTTTCCAAGACTGTTCTCTGAGTAGCCCTGGCCTCTCCTGGAACTCACTCTGTAGACCACACTTGCCTTGAACTCACAGATCTGCCTGCCTCTGTCTCCCAAGTACTGGGATTAAAGGCACTCACCACCACTGCCCAGCAGAAAACAAACACTTTCAAAGAGCTCAGTTCTCACCTGAAGAGTTGAATCTTAAGGGTTGGTCACTATTTCCATTTGAGTGGCGCTACTCAGACACTTGGATATACTTGAGTCTCCTTCTCCAACAACGACCCAGAAAAGGAGGATAGCTGTTGCTGGAGGGTGGATCCCTGTGTTTGGGATCCCATAACAAGGTTCAGTGCGTCATGTTTTGTCTTTTCCTCTTTCCACTAAGTCTAAAGATGCACATTTGACATTTAGAGCCTGTGAATACAACTTCAACCTCCATCTGTAAGCAGAAAATAGTTCATTAAATAAATGTCTCTTGGTAGTACATCTTGAACATCAAGTCTGGCGTTTGATTTAGCCTGAAAGTTTTTTAAGATGATAATGATCTGGTTCCTGAGCACCACCATTATGTTAATCCAAATTCCTTTAGGAGAATGACAGAATCTGTTGATGCATGGTCGAGGGCCCCCATTCCTGAATGTCTGGTGCATGCTGGTGATCACCCTGCCCTGTTTCTAATCTTCTGAGCTGTTCCCTCATTAAACAGGTAAAGCTTGCCCTGTCTTCGCTTGACTAGAAACTGCATGCACAAAGTTTATATTTTAGGAAGGGCAATGAGCACCCATAAAGGTGACTGCCAGGCTGACTGGAGAAGAGACAAAACTGTCTGTGTCTGCTCAGACATTGTTAAAGGAAGACCACTCCTGTGCTAAGGCCATGGGCCAGTTAGTAACTAAGCAGAAACAGAGTGGGCCCTTAATAGAACCTCCATCAAAGTTCCCTACTCAAATACACTTTTTAAGAATAATGGCTAAGTAAACAAGTTTAGAGGAAATTATTATATCTTTAGGTGGGCCTAGAGGCAGGTATGGGCTAGTAACCACAGATATTTGGAAAGTGGAGGCAGGAAGAATGCAAGTTCAAGGCCTGCCTGGACAAATGTTTGTGTCTCTTTATCTGGTATGGTGACTTGGTCAGAAATCAGTACTAGGAGTGGGGTTGTTGCTGGAATGTACCTGACCACGTTGTTTGGAAGGAAGGCCTGTAGAAGGAAGTATTTAGAACTTAGAGCTGGAAAAGTCATTGAGTGCTCATATAGAAAACAGAGAAGAAGGAGAAAGGGGGATGGGGATAAAAGAAGAAAGGAAATAAGGAAGGGCAGACTGATGGATGGAAGGAAGGAAGGAAGAAAGGGAGGGAGGAAGGGAGGGAGGGAGGAAGGAAGGAAGGAAGGAAGGAAGGAAGGAAGGAAGGAAGGAAGGAAAGAAAGATAACATTTGGTAGGGGAAATGGCATTTTAAGTTTCTCTATTCAGTAATTTTATTCTTTGTGTGTATACAAAAATATTACCTGAAATCTTCATACAGTTCATACATTTATTAACAAATAAAGTTCATTTTAAGTTATATATACTAAAGATGTACCAGGTACCAGTTTGTGGTCTAAGATTAAGTCAAGAATCTACCATGTGTCAGTTAAGAGCCCAAATGTCATGGCTGGTGAAGCATAGCAGACACACTATGTTATAATGGAGACTGAGAGAAAGGGATAAGGGTCAAGAAAGGTCAAGAAAAGCTCTCCTGACGCTTGGAGGAGGATCATCTTGGCTCTGGACTCTGCAGAACAGGCAGAGGAGAAAGCAGAAGGGAATAAAGAAAATGTGAACTTGGAACCTGGAAGCCTCCGCAAGAGGAATATGAGACTGGGCACAGAGGACAATCTTTCTTGGACTTGGCCATTATCATGAAAGTTCTAGAGATTTCGTGATAAGATTGGCCTTCTGATTGCTTCAGAAAGACCATATAAACTCAGTATCTTAACTGGTTAGTCACAAGAGATGCCACAAAATGGTTGAAATAATTTATCTATTGTACACTGTATACACCTTGTATAACCCAATTCAAAGTGCCTTTAATGCATCTAAGTATCCCATGTTCCACCAGCCATCTTCTTAAGGAAGCTTCATCAGCACTTGACCAGTGTGGGTTGGTGGCCTTCTCTTCCCAATCACAAGCTGAGTATCTTGCTCTCCACTCAGTGTTCCTGTCATGAAGGTCTGACTTGAATACAAGCAACAGGATCAACTGACCAAGGACTAAAGCCTCCCAGACTATCAGCCACTCCCTTAGGAATTCCCCACACTCCCAGAAAATTTGCTTTAGTTTAACTTCTATGGCAATGCAATTTTATGGTCCATAGACTTCTATGAGAAAGAAGAAAAAGATAAAGTGAAACCTTTCATAGTAGTGGCTGTAACAGCCCCTATTCATGACGGCATGTACATCCTACAGTATTTATCACAGTCATACAGAGTTGGCATGAATACTGTCCCCACTAGACAGACAAGAAAGTCAAACTTTTGGAAGGTGAAGTGATTGGTCTAAGGTCACATAGCTACTAAGAGTCATGTGTGGGACAGGAATCAAAGCATCTGGAATCCAACAGCTACCTCCTCAACTGCCATGTTACGTGGCTGAAAGAATGTTGAACCCTGAGAAAAGAAAGTAGACCCAGGTATTGAAAGAACAGCAAACATGAACTCAAGCTTGGTTTCAATCTCTTGCAAAATCCCACAAAGTTTACTATAAAGGGATACAAATCTTTTGGGGTAGAGAACACAAAATTCTGGTAGGTGGAAGGCAGGTGACTAGCAGTCTACAGAACGCTGTCTCCTGAGCCAGTGTTAGGAAATGGAGAGCTGAGAATCAAATTCATTTATGTGGAAAACTTTCCTGTGAGAAGCATGTCTAGGAAGTGAATATTCAAACACGTGTATTTCTAGAAAGAGAAATGGAGAAGAGAGAATGCTTCTGTCTATTTTCAATAACTTTTACAAATACCTGAGATAATCAGCTTACAGAGATAAAGGGGGTTGGGGAGTGGCTGATAGTCTGGGAGGCTTCAGTCCTTGGTCAGTTGATCCTGTTATTTGGATTCAAGCCAGATCTTCATGACAGGAACACTGGGCAGAGAGCAAGGCCACTCAGCTTTCTGGGAAGTAGAAAAGAAAAAGGAAGAGAAGGCCACCAGCCCACACTGATCAGGCTCCAATGAAGCTTCCTCAAGAAGATTGCTGGTAGAACATGAGGTACTTAGAATCTAGCAGTAAAGGCAGATTGAAATGGCTTATACAAAGTGTGGCTGGCCAACAGGTGCTGTCCATGAATGATTTGTTCCAGAAATGTGTTTCAGCAAAGTTTCTGTCTGCAATAGATTAGAATTTTTAAAAAGAACTAATCATTCATCACAGATAGTTTTAGAAGCATTGATTCAGACAATGGGTTGAGTCAGAAATAATACACAGAAAAGTCAGGCAAATTTTAAAACAAAAAAAAATGATTATTAACTTGGGGGAAAAAATTGTTCAGGAAAAGGAAAGTAATTATAGTTTTCTACATGACTGAATTCTGAATATCATATAAAATCATAATAATGTAAACATTGACTGTTGATTTAACTAAAATTATGATGAATTATCTTTGAAGGATGTGAAGTAAGCATGTGTGGTAAATCGGGAAAGGCAAGAATCAAATCCTATCTTCCCTGGTGAGAAGCCAATAGATATAGCCAAACAGAGAAGAACCAAGACACAAGAGCACCACCATGTTGTTTCTAGATATAGAAGGACAATTTTTAATCATCCACACAAAAGTGGTTTCTTGTAGAGAAAAGAAAAATAGAAGCAATGTAGATGTGAACAACAAACCTTAAAGAAGTAATTATCTCTGCAGGCTTGCAAACCTAGCAACTGGGAGATGGAGTCAATATGCTCAGAAATTCAAGATCAGCTTTAGCTACATGTCAAGTTTGAAGCCAGCCTGGGCTACATGAGACTCTGACTTAACAAGCAAACAAGAATTAGTTATCTCCTTGAACTGTGTGCTTGGATTTCACTAACAAAGCAAACTCTGAAGCCAGTTGGTGTTGAAGCAAACAATTCTGCGTGTACTTGACTCTGTAGATGTCTCAGTGGGTAAGGACACTTGCTAAGCTAACACGAGGGCCCAAGTCCACATCCCCAGCACACACATAAAAGGATAGACATGGCCACAAATGCTTGTAACCACAGTGCTGCGGGAAGTGGGGACTAGAGGGTTACTAGGACATGCTGGCTACCACCCTAGCTTCAGCAGAGACCCTGTCTCACTAGGGTGGGAGGACATGAAAAAGATACCATGAAAGTAGATGAGAACATGTGTGTGCACATACTATGTAACAGACACACACACATACAGACACACACAAACACACACACATTTTCTAGCCTAAAGAATACTGAAGTCCGTCGCATAGCTCAGCATGTTACTAGTCACCCAGGACTACAATCGATCACCTTTATCTCCCATTATTCTAAAAGAAATCAAAAAATAGAAATTGATAAAGGAAAATGGGTTTCTTTATAACTTGGCTAGGACAGAAGAGAAAAACAAATCCATTTCTTCTTCACCATGTCTATGACAGTCTTACAATTATAGAAAACTATGAAGCAAAGGCCAAAAGGTGGGTTTGTATAAGACAGTTTAGTGGCCCCTTCCTGCAAGAAAGGAGATGGGTCTCAGGCCACAGTCATTGTCCCCATCCTCAGTAGTCTGTCCCCACAGTCTCTGTGCTCAGTATTCTGCCTCTGTTCTCATCACAGAGGCACAAGGGTTTCTCTTTAGAATTCAGAGCATCTTGTCTGCCCTACCAGGGCTCCAGGCCATTTTCTCTCAGCATGGGATCACAGTTACAAATATAATAATCAATACTCATAAGGGAAGGCTATGTTCCAGATAATCTGCTTAAGAAAGCAGTTAAGTGTTTGGCATGTTTCAGTCAGCTAGAAAACATCACTTTCCAAACCCAGATCCGTCGGGCTCTGGTTGATACATAAAAAGCTGAGCTTGGCTATTGAGTTCCAAATCTCAGTGAACAGTGCTAAGAACAGTAGATCTAGTGATTAATTCTAACAACTTCAAATAATATATTTAAACATATATCCATCTCCATCTAAATATTAAAAGATGTGGACTCTTAGGGATGTTTAATTAACCTTGTATTATAACACATAAGCACAAAATCCCCCATACATTCCCTTAAATGCTGTCAGCCTACTATTTTGTACAGGTTTCAAAATATTATGATGCTCTCCTAAGCTTCTCGAGGTTTACAGATGGCATTATACCATGATCCCTAGTATTATAATTAGGCATTGTTAAGCCACTGCATCCTAGCTGCTGGAACAAATACTTACAAAGACAGATAGCCTCTGCCCAAAGGGACCTTACTTTAAATAGATGGTAGAGTAAATCAAAGGGAAAAAGAAAGAATGGAACAGCTAAGAAAGGCAGCCAGCATTTTATCCGAGTTTCTCTAGAAGAGAAAAGGTGATTTAAAATGCTGAAGAGGGTGTATCTTTGTTTGGAGAATCATAATATCAGAGAGTTAAAGAACATGAAAAAACTTTGGAAGACACCTAATTCTGTGAGGTGCTGGGGGTGGAAGAAAGAAAGATATACTCCACCAATGTGTGTGTAAATTCTTACTGACTTTTCCTAAGAAGATGTTCATAAAATTCTCAAGGAGTTTGATTATAAGACCTCTCTCATCTAAACCACTTTTATGTTTTAGAGCTAATAGAACTCGGATTTCTGGCATACTTTACCTTTCTGTTTGTAGGAATCGAGGCCCTAGGTGGAACCCACATCTATCTCAGGCACAACTAGGGCAGTGACAGAGTGGGGAAAAGTTTCCCACCCCCTAGCCCCTGGGTTTTTCGCCTACATCCTGGCGCCTCTAATATACCATCTCTGATTATTAATACATCCAGCTGATCTTAGTCATATACATAAGAAGTGAATGCTTTAAAACAGGTCAGTGGATTTACATACAACATCTACCTCCCCAGTTGTCCAAGCCAAATACCTAGACAGCATCTATGAATCTTTCATTTCCCTTCCATGTCTTCTTCCCCAGTCACTCCTGCTGCTTGGGTAAGAGTGTCCAGATCAGCTCCCCATTAAACATGTACCTGAGCACAAGTGGCATGTGTTTCTCACTGCCTTGGAAGTGGGCCTATACCTCTACATTTTAGCTGTGCAGCTTGAGTCCCTCAGGGGCATCCAGGCCCTTGAATGCCTGGAAGGAGAGAATTTCAGGACAAATAGAACAAAATGAAGTGAATGAGCTCCTTGATTCAGGAGGAGGAGAGCTGTCACATTCAAAGAGAAGGTGGAAGCAGGCAAGGAGAGGACTGTAGCTAGGTGTCTCAGCCGTAGCTATTTATGTCATAAGGGGATTTTGAAACTATTTAATGGATGTGCTGGTGTGCTAGTTTTCTTAGTCAAACATTTTTTATTCTTGAGGAGAAAGCTTTCAGGTACATCATGTAGGCTTACAGATGAGAAAGAAGGACAGGACTAGAGAAATGATGTTGCTCACAGGAATCTGTATTTACATGAAGGTTGCAAGACGGATAGACTTGGGACATGGTTCTTCAGCCATTTTAAGATTTAATTTGTGATACTGAGTAGAACGGGGAGTAGAGTTCTACAGGAGGTCTGATAAGCTTCTAGAAGTCCCTCGGTGTCAGACAGTGAGAAGCTCAAATCAGAACCCAGAGAGTGCAGGTACTCTTTCCTTTTCATGTGTGTCCCCTCTAGTTCCCAAATAGATACTCTGCCTCTTGGACATATAAGTTCTATCCATAGAGTGGATCCAGTTCATACCTGACCTCTTCCTGAGGTCATGGGTGCAGGGCCCCATGACTTTAAGACTCAGGCATGACTTTAAGACTTTTAGACTGGTCTTAGGACCAGTGCTAGCTGAGTAACTATCTCTACCCACTGTCTCCTAACCTGGGCATCGCAGCTATCATCAGGATGGAGAGATAGAGAGATAGAGAGATAGAGAGATAGAGAGATAGAGATAGAGATAGAGATAGAGAGAGAGAGAGAGAGAGAGAGAGAGAGAGAGAGAGAGAGAGAGA
>NW_021620795.1:4910202-4938303 GCF_004785775.1 Grammomys surdaster
AGAGAGAGAGAGAGAGAGAGAGAGAGAGAGAGAGAGAGAGAGAGAGACTCCTGTTTCGGCCTGTGTCATTACTAGCTGTGACTTAGGTCTCAATACATATCTGAGACTATGCTGATCCTGTTATTTAAGACTCAACCACAACTCAAGTTAGCATTGCCCCAAGTGGCCAAGGGTCTAGACTCATGTACAGTACGCCAATCCCAGGCAACACAGCAGAGTACAAGATCCCATTTGGTAGGTAGGTCAAGATAGCAAGTATGTGACTTTGCCCTGGAACTAAGAGCTGTACTGGAGAAGCCACAGCAAAGATCCAAATGGTCCCCAACTAAAGACAGAGCCTTTCCTCAGAAACAGTTTCATGTTTTGGAAAACATGAAGGGAAGAGCCTTCTAGGCCAGCTAGCATCTCTTGTGGCTAGTCTTGGGCCATGAGTCCACCCTAGCAATAATACATAGCAATAACACATAGCCAGCCTTAATCCCTTGCTGGCTACCAGTGTAACAGTGTGCTGGGGCAAGCTCATCCACATTGACTCTGCCCAAAGCTGGGAAAGAACCTGTAGTGCTTGACCAAAAGCTTCTAACTAACGACCAGGCCAATCCAATTTATGTATTATATAATGTGCACATGCATTAACTGGGCATCATTCTGTGTTTTATGTTTTTATATCTCAGTTAAAGAACAACATTTTTAAATATGAACAAGTTAAATTAAATTGCAGTGGACAGTTGAGTCTGTAGTTTGTTGCAGACTTAGGATTTTCTTTAACTTTTTAAAACTATAGTAAAATCTGATTAGGTTAATAAAGGATTGTGGGAATGCTTAAAAGCAATATGTCTACCAGGCTCATACATATGCAATCCCAGAACTAGGAAAAGACGAAGGAGAATCATGAGTTAGAAACCAGTATAGGCTATAAAGAAAGAATTTGTCTCAAAATAAATACCTAAGTAAATAAAAACTAGACACATATACACATATCATTTGTGGTATTTAAATCCTGCTTTATTACATTGATAAGAAATACTTAATATTTAGTAAGTTGTTATAATGGAATCATTAGGGTCAAAGTCTAAACTGGGTGAGCCATAGCAAGCGACCTTTAGCCGCCTGTCCTCCATAACCATTTACCTGGGTTTAATAAAAAGCTGAGAAGGAGAATACATGCCATGTGGTACACAGGGAAGAGGGACAAGTGCATAGGTCCATAGCATCCTCCTAAGTCCATTTCTGGGATTTTGACATGATGTGTAGGTTTATATAAAGGACAAGCTAAGCACTCCTGGCCAAGGCATGGTCCCACCCATCACCAAACCTCCCCTGCATTGGCTGCAGTCTTTTCTGCAGGTAGACTCACAAGTTGTCAGAACCATGGAAATTTCTCCCCAGAAGACAACATCCTCTTTGGCTGACTCAGCCTTTTCCTTTCCCAGTAAGGGATTTCTGAGTAAATTCTTTGAAGACCATTGCTTCAATAGTCTGGTAGTCAGAGAGAGGTACAGATGTCCCTCTCTGCAGATCTTCCACTTTCACATGAACTTTCAGAGTTGCAGGTCTTCCCAGCTAGGCATTTGGAAGTGCTTGGGGGGGGGGGAAGTCAAATATACTGAAGGAATTTGTAAATGTATTATAATGCTTTTAATTAATGTTATATTGGGGGCAGTTTTCAGGAGGTCTCTCTAATCCACACTAATGAACATGTTGGCCTTTATCAGCAACTCTAATACCTGCGACTGTACATGGTTCACTCAACAATAGCGACAGACAGAATATGCAAACAAATGCACACCAGGCCTTCAAAAATGCTCACCATGCCTGTAGCACTGACCTGTCTAGGAAATAACCACCAGCCTGTGAAGTCAGCATGCTGTACATCAGACTGACAGTAGAACCAGGCATCCTGCCAGCAACAAACAGGGAGATACTCAGGCCCTTCCCTTTTGGCTATGAGATTACTGAGACAGTGAGGCCCCTCCCACTGTGTCCCTGAATTGGTGATTTCCCTAGGAATCTCTTGCTGGAAGAAAAGAGAGAGGAAGCTGAGGCCAGCAAGAGGGAGCTTAGAAGAAATGTATGAAATTCTAGCATCTCAGACCATTTTATAAGAGACTGAAGTCTCACTTAGCAATTGGTGGTGGGTCAGTGATGAGAGGGACCACACCTTGACCAGGACTGTTCATCTCTGCGTACCTCATACCCTCTATTTAAATCTAAACTTCATACCGGGGTCCCAAATACGGACTAGGATGGGTCACTGTACCTCTGTGTTTGTTCGTCTTCCAGTGTGGCCTCATTGAGTAAATCTCCTTTCTCTGCCTGCTTTCCACTACTACTTTTGTGTCTTTAACTGGCCTTGTATGGGAGAGCCCAGCCAGGCTCTGACCTGGACAACTCAGAAGAAAGTAACTTCTGTTAACACTTGGCACAAAACAGCAAAGCAGAGGAACAGCTGATAACATTCCTGGGTTTCCTCCCTGCTTCCAAGTTTGGACTGCTCAGAAATAGCCAGCCATGCTCCTGTAACCAACCACATCAGATGCCCAGCCATGGCCTCCACATAGGACACCTGAGAAGCATCTTTTGGAAGTACTGTATAGCTCTCCTGTTTTCCTACCTCCCTTCAACTTCTGTCAAAATGCAAGGTGAGGTGGCTTTGAGTAGATATTTTTTCCTCATTGGCTGGTCTTCACTTACTTCATGCAAAAACACTCTCTCAGACTAAATAGAAGATCTAAAGTGACCCAAGCTTTAGTCTCCCCAATTCTTTCTCACACATCCTTCCCCAACTTCTGTCAGTTCCTTGTCCTCAGAAGCTCCCTGCCACCCCCACTGTCTGTCAACTCCTCTTGGTCCTTCAGTAAACGTGACTTCCACTCCTGCCTGCCTTCCACCCACCAGAACTTAGCATAGGACTATTCACTCATCTTCTTTTTGGCCTTGCTTCCTTGACCACAGCCTTCAGAAGGAAAGCAAGCCCTTCTGCTTTGCTCACTGTATCCCAAGCTACTAGTTCTGTGCCAGGTACAAGATAGGCTCGTCAGTGAGAAGCCAGGGCTCTGAGACCAAGGATATTCATTGTTTAAATGACCTTCCCTAATAATGTAAGGATGTTTACAAATGCAAAAATCAATACAACTACCAAAGATAGAAGGTTATATTTGATTTATTTATCATTATTATTGTGTATGTGCATATGTGCGAGGACTTGTATATGTAAATGTGTGTGGAGGCAGGAGGTTGATGCTGGGTATCCTCCTATATTGCTTTCCACCTTTTCATTTTTTGAAACAGGCTCCATCACAAAACTTGATGCTCATAGATGCAGCTAAACTGGCTGGGCAGTGAGAGCCCAGATCCACCTGTCTCCGAGCTACTCACTACCGTGCCTGATATTAGTTTAATTACATTTATTTACTCTGTGTGTGTGTGTGTGTGTGTGTGGTGTGTGTGTGCCTGTGTGTGCGTGTGCTTGCACACATGGCATATGTGTGGAGGTCAGAGAGCTTGTGTCAGCTCTTTCCTTCCACTCTGTGGGTTCTGGAGATTGAACTCAGATCAGAGAACAACTTTCAGAACTTAGATTTCTCTTCTACTATGGAGGTTCAGGCATCAAACTCAAGTCTTCAAACTTGGCCAGAAATACCTTTACCCAATAAGCCGACTCGTCACCCTCACCCACAATCAGCTTTTTATGAATACTGGAGATCCAAACTCGGGACCTTGTGCTTTCATAGCAAGTATTTTACCTTGGAGCCATCTCCCTAGTCAAGGACATTATAGTTTAGCTATCTCAATTCATTTGACATTTTCTGCATGTATGCCAGTCCCAAATGAAGTGCTCAGAGCAGAAAGAAACTAACAAGTGCCCAGCTGTCACTGGAGTGTCAGTGCTACTAGGTGTCAGTGATAAGATGATTAGAATATGTTCTCTGACAACAAGAGACTCACATTACAATGATAATGACAGGCATGAAGAAAAAGACACATACAGAGTACAGTAGCTCTGACACAGAAATACACCAGAGGTATAGAAGAACACACAGTGTGCCCACGCAAGTCACACCCATTTGTGTTCCTCTCTAATGTATTTTCCTTAAAGGTTGTATGGAAATTAAGTATGTGGGAATCCCATCATTTGAAATACCTACTGGTATGTCTCTGTTGAAGGAATTATTGCAATGACACTTTCAAGGATCAATTCCTAATTTAGTTCTTCTGTAAATTTGATGCTTAAGTAGAATAATCTTTTTTACAAAAAAAGCAGATCACAGTTGCATTATAGACTGGAGTCAAATGGCCGTGCTAGATGAACACAGGACATGGTGTGAGGAGGAGAAATTTCCTAGCTGAATTTCTTTAAAATACAGTCAGGGCCAGAGAGGTGCCTCGTTGATTAAGAGATCGGATTGCATAAACCCTAAGGACCTGATTTCTCTCCCTAAATTCTTTGGTAGAAGAGAACTAGCTCCTGAAAGTCCTCTGACCGCTGCACACATGATATGGCATGTGTGTTACTCATGTGTGAACACATGGACACACAAACAGTAAAAATAATTTTTTTAATTTAAATTTAAACATGTGCCATTTAACAGAAGACACATTTTTTGGTGACTTCGTTGCTATGCAATCACTTCTACAATCTAGACATGACAGGTCAGCTCCTCCACAAGACCCCATTGATGCAACCAAGGGCATGGAGAAGAGCAGACATAGGAAGCTGCTGCCAGCATCCCTCGGAAACTTATTTATGCATAGCCTTTCTTTAAAATGAGAAAACGTGCACTCCAAAGTAGCAATACTAAGTGAAGTAAATGCATACACCATTAACAGATACTAATTATCCTTTTAGAGTGATATGCACTACACATACGTGTATGCCTTATTCTTCTACAAGATTGTCACTCTTCCCTACAGACACATGTAAAGAAAGCATCGTGCTACAGATGTCTTCACAACTATGAAGTCACTAAGTAATGGAAAACTTTCAGCTCATTATAACCCTGTAAGATGTTTGATCTGATGTGAACCAAAAGATCATTAGGTTAGCATATGATTATGCCTGCTAGAAAAGGCCACTGGAACTCATGGAGAAGATGGTGGTGGTGGTGATGGTGGTGATGGTGGTGGTGATGGTGGTGGTGGTGGTGGTGGTGGTGGTGGTGGTGGTGATGGTGGTGGTGGTGGTGGTGGTGGAGGTGGTGGAGGTGGTGGTGGAGATGGTGGTGGTGGGTGTAAGGAGGTCTGGATCTGAAGCTCACATCACCTTATAATGGCAGTAAGAGAGTAGTTAAAGAGGAACAGAAGTCCATATTACATATTGTAACCCTGTGGGATCACAATCACGCAGGAGAGAACTGTTGACTAGGCCAAAGGTTAAGCAATCTCACTGGGTCTCTGACAACTTACATTAGGCCTAAAAATGGTCATCAGGGGTTCCGGTAATTCTCCAACCCAAATATGACCAGTCAAAGAAAACACAATTCAATAATTATGATTATAAGCTGCATGCCTAGATTGGGCAGATTTACCACTTCACTACTCTATTTCCCAGCTATGAGATCCCTTATAACTTGTGGGTTTTCCAAGTCACGTGCTTGTCTTCCACCTCCTGCTCCCCCCCCCATCTTCCTCCTCCACCATTGACTCTCCTCTATTGTCCTCTCTCCCTTCTCTCTCTTCTCACTAACTTTTATTTCTCCACCTCCCCTTCTCTGCCGAATCACTGGCTCTATCCTTTATTTTACAAATTAAGGTGGGCAGGAGGTTCAATAGAAATCACCTATGTGCTGATTCACTCCTCTTCTGCAGCCCCTCCCAGGAAAGTGGAATTAACATCAAAATACAAGGCCGGGCTATCCATGACAACCAGGTGGCCGCCATTCTAAATAACTGTAATGAAGACAAGTGGAGTGGAATGAAGGGATCAGATCTGACTCTCCACTGCTGGGAGCTGGGCATGCACTCCAATAGCACATAACCACAAAATGAAGCAATGCTCATCCTTTCCGCACTGAACAATCAACCAGTCATCAATGGAGACTTTGAGTGACCTCTAATCCACTGTACTCACTTCCCTATAGCGGGTGTTTCACAGCAGCCCCAGAAAGCTTTTTAATGTTGTGTAGCATCAGCAGTTAGAAAAGTCATCTTCATTTTCCCATGTCTCGCTCGAAGACTCCTTTGAACAACATCGAATCCATTTGTTAAATATCCCTTTGTGTCCCTACTGGGTTCAAGACCCGACAAGACAGGTGCTGTGGACAGAGTGGAGTAACCAGAAGCCTTCCGTCCCAGTCTTTACATTCTAAAGCAAAAGGAGGCCAATCCAGAAAGCAGATGAGCAGTTAGATGCTTAAGCCTTAAAACAAGGATGACAGAGAAGACCTTTGTCAGAAGAGTGTCCTGAGAAGGGGATGAGGAGTGAGCCTTGAGAGGAACGAGGGTAAGATGTTCCAGCAGGAGGAAGTTCCAGGTCAGAAAGGCTCTGAACATAGTAAGAACTGATTAAGCCCAAGGCAGTTGCTGGAAATAGGGCCCAGGGCACAATAAAGATTGAGATTAGCTATGTGACAAGAGGCAGGAGGCCATGCAGGGGCATGTAGGCCACAGAAGAGGACCTAAGTTACCAGGGAGCTGCAGAAGAGTCTCTGATTGGAAATGATATGAGCCAATTCATGCAGTGGATCGGCCACTCGCAGGGGCCACAGGACTTTTCTAAGGTTAGAGGATTTTTAGTGGGGACTACTGATTCCTCAGAACCCAGGATTCTTCTTCCTTCTGGGCCCGCTAAATGAGCTAGGCTCTACAACCTGTCCTAAATCGGCCAATTAAAGATGCAAGTGATAGTTTAAGATGAAGAAAGGAGATGTATTCAGTGAGGCCGCAGTGGGAGAGGGATACATATGGAGGTCCAGGGGCCCCACCTCTACCCATACCCACTTTCAGGGTGCTGACATGAAGTTTCAAGTTAAACAGAGGACAGGACAGGAAGCATGCGCAGTTAAGTAAATAGTCCTGGCCAAAGGGGTACTCCTCACTGTCCATCCTTGCCTTAGCTCTAGTCTCTCCTGCAAGACAGCCTGAGACTCTCAGACTTGTCAGACTGTGTGAATTTCTCCCTGGGAGATAAGCTAGTACCAAACTTTGGTCCTTTCCTTTTTCCAGTGTTAGACTCCTAGGAGAATTCCAAATTCTTAAGGTCCATTGTCTCCATAGTCTGAAAGCCAAAATATGGGCTGAAAAATGTCTCTTTAAAATTATCTTCATTATGGCTTGGACAGTTACAGATACACAATCTTAGGTGTGAGCTTTTAATCTGTCACACCAATGGAATCAGAGCAGAAAAAAACTTCACTCATGTCATAGTTAAAACACTACATGTAGATGATGAAGAGAACACACTGAAATAAATAAAGTATATTGAAAGCCTTCCTTTCCCTCACCCCTGGCTGGCATCCTGGCATCCTAGATCCAATCCAACCACCTCCACCACCCTGCATCAGATACCTTAACTTAAAACCTGAAACATTCAGACCCCAGCACAATCACAACAACAACAATACAATAACAAATTAAAAATATAACCTTAAGTGCTGAGAGTCCTAGAAAAAATGTAGAGAATCTCTTCAAGACATTGGGGTAGGCAAGAAATTTCTGAACAGAAGTATGACAGGATCTAGCTCACAGATCATCAAATGGAACTGCATAAAATTGGAAAGTTTCTACACAGTAAGAGACGCTATCAATAAAGCACATAGACAATAGCATAAACACCAGAGTGGGAAAAATGTATTAGTTATACCTCAGACAAGGGGCTAATAAAAATTAAAAAGAACTGTAGAAATTAAATGTCAATGAAATAAAGCTGCCAATCAACAAATAGACTAATGAATTGAATTTTCAAACAATTTTCAAACAAATAAATACAGCTTCCCTAATCATCAGGAAAATGCAAATTAAAACTGCTTTGAGATTCCACCTCACCCCACTCAAAATGGCTACCATGGAGAAATATGAAAGCAAATGTTGGCGAGAACATGGAGAGAAGGATGAAACTTTATTCACTGCTGGAGTACAAATTAACACAGCCATTATGTAAATCAGTCTGAATGTGTCTCAAAATGTTAAAAATAGAACTACCATATGACCCAGAGGGTCCACTCCTGGGCAGATACCCAAAGAATACCACCTCTACCACAGAGATGTTTGCACTTCCAGTGCTAACTCTAGCAAGGAAATGGAACCAACCTTGGTGTCCAACACAGAGGATCAGAAAATGACAGCCTGCCATATATAGAGAGTGAACTATTATTCTAAAGAAAAATGAAATCACAACATTTTCAGGCAAGTGGATGGACATATAGTGTATATCATATTAAGCAAGGCTACTCAATCTTAGAAAGAAAAAGATAAAATGCATTTTCTTCTTCAAATGCAGATCCTAGCCTATAATGTATAACATACACAAGTAAATAAATGTACATCTGGGTATAGTATAACATTTAGAAAGGAGAAGAAGAAGGGGTAGTTTTAAAAGATGGAATTTCTTACTAATGAGTTCACATAAACAGTATTCTTTGTGTCTGCCCTGTGAATGCTCTCTGGAGGTACAACACATTACTTACAATGTAAAGTGGGCCCTTAAGTGGGTGGTGTCCCAATGGGACTTCAAGAGGTGCTCTGACTTTCCAAGAGACCCAGATTTAAATTATGGTTTTCATTGAATATTCCTGTAGAATGTAGTTCTTTTTAAGTGCTACTAACCTTGCTGTATTTTATTCTTTAAATGGGAATTTTAGATATGAAGATTATGGTATAAAGCTTGTTAGAAAAATACTTAAGACATTATAATTTTGAAAACACTAATATCTAGGCTACTGATTAGAGTAACACAACAGGAAGTTGAAACACTGAGAAAGTCCTTTGTTCCATCATATGCTATAAGTCTAAATTGTATTACTGGTGAGTAAATTACTTCAGTTTTGGTGAAAGATGGATGGATAGATAGATAGATAGATAGATAGACAGATATTTTCTAATAAAAACTATGTATTGATATGCCTCAGATAAAATCATACTCATATAGAACCCATATAGATACTTTCTTGTCATTTTCCCTAAACAATATGGTATCCTAACTATTTATGTAGCATTTACATTGTATTGGGTTCTGTAAATAATCTAGAAATTATGTAAAGTATGTGAAGGGGGACAAAGAGGTGACTCAGCTGACAGATTGTCTGCTCCACAAGTGTGAGGACTTGAGTTCAGATTCTGAGCACTCAAATAAAAATGCACGCATAGAGTTGGCAAGAGAGCTCAGCAGGGAAAGGCATTTGCCACCAAGGCTGACAATCTGAGTTTAATCCCAAAGATCTACCTTCAGGAGGATAAACTGACTTCTGCAGGTTGTCCTCTAACTTCCATATATGTACTACAGTGCAGAGAGAGAGAAAGAGAGACAGAGACAGAAAAATACAGAGAGAGTGTGACAGAGAGACAGAGATAGACAAAAAGAGACAGGTAGGAAGAGAAAGAGACAGAGAGATGCAGAGAGAGTGTGACAGAGAGACAGAGAGAGACAGAGAGACAGGGAGGAAGAAAGAGACAGAGAGATAGAGACAGAGAAGGAGAGAGAGACAGAGGGAGAGAGCTTTTTAAAGCTAGGCATGATGGTGAATGCTGGAGAGGCAAAAGCAGGACGATCCCTGAAACTTGCTGGCCAGGTAGTATTGCCAAATGGATGAGCTACAGGTTAAGTGAACGACCCCAGCTAAAAAAAACTTAAGTGCTAAGTAATGAGGAAGGCACCTGGTGCTGACCTCTAACCTCTGATCTCTGAACTCTGAACATTTGTGAAGCACTGTGACAGGTCTTTGTAATCCCAGCAGTGGGGAAAAGGAGACAGGAAGAGACTTAGAGCATATTGGTCACCAGTCTAGCTGAGCAGATGACCTCTAGGTTCAGTGAGATACCTTGTTTTAAAATTAGTTAGCAGCACTTTCTAAGCTGGTACTCCATAAGAGGGAAGCCATGTTCAGCTCCAGTGCCAAGATTGTGAAACCCAAAGTTGAGAAGCCAGATGAGTTGAGTCTGGTGCTGCTCCAGCTGAAGATAAACTCACATCTCAAGGTGCAGCCACGGAAGCTCAGCATCACCATGGCCAAGGAAGCTGAAGTTGGTGGTGGTCAGAAAGCTATCAAAATTTTTGTACCTGTTCCTCAGCTGAAGTCTTTCCAGAAAATCCAGTCCAGCTAGTTTCAGTGTAAAACATGTAGTCTTCACTGCTCAGAGGAGGATTCTACCCAAGCCAACCCAGAAAAGTCCACAAAAAATAAGTGAAAGCACCCCAGAAGCCACACCCTGAGTATAGCGAACAATGCCATCCTTGAGCACTTGTTCTTTCCAAGTCGGTAAGAGGAGCTCTGTGAAGCTGGGTGGCAGCCAGCTCACAAAAGTTCACTTAGGATACTTCTTCCCTTCTGCCCCATGCCTGGTCCTTTTGGCTGGGGCAGACACCTAGCTGGTCTGCTCCTGTGGAGACACCTTATCCTGAGCCATTCTAGAGGAGCTGCTGCACACAGAGCAGTGGACAACGTACCCTGAGCCATTCTAGAGGAGTCACTCCACTCAGACCAGTGAACACCTAGCTGGTCTGCTCCTGTGAAGACACCATATCCTGAGCCGTCCTAGAGGAGCCACTGCACTCAGAGCAGCAGGATTTCAGGATCCCAGAGGCAGCCCAAATCCCAGGAGTTCTTCCACCCAGGAGCTTAGGATCACAAGATTACAAAGACATTTGGACTCTGAGGAGTTCTGACACAAGCAAGATAACTGGAAAGACAAGACTCCAGTCAGACTCAATGAGCACAGGTAACTCTAGAGTTAACCAGATGGTGAAGGGCAAGCACAAGAACACAAGCAACAGAAAACAAAGTTACTTGGCATCATCAGAACCCAGTTCTCCCACCACAGCAAGCCCTGGACACCCTATCACACAAGAAAAGCAGGGTTCAGAATTAAAATCATTTCTCATGATGATGATAGAGGATTTTAAGAAGGACATAAGTAACTCCCTTAAAGAAGTACGGGAGAACACAGGTAAACAGGTAGAAGCCCTTAAAGAGGAAACACAAAAATCCCTTAAAGAATTACAAGAAAACACAACCAAACAGGTGAAGGAATTGAACAAAACCATCCAGGATCTAAAAATGGAAACAGAAACAATAAAGAAATCTCAAAGGGAGACTACCCTAGAGATGGAAAACCTAGGAAAGAGATCAGGACTCATAGATGCAAGCATCACCAACAGAATACAAGAGATAGAAGAATCTCAAGTGCAGAAGATACCATGGAAAACATTGACACAACTGTCAAAGAAAATGCAAAATGCAAAAAGCTCCTATTCCAAAACATCCAGGAAATCCAGGACACAATGAGAAGACCAAACATAAGGATAATAGGTATAGATAAGAGTGAAGATTCCCATCTTAAAGGGCCAGTAAATATCTTCAACAAAATTATAGAGGAAAACATCCCTAACCTAAAGAACTAGATGCCCATAAACATACAAGAAGCCTTCAGAATGTCAAACAGAATAGACCAGAAAAGAAATACCTCCCGTCACATAATAATCAAAACATCAAATGCACAAAACAAATAAAAAATACTAAAAGCAGTAAGAGAAAAAGTCAAGTAACATATAAAGTCAGACCTATAAGAATTATGCCAGACTTCTCACCAGAGACTATAAAAGCCAGAAGATCCTGGACTGATGTCATATAGACCCTAAGGGAACACAAATGCCAGCCCAGACTACCATACCCTGTCGGGCAGGGTCGCGGGTGGGTTCGTGGGGCATGGGCGGAAGCGTGAGCGCGAGCTGGAGTGGGCGGCAGGCATCCAGGGCACCTCGGCTCAGCAAGAGTGGGCGGGGCATGGGGCACAGGCTCCAAGAAACCGCAGCTGCAGCAGCGCAGGGCTGGGGCAGTAGTGGGCGAAAGCATGGCATTTCCCTGTCTACCAAACGAGGATGTGAGTTGAGGCAGTCGCAGATGGGCGCAAACTGGAGCGAAGCGGCTGTCCCGAAGCACTGTTTGGTTGTGCGGGGCAGCTGGGCCTGAGAGGGTGGGGAGCAGACTGGAGGGTCTGCCTCTGCTCCAGCCTCCAAAGGCGGACAAGTGTTACAGCTCTTTCGGTTCCTTCTATTGGAGGGCAGCTCGGGAGTGGCCACAGAGGAAAAAGTGTTACAGCTCTGCCCACCGTGGAACGGGGAGGAGAGAAGTATTCTTGTCCTTTGAAGTGTGCAGGATAGCCAGCAAATGGCAAGGAATCACGACAAAGCACTCCAAAAGCGGGAAAGATCTCACACCACACAACACCTTTACTTTTGAGCTCTGAGGAATATATATAGTTTTGGGGGCAGAGCTTGGGAATGCCTTATTTGCATGGAGGTGTTATTCCTACGTGATCAAGGCCATGGACCTCTCCATGGGAGGGGCTGTGGGGAGCAGAAGCTAAGAGAGCCATATGGCTTTAGGAAAGTTCGAAGCAGCCTCCCGTCCTACTGGCCTTCTTCAGACCAAGGTTCCCTGGCTTCAGATCTTTCTACCAAGCTTTCTGGATTTTTCTCATAGCCCACTGCCCCACAATACCCAGCAAAACTCTCAATCACTATAGATGGAAAAACCAAGATATTCCATGACAAAACCAAATTTGCACAATATCTTCCCACAAACACAGCACTTCAAAGGATAATTGATGGAAAACGTCAACACAAGGAAGGAAACTACAACCTAGAAAAAGCAAGGAAGTAATCTTCCAACAACCCCAAAAGAAGATAGCTACACAAACATAATTCCACATCTAATAACAAAAATAATAGGAAGCCACAATCATTTTTCCTTAATATCTCTTAACATCAATGGACTCAATTCTCCAATAAAAAGACACAGACTATCAGACTGGATACATAAACAGGACCCAGAATTTTGCTGAATACAGGAAATGAACCTCAGTGACAAAGACAGACAATATCTCAGAGTAAAAGGATGGAAAACAATTTTCCAAGCAAATGGTCCCAAGAAACAAGCTGGAGTAGCCATTCTAATATCAAATAAAATCGACTTTCAACCAAAAGTAATCAAAAAAGATAAGGAAGGACACGTAATACTCATCAAAGGAAAAATCTACCAAGATGAACTCTCAATTCTGAAGATCTATGCTCCAAATGCAAGGGCACCCACATACATAAAAGAAACTTTATTAAAGCTTAAAACACACATTTAATCTCACACAATAATAGTGGGGGATTTTAACACCCCGCTCTCAGCAATGGACAGATCATGGAAACAAAAACTAAAAAGAAACATAGTGAAACTGAGAGAAGTTATGAATCAAATGGATTTAACAGATATCTATAGAACATTTCATGCTAAAACAAAAGAATATACCCTCTTCTCAGCACCTCATAGTACCTTCTCCAAAATAGATCATATAATTGGTCACAAAACAGGCCTCAACAGATACAAAAATATTGAAATAATCCCTTGCATCCTATCAGATCACCACAGACTGAGGCTGGTCTTAAATAATGACAAAACCAATGGAAAACCCACATGCATGTAGAAACTGAACAATGCTCTACTCAATGATGACTTGGTCAAGGAAGAAACAAAGAAAGAAATTAAAGACTTTTTAGAATTTAATGAAAATGAGGAAACATCATAACAAAACGTGTGGAACTCCACAAAAGCAGTGCTAAGAGGAAAACTCATAGCTCTAAGTGCCTACAAAAAGAAACTGGAGAGAGCATACATTAATAACTTGACAGCACACCTGAAAGCTCTAGAACAAAAAGAAGAAAATTCACCCAAGAGGAGTAGACATCAGGAAATAATCAAACTCAGGGCTGAAATCAACCAAGTAGAAACAGAAAGAACTATACAAAATATCAACAAACCAGGAGTTGGTTTTTTGAGAAAATCACCAAGATAGATAAACCCTTAGCAAGATTAACCAGAGGGCACAGAGACATTATCCAAATTAATAAAATCAGAACTGAAATGGGAGGCATAACAACAGAAACTGAGGAAATTAAAAAATTATCAGATCCTACTACAAAGGCCTATACTCAACAAAACTGGAAAACCTGCATGAAATGAACAATTTTCTAGACAGATACCAGGTACCAAAGTTAAATCAGGAGCAAATAAACCATCTAAACAGTCCCATAACCCCTAAAGAAATAGCAGCAGTCATTAAAAGTCTCCCCACCAAAAAAAGCCCAGGACCAGATGGTTTTAGTACTGAATTCTATCAGACCTTCAAGGAAGACTTAATACCAATTCTCTGCAAACTATTCCACAAAATAGAAACAGAAGGAACACTACCCAATTCGTTCTATGAAGCTATAATCACACTCATACCTAAACCTCACAAAGACCCAACAAAGAAAGAGA
This sequence comes from Grammomys surdaster, assembly GCF_004785775.1. Classification (NCBI taxonomy): domain Eukaryota; kingdom Metazoa; phylum Chordata; class Mammalia; order Rodentia; family Muridae; genus Grammomys; species Grammomys surdaster. Next base: position 4,924,662 of record NW_021620795.1, read on the forward strand.
ACTTCAGACCAATCTCCCTTATGAATATTGATGCAAAAATACTCAATAAAATTCTAGCAAACCGAATCCAAGAACACATCAAAACAATTATCCATCACAATCAAGTAGGCTTTATCCCAGGAGTGCAGGGATGGTTCAATATTCGGAAACCCATCAACATAATCCACTACATAAACAAACTCAAAGAAAAAAAACACATGATCATCTCATTAGATATTGAGAAAGCATTTGACAAAATTCAACATCACTTCATGATAAAAGTCTTGGAAAGATCAGGAATTCAAGGCCCATACCTAAACATAGTAAAAGCAATATACAACAAACCAGTAGCCAACATTAAACTAAATGGAGAGAAACTTGAAGCAATCCCACTAAGATCAGGGACTAGATAAGGCTGCCCACTCTCTCCCTACCTAGTCAATATAGTACTTGCAGTCCTAGCCAGAGCAATTAAACAACAAAAAGAAATCAAAGGGATACAAATAGGAAAGGAAAAAAGTCAAAATATCACTATTTGCAGACAATATGATAGTATACTTAAGTGACCCCAAAACTTCCACCAGAGAATTCCTAAACCTGATAAACAACTTCAGCCAAGTGGCTGGTTATAAAATCAACTCAAACAAATCAGTAGCCTTCCTCTACATGAAAGATAAACAGGCTGAAAAAGAAATTAGGGAAATGACACCCTTCACAATAGTCACAAATAATATAAGATACCTTGGTGTGAATCTAACCAAGCAAGTGAAAGATCTGTATGACAAGAACTTCAAGTCTCTGAAGAAAGAAATCGAAGAAGGTCTCAGAAGATGGAAAGATTTCCCATGCTCATGGATTGGCAGAATTAATATAGTAAAAATGGCCATCTTGCCAAAAGCAATCTACAGATTCAATTCAATCCCCATTAAAATACCAACTGAATTCTTCACAGAGTTAGAAAGAGAAATTCTCAAATTCATTTGGAATAACAAAAAACCCAGGATAGGGAAAACTATTCTCAACAATAAAAGAACTTCTGGAGGATTCACCATCCCTGACCTCAAGCTGTACTACAGAGCAATAGTGATAAAAACTGCATGGTACTGGTACAGAGATAGGCAGGAAGATCAGTGGAATAGAATTGAAGACCCAGAAATGAACCCACACACCTTTGGTCACTTGATCTTTGACAAAGGAGCTAAAACCATCCAGTGGAAAAAGGATAGCATTTTAACAAATAGTGCTGGTTCAACTGGAGGACAACATGTAGAAGAATGCAAATCAATCCATTCTTATCTCCTTGTACAAAGCTGAAGTCCAAGTGGATAAAGGATTTCCACATAAAACCAGATACACTGAAACTAATAGAAGAGAAGGAGGGAAAGATCCTCAAATACCTAGGCACAGGGGAAAAGTTCCTGAACAGAACACCAATGGCTTATGCCCTAAGACCAAGAATTGACAAATGGGACCTCATGAAACTGCAAAGCTTCTGTAAAGCAAAGGACACAGTCAATAGGACAAAGCCGCAACCAACAGATTGGGAAAAGATCTTCACCAACCCTACATCTGATAAAGGGCTAATATCCAAGGTATACAAAGAAATGAAGAAATTAGACTCTAGACAATCAAAGAACCCTATTTAAAAATGGAGCACAGAGCTGAACAAACAATTCTCAACTGAGGAAGCTCGAATGGTTGAGAAGCACCTAAAGACATGTTCAGCATCCCTAATCATCAGGGAAATGCAAATGAAAACAACACTGAGATTCCACCTCACACCAGTCAGAATGGCTAAGATCAAAAACACAGGTGACAGCAGATGTTGGTGAGGATGTGAAAAAAGAGAAACACTCCTCCACTGTTGGTGGGATTGTAAACTGGTACAACCACTATGGAAAGCAGTCTGGCGGTATCTCAGAAAATTGAACATAGTGTTACCTGAAGACCCAGCTATACCACTCCTGGGTATATACCCAAAAGATGTTTCAACATACAACAGGGACACATGCTCCACTATGTTCATAGCAGCCTTATTTATAATAGCCAGAAGTTGGAAAGAACCCAGATGCCCTTCAACAGAAGAATGGATGCAGAAAATGTGGTACATTTATACAATAGAGTACTACTCAGCTATTAAGAACAATGAGTTCATGGAATTTTTAGGCAAATGGATGGAGCTAGAAAACATCATCTTGAGTGAGGTGACCGAATCTCAAAAGAACATACATGGTATCCACTCACTGATAAGTGGATATTAGCCCAAAACCTCACAATATCTAAGACACAATGTATAGACCACATGAAACTCAAGAAGAAGGAAGACCAAAGTGTGGGTGCTTTGATCCTTTCTAGAAGGAGTATCAAAAGTTTCAACCAGAGCTCCTAAAGTCTAAACCTCCAGCCAGAGAGCACAAAGGGAGGAACTCATGTCTCCACCTGTATAGGTAATTGAGAGTGACCTTGTCAGACATCAGTGGAAGTGGAGGGCCATGGTCCCCAAAAGTTTGGATCCCCTAGTGTTGGGGAATTCGAGAACAGGGAGATGGGACTGGATGTTTGGAGTACACCCTCATAAAAATAGGAGGAGGGGGTATGGGATAAGGAGTTTTGGGGGAGAATGGGAGAGGAGATAACATTGAAAGGTAAATACGTAAAATATCCAATTAAAAAAAAAACAGATAAAGGGTCTAAAATTTAAAAAAAGACAGAAAGAGTTTACTTATTTTAAATTATTTTCAAAAGTTTCTAGGAGATGCTAATTGGCTAAGATCTTGTTTTAAGCTCTCCACAAAATAATTTAAATCTCTGTTTAATATTCTCAAGAGAGATATAAATCCTAATTTTCCTCAACAATTAATTGACAAAAGAGAATTAATCTCACAAAAAGTAAAAGAAGCTATTATTAATCGATATATTATATAGTCTGATTAGTTGTCAGCGGTGCTATAACAGTCCTTTGATAAAAGATTATTAATATAGATTTATATTTCTTTAAATAGGGTCTTCATGACTCTCTGAGTGTGGAAGGAGTGACTGTTGGCGCTTCTGCCCTGATTTTACAAGAACTCTGAAAAAATTGGCTTTAAAAACAAAAGAAGGGGAACGGTACCCCCCCCCCCAGAAGGAGTCCCCCTGAAATACTCTCCATCATGCCTTGTTCACTTTTAACTCTCTAAAACTGAAAGCTCATGGCAAAGCTGCTGCTGACTGCCTCTGGCACCACCGAGACCAACAAAAACTTTGCCACAGATATGGGGAAGGAACCTCTTACCCTTAAAGGGAATGGCCCAGACCCAGTTCCCTTATGGGGGCGAGGATTGATATGCCTATTTGATACCACAGAAGGCACAGCTAACCGGCTACCAAGAAGATTAATGAAATAAATAGATAACCCCACAAAGCCAGGCCCAACCATAAATAAGATGAATAACAATTTACATCCAGGGAAGAGAAATCTCCCTGAGAATTCCCTTCTATTTCCTTTCCAGGTAAAAATGAATCACCCATAATGTCTGCTGTTAGAAGTTCTAATCCAGATGCTGGCCTCTGAACTTATACGACTCAGACCTTTGAAGGACCACTGACAAGAACATCAAACAGCTAGAGATTGACATCACTAATCTGAAGAAATCCCTAGTTTCACTGTCTGAAGAGACCTCTTAAAATCGAAAAGATCCTTATTGGACTTGATTTACTCTATTACAATAGAAAAGGCTGTGGACAGCTCTTGACTGTGTACAACCCTTAAAGAAGAATGTTGCCTTTACACAGACAAGACAGGGAGGGTTAAAGAGAACATGAAATAGGTCAGTGAAGGCCCTGAGAAAAATCAGAGAGAGAAAGAGACAGATGAATGCTGGTACAAGAATTGGTTTTCAGCCTCTCCAAGGTTGTTGGCCCTACTTCCTCCCATCTTGGGACCATTATCTGGGTTCTTTTTGATTTTTTTTCTGCTGGTCCCTGGGCCTCAAATAGGCTGACTAACTCTGTGAAACAACAGATAAATAATTTGGTAGCAAAACCTATTCAGATACATTATCATAAGTTAGCTATGGAGGACCATGAGACTCAAGATGAGGTTGTTACTTTATACAGGGTGTTCCCAAAACCCATCTCCACCCAACCTAAAAGAGGGGACTTCCACCCCTAGACCAAGCAGAGAGGGGCCACCCAGAACCCCCTCTGACTGGCAATCTGAATTCTTGCTTAGGCTGCGAGGCTAAGTACTGCAAGGGAATATAAATAAAAGATAAAAATATCTCTCTGGGTTCCCTGAGGGACCAGCCTGACTGCATAGGGGTTGATGTCAAAAGTATCCCCTCTCCAGGAAAAAGACATCGGGATGGGTATGGCCTTCATGCCTCACTAGACAACGACAGGGGGACCAGAGCCATTACAAGGTCCCCTTCAATTACTGTAGGTCAGGCTTCTATCCCCGTCTTCGCAAGATTAGAATTGCCACAGCCCTTCTATACTTATAGAAGGGAGGAGATGTCAGGGGCAGCCCTGTTTACACACTGAAGGCCTAAAATCAGCCATAGTCCTAAAATCAGCAATAGGCCTGTCATACATGTATACTAACACCAAGTCTTGGGTCTCTGTGGAAAAACATTGAAACAGATGGCTATAAGCTATTGTAAACAGGCAGCTTTTGTGGAAACTAACCAGCCTGAGTTGTCAAAGACCTTGTAAATGGGTAGCCTTGGCAGACAATACCAACTTAGATAAGGACAAGTGAGTCATAGGCAGAGTCATAGTGACCTGTCCCCTGAACCTTCACCCAACCGATACCCGGTTCTGAAAGATATCTGTATTCCCCCTGAACACCCACACTCCAGTGTCATCCCCTTCCCCACATCCTGCCTTTCTGTGTTTATAACTCCTGTGTGAATGAATTACGATTTGAGAAATAAATAAATTATTTTTAAAAAAAAACCAAAAAAAAAGAACTGACAAATGAGACTTCATAAAATTGCAGAGTTTCTGTAAGTAAAGGACACTGTCAATAGGACAAAACAGCAACCAACAGATTGGGAAAAGATCTTTACCAATCCCACATCTGATAGAGGACTAATATCCAATATATACAAAGAACTCAAGAAATTAGACTCCAGACAACCAAATAATTCTATTTAAAAAATGGAGTACTGTTGTAAGCCAACTCCTAGCAGAAAGCAGCCATCATCTTTGCAGTCATCTCGAGCCATATACCCTGACAAGAGACTTGTTTTCAACAGCCCACAACAGCTGAGCACACTCTGATAAACATCTTGTTTTTCTCACATATCTAGTTTTGCTGTTTAGTGCCCGTAGCTGCTAGGCGGACGTGGTATCCACACTGCAAGGCACATGACATAGTGCCTTCAGCTGTGCTTGTCCACGAGGGCAAGGCATGTGGTAAAGGGTATAAATACCCAGGATTTCCTTTCAATAAAGGAGAGACTTGATCAGACCCTGTCTTGTCTCCATTCTTCACATCTCTCGCCTCTCCAACCCCACTCTCTCTCTTGCTAGAGACACTGTTGACTGACTGACCCTGAGAGTCTACCTCACACCAGTCAGAATGGCTAAGATCAAAAACTCAGGTGATAGTAGATGCTATCGTGGATGTGGAGAAAGAGGAACATTCCTCCATTGTTGGTGGGATTGCAAGATGGATCAACCACTCTGGAAAACACTCTGGCAGTTCCTCAGAAAATTGGACAGAGCATTACCTGAGGACCCAGCTAACCACTCCTGGGAATATACCCAGAAGATGCTCTAACATATAACAAGGACATATGCTCCACTATGTTCATAGCAGCTTTATTTATAATAGCCAGAAGCTGGAAAGAACCCAAATATCCTTCAACAGAGGAATGGATAAAAAAAAAATGTGGAATATTACTCAGCTATTAAAAACAATGAATTCTAGAAATTCTTAGGTAAATGGATAGAACTAGAAAATATCATCCTGAGTGAGGTAACCTAATCACAAAAGAACACACAAGGTATTCACTCATTGATTATTGGATTTTAGCCCAGAAGCTTGAAATACCCAAGATTCAACTCACAGACCACATAAACCTTATGAAGAATGAAGACCAAGTGGGGGTGCTTTGGTCCTTCTTAGAAGGAGTAACAAAATACTCAAGGGAGCAAATATGGAGACAAAGTATAGGACAGAAACTGAAGGAGGGGCTGTCAGAAGACCATTCCACCTGAGTATTCATTCCATGTGCAGTCACCAAAGGTAGACGCTGATGTGGATGTCAGGAAGTGCATGCTGACAGGAGCCTGACATAACTGTCTCCTTAGCGGCCTGTAAGAGTCTGACATACTCAGAGGCAGATGCTCACAGCTAACCATTGAACTGATCATGGGGTCCCCAATGAAGGAGTTAGGGTGAAGATTGAAGGAGTTGAAAGGGTTTGCAACCCCTTGAGGAGAGCAACAATACCAACCAACCAGAGCTCCCAGGGTCTAAACCTCCAGCCTGGGAGCACTTAGGGAGGGACCCATGGCTCCAGCTATATATGTTAAGGGAGGATGGTCCTGTCAGGTATAGGTGGGAGAGGAGATCCTTGGTTCCATGAAGGCTGGACGCTGTGTGTGGGGGAATTTGAGGGTGGGGTGGTGGGAGTGGGGAGGTAGGTGGGGGCATATCCTCATAGAAGCAGGAGGAGGGGGATAGAATATGGGGTTCCTGAGTGGGGTGGGGAATGGGGTAAGGGAGAACATCTGAAATGTAAATAAAATATCCAATTTAAAAAAAGTTCACTTAGACAAAACACAGCAGAACCACATAGTGCACAAGGCTGGAACTTTTTCTGATGTGCACAAGAAGCTCATGGGCAAGGATGTTAATTTTGAATTCCCAGAGTTTCAGTTGTAAAGAAAATGACTGAATATAGTATCCGTCATTTAGAAAAAAATTGTAAGTAAAATATGAAGTGTGAGAGAGAAACTTGACAATAACCTCTGCCCTCCACCCATTAAATTCACAATTTAAAGAAGTTAAAAATTAATAAAATTAATAAAGTACGTGAAAGGATATGTATAGGTTATATGTAAACACACACACATGTATATACATATATATACATATATATGTATATATGTATATTCTTTCACATACTTTATTAATTTTTAACTTCTTTAAATTGTGAATATATATATATATACATACATATATATATATATATCCTTTTATATGAGATCTGAACATCATCTCGTTTTTATATCCACAGGAGTATCAAGGGATGACTATAATTACAAACCAAGAGAAGGAATGGAACAATCCCCCTCGCTGATCCTTTTTCAGGTTCCTTTGGGAGTATCAGCCAGTGGCTTTGAGTAGTTAAAAGCAGATGGGGACAGTGGATACCAACCCTGCCACAACCTTGTTACAAGGTCACTGAGCCAGCAATCTGTATCATATTCCAACTGTGGACAAATACTTTATTCCCAATCAGGAACACTCCCTGACCTGTCTACATGCAGGGAGGCATCCTACTCAGCCTCGGGCTCGTAGGACATCACTGGCAGTGAAAGGGGGGACTCTGGTGCATTTCAGAAAAGGCACATGGCTTTATGACAAGAATACCATGTCCTGTCCCACTGCCAACAGCCAGCTTCCACTCCCTTAGAATCTGGCCACAGCACTCCTGGTCCTGGAACTCCCTGCGACAGCTACAGCACTCACAAATGGGCTCACAGTTGGCTTCAAATGCTGAGGTCATCATACTGACAGCCCTAATGCTTTTACCTATGCAGTAACATCCAAAAGGACAAGGACATACATGCCGGAGGATAGGAGCTACAGTCTGGCTCTCGCTGCCTTCCAGATGGTCTCAGCCATTCACTCCCTCAGCTGTAGTATCCTGGACCCTATCTGGCCACTGCCACCACCTTGTCCCACATAACCATCACTATCCTCACCAGGGACCAAGGAGTAAGCTTGGATTCTATGGGCTTGGCTCAGGTCCCCTGTAGCTTTTAATGGGACATGAAGGCAAGGGTAAGCCTCTTACCAACTCAGTGAGCTACCCCTATATCTCAGGTCAGAGGTTACAATATTTTTGGGTCACCTACCTGCCCCCCCCCCCACCCATGGAAAGAAGAGATACTTGGCTTGATTTAATTTGCCTCCCAGCTCAGCCTGATGTATTGGACCAACAACTGGAAGGAGAGGAACTCAGAAGCCAATGAGCTCTGTGAGTCAACTGAGTCACAAATGGAACCTATAATCTTCCACTGAAGAGCTTGAAGGCATTTGCCTTCACCTTATGTTATGATTTACATATGCTTGGCCCAGGGAGTGGCACTATTAGAAGGTGTGGCCCTGTTGGAGTAGGTGTGACCTTGTTGGAGTAGGTGTGTCACTGTGGTTATGGGCTATAAGACTCTCATCCTAGCTGCCTGGAAGTCAGTGTTCTGCTAGCAGCCTTCAGATGAAGATGTAGAACTCTCAGCTCCTCCTGCACCATGCCTGCCTAGATGCTGCCATGTTCCCGCTTTAATGATAATGGGCTGAACCTCTGAATGTGTAAGCCAGCCCCAATTAAATGTTGGCCTTATAAGAGTAGCCTTGGTCATGGAGTTTGTTCACAGTAGAAAAACCCTAACTAAGACACCACACTATTCCTGGTGAGGGGTGGCTGTCCAGAGGTACTATCAATTTTGTTGCATGGGATGGACAGGTTCTGGAGGTAGGTACTGGAGAGAAGACCCACTCAGACAAGAAACGACAAATGTAGAGAAGACGGGCCACTGACAGAGAGTGACAGCTTAAGATGGAGACAGGGAATGCTAAAGCTGTCAAAGAGGGAAAGCAGAGATCAGAAGGGTCCCTGAGAGCTAGTGACAGTCAACTGATCCTGGAGGCAGCCGGCAAGCTGAAAGTCAACAGTTAGAGAAGCACAGTGCACAGAGAAAGAAAGAACAGAACTACAGACTTTGTTAGAACAAACAAACAGATCCCATGGGGTAGGGATGGGGAATAGAGGTGAGAGTCCCACCCAGAGCAGCCCTTCTTAAAGGGACCAGTTCCTGTTTTCCAGGTCAGCCCTAAATCTCCTGACCTTCCTCTACTGGTTAGAGGGAAGGTAGCTTGAATAGAAAATTTTAAAATATGACATGTCTGAATCTATTTTATGTTGTTGTTATAAAATATCTGATGCCATATACTTTATAAAGAAAAGAGATGTACTCTGCTTACAGTTTTGGAGGATGAATAAGGTGGCTTCATCTGTTTGGCATCTGTTTCCCTCTGTGTCAAGACTTGCCAGATGGTACCAGATGAAGTGGATGAAGTTGGATGATGAAGTGGATCCACTTGGCAGATGAAGTGGACACAAGTTGAAGAGAAGGATCACATAGTGAGGCAGGAAGCAAGAGACCAAGGCAAAGAGCAGGGATGCCATCTTTATAACATTCTGCCAAGCCTAGACCTGGCCTACTCATAGGAGACCAGAATTAATCCACCCATGAAGGTAAGGCCTCTATGACCTAATGACCTTCCATGGGCCCAGCTTTTAAGGGTCTTATCCCATCCACCCTGCCACTGTGGGAACCAAGCCTCCTACAAGAACCTTTGGGGACAAACCATATCCACGTACCTGACCAAGATAGAGTGAAAGAAAGGAAAACATGTTACACTGTAGGATCCTTAAACAGCACTTTTCCCCTGCTTTGTTGACAAGAGATCCTGTATTCCACTTAGCACTGGATCCAGCAAAATCCGCCTTGCATTCTGCAGCCACACTAATGTCTCCAGTCAAAAATTACTTCTAATCTTTCTATGCTTATTAACCAGGCCTAGGGATTTCAGATTAGGACTCTTCATATGCTAATTAGCCACCCCAGGGTGTGGAACAGAATTAATTCATCCATTTCAAGACTGAGAGCCACCAACCCAATCTAACAGAAGGAAAGCAAAGGGGCTGAGAAGAGGGAGAGGGAGTGGATCTGCTACTTCAGCTAAGGTGGCTGCGGAAGACCACCAAATTCTAGGTCCAGTCAAGTGTCTGGTTCAGAGATGGATCTTTCATGTAAAATATGGTCATTTGTCACCTATCGATGGAGATACAGTCTGAAAACAAATTGTCAGTGTCACTAAGCAAACATCATAGAGCATACTTAAGATAAAAGATGGCTGCTGCCTCGTTAAGTGATTTGATCTTCAGTGACCACATTTAGGTGAGCTGTCTGTAGTTGTAGGACACGAATCAGGTAACCGTCCTTGTCTAAACACAACACTCATGTTATGATCTTCATTTTATAGAAAATGTTCTGGTTTCATAAAGACCTGAAAGGGGGTTAGAAGGGCCACCCCATGATGTGACTTCTACTGAAGAACATCCTAGAAGCCCCTCAGGTGTGCTAGACTCCACTCCTGATTCTCTAACGACCATAATCCCACCAATACCTGAGCTCACCCCAAGATCAGATCACAAAATCCCTCTGATATCAGGCTACAATGGAAAGATACATACATACACACACACACACACACACACACACACACACACACACACACACACACAGTCTCACTTCATAGGCTGTTCTTGAGCAAGCTTCCTGGTTCTACCTCTACAGTGCTAGTATTCCAGTGTTCAGTCATTGTTTGCATTTTAAATAATGATATCAGAAAGCCACTGTGCCTTTAAGAACTGACCTGTTTTTCAAGAAGAACCACCCTCTATTATGTAGCAGGCTAGGAGCCCATGTTTGCTCTGGAGGATTTGCCTCCTCTGTGCCTTAATTCCTTCTACAAAAAGTGATGGTATTGGAGCTCACACATAGAAAAGGTGTGAAGACTAAGTAGGCTGGCTGGTTCATATACAGGACTCCAAACTTCCTGGACACTCAGTCAGTATTCATAGGGCTGACGTCATTGTCAGATTAAGATGCTCACTGATTGGAGAAGACTATAGGGGAAGGAGTGGGTAAACGAGCTTTCTCTAAGGTTCAAAGTCATGGGAGCCTGTGAAGACCTGACATGGCTGTGCCCCAGCAGAAGGCCTGAGAGAGTCAGTGAATCCTGTGATCCCATAAAGCCAGCCTCAGTGTCTTGGTTCTTAGCCCATAAGCATGGTGATGTGTTGGCAGCCTTAGCATCAAATCCTGGGCCCTAGTGCCAGTCCTAACAAGTGAGGCTCAGCCACTTGTCCTCAATAGCACAAATAAACAGCAACAAAAAGTGAAGAAGGAAATCATTCCAGGTGGTCACATTGGGAAGGATAACGAAGAGCCTTGGAGCCCACCCCTCACCACACACACACACAGTCCATTTTTGGGGTCCTGCCATGAGGCTCAGGTTTAAATAGAAGGCTAGGATACCATAGTTAAGCACATGGTAAAGGTGGTTTTACCCGTCACTGTCCTCTTGGCTCCAGAATCTCCTGCAGGGTGTTTTGACAGGTTGTCAGAACTGTGTGACATCTCTTTATGGAAGACAAGTTCCTCCTCTGACTGTTACCAGCCTCCAGCCTTTTCTCTTATCTAGCATGAGATTTCCAGGGAAATTCCAATTCGCTGGGGTCCATTGTCTCAATGGTCTGTTAACTAAAGGGAGCAAAGTGTCTCTTCTGAATATCTTCATTTCTGCCATATGTGCATAGCTTGGAGCAAGACCATTCCTCCCTGCCCTGGCTCACCTGAAGATAGAAGCTTTGGTGGGATGTGACTGTCTGTGGAGAGCCAGAACTACTAAACTAAGCTACCACCTACTTGGCCTGCAGGGGTCGGGTCAGAAGGGATCCCTAGGAAGAGGGAAGCAAGGCACAGCCCCAAATGTTAACAAAATAAACTCTTCTACCTGGAGATTTAACTAGAACCAGCCTGCTTAAGACAGTTCTGTATCTCCAGGTTCATCAGCCAATCATACACGTCTATTCATTTCTTCTTTGTCTACCCTAACTGGTAGGTGGTTGATTTCCTATTGTTGTGTTCCCCACACTAACACACACAAATGACTGCTAGAGGCACTCAGAATTCATAGATGCCTTGTAAGAAGGGGTTCTGAAAGACATGCTAACCGCCCACTTCCTTGGATTCTGAGGCAGGTGCCAGATGTGTGGTGGAACTATAATGTCCATCATAGCAGCAGAGATTTTTCTCTTTGCCCCATAAAACATCATAACAAGTGCAATCAGAAGGCTTCATCCTACAAGAAGATGCTCTTGCCTTGAAGGGCACCTGCGGTTATAGAGCCTGTCCACCCACAATAAATGCTCCAATCGGTGAAAGGAGCTGACACCTTTTACAGCGTCTGTCTGGCAGCAAAAGCAAGACAAGCTAGCTTATCTGCTGTGCCCATCTCTCTACCCCTGCACAGAATGGGGGAGGGGTGTCAGGAGGATGAATTGCCTTTGTCCACAGTGGCTACCCCCTTCCTCCACCCAAATGCTGACAAAATCTTAGGTGATCCCTGAATCAACGTGCCAGGTGTGAAGCTGGCAAATCGGTTTTAAGAGTGAGCAATGCTTTAGTCTGCTTCCACTCCCCAAAATCTGAGTCTTAGTCTGAGTCTTAGGCAGTTAATTATCAGAGCAGTGTGCCCACCAAGATCTGTGTTCCTCCTGTGCTGTGGGGTTAGCATCAAGGCAGGTAGGAATGGGCATGCTTGTGCCTCTTTCTTCTTCCCTGGATTGATGTTGAGCCCTTTGAGGTTTTAGAGTAATGTTTCTCAACCCTCCTAATGCTGTGACCCTTCAGCACAGTTCCTCATGTCGTGGTGACCCCCAACTATAAAATTATTTTTGTTGCTACTTTATAATCGTAATTTTGCTAGTTATGAATTGTAGTGTAAATGTCTGTGTTTTAGGTCTTGGGCAACCCCTGTAAAAGGGTTGTTCAACACCCATGGGTTGAGAACCAATGCTTAGAGGCTGGAAGAACTAGCCTATGAAAGTATATGGGGTCTTGAGTCTGCCTGTAGTCTTCCTAGCTGCTAGGAGGCACTGTACGAGAGACTTAGCCAGGTGAGAAATAAAGTCTTTTGCCTTAATGTACTAGCATGTGGGGTGTTGCTGCAGCTGTCATTTTCTAACATTACACCACAGTTGGAAAAAGTGGAGATATGAGACAGTCAGCTCCATGTCACCTGAGGGGCCAGAACCACTCCTCGATTTCCAGGCTATAACCTGAAGCAAAATTCCTCAAGATCTGACCTAACAGAAGAGAGAGTAAAAATATAGCTTCCTAAAAAGGAATAGCCTATGCCTGGCCATTCAGGTAGAAAAAAGGAAATGGGCACTCCAGGGACTGAGAATCGTAGACAAGTAGAGCAGCAGAAGAGAAAGGGCAGGAGCAGGAAAGATCGGAGGGAAGAGACGGTGGAGAGAAGCTGAGGGACAAGCCTGTGATCCCAGGCCATCAGGAGACTGGAGCAAAGGGATCCCGAGTCAAGGCCAGCCTGGACAGTTTAGGGAGAGCCCGTCTCAAATCTAATGTAGTAGTAAAGTCTAGGGACACATAGCTCAGTTAGTTAAGCTCTTGCCTAATATGCACACAAGCCTGATCACATAAAACAACTCTAGTGAAGCACACCTACAATGTAGCACTTAGGGAGTAGATAACCCTTGGCTACGTGGCCTGTTGAAGGACATTCTCATCATGATCATGACTGTGAAGGAGGAGGAGGAGGAGGAGGAGGAAGAGGAGGAGGAGGAGGAGG